>NC_143400.1:93729602-94072997 GCF_052110815.1 Crocodylus siamensis
CACTTGAAACGAATGGGAGAGGCTGGTGAGATCAGTATTGCTGCTTACATAGTGCCCAGGGCTGCGAGGGAAGAGAAGAGAAGAGAAAAGAGAAGAGAAGAGAAGAGGCAGTATGAAGTCCTACCAGCAAAAGTGTTTTCAAGGGAGTCAGGAAAAAGGCACCCAGCTGGGGGAGGAGGGGGCAGAGAGGGCACTGCAAAGACCCCAGCCCAGTTCTGCACTTCACCAGATACCTATGGTGACCCCAGACCAGTTCTCAGCACCCAGCTTGGCAGGCAGGTGCCTGAAGATGCTGGCAGGAGCCTAGAGGGATTTTCAGACTGATCTGCGTGGTGATTTAAAGACCCCTCCCCAGCAGCTGCAGGGGCTCCCTCTTGGAGTCGCAGTACATTTCAGGTCTGTGCTCTTAAGTGGACTCAAACATACTAGGCAGACCCTGACTGCAGTAACGTGCAATAGGGACCCCCGCAGCTCTGCTTGCATTGCCCTCACCCTGCCCTGCCCGCTGGGCATCTCCAGGCATCCAGCAGGGCATAGACACCTTTAGAGATCTGTCCTTTCAGCTCTGCCCCCACATGCCCATCTACAGACAGGGCTTCACAGCATGGTCCTGCCCGCCAGGGCTGCCCCGGGGAAACACCCCTCAGACCAAGGCACTCCAATGCTACAGCAACGGGGCCAGAGCGGCGAGAGACGTGTCCAGAGATGGCCCCATGGAGGCTGTGGACAGGTGTCACTTTACACGGTTGACATGGGGGGAGGGAGCTGCGATATGAGCAAGTGAGGTGACTGCAGAATGAAAGAGGGTTAAAATGCCGTCTCTTCTACCACCCCCGGGCATGACGGCTACATCCGAGCACCCTATGCAGGTGCAGGTTAGCACCAGCACAGCTGTGATGTCTGTCCACACCCCGACGGGGCCGGGGGCTGCTTGGCCACGCTCCCCTGCTGCGCATGCCAGGAGCACGGAGCAGTCTCGACCCACCGGCTGAAAGCTCATGATGACGAATGCACTCATCACACAAACCTGCTTCCTCTTCATCACTGCTGCCTCTTCCCCTCCCTGGAAAGCACGTGCTTCCTGACCACTAAAGAGTTAAAGCAGCAGTTCTGGGGGGGTAAGTGCTTCACCGCTGCCCTGAAGGATGCAGGGTGGCTGGAGAGCAAGGGAGCCCCGGTCCCTGCCTCCGAGGTGACCCTCCCGGCCTCACCGGGAGCAGCTGCCGGGCTGGCCATGCTGCCGGCTGGCAGGCAAAGCGGTGAATGCAAGCGGGACTTATCAGTATTACCTCATGTGAAAGCCCTGTGCCTGTGTATCTCAAGCAAACACCGGCCATTATGTCCTCGCGGGCTTGCATTGTTATTCTGTCTGGTGGCAAGAGGTGAGTGCTGTGGCACGCCGCACGTCCACACAGGCCCCGAGCTTTCGAGCGGCAGCCAGCCCCCCGCGCTCCACCCCGCCAGCCCCGGAGTCCGTGGCTCTCCGCAGCAATCGTCATATCCCCCGCACTGTTTCCCAGGCACGTCCGAAGCCAAAACACACCGTTATCTGGGCTGCAAAGCTGCACGGCCACCTCCGCCCGCCCCATCCCTGGTGCATAAATCTGCCCAGGTCACAGGTCATGGCGGGGCCACGCGGCTCCTTCCCTCACCCCAGCTGCAGGTCAGGCTTGGAGAGCTGCTGCCCAGGTCATCCCTGCCTAGGAGCATGGCACCAGCCTGTGCCTGCCACCTCCCTACACCCATAGCCCGACTCTCACTGCCATCACCAGCCCAGGGCTCGTGCTGGCTCAGGCAGGTGTTGGCGGGCATTGCTAGGAGCGGGCCCCACTTGATGCCTCCACTCCCACCTGTGACCATATATTACCCTGCACCAACAGCTTACCTGGCACAGCAACCCAAGCCAAGCCTTTTCCACCCATCAAAAGGCTTTAGAGTGGATGAGAAGGATACCAGGCGGGCAGCCCCTGGCTTGGACAACTGGAGAATGGCATGAAGCCTGGCTTTCAAATCCAAAATTAGCCCAAGCCAGGTCTAAGAAGATGTTTCTACCACATCAGAGGCCCGGAGCGGGTGGGACGGCATGGATGCAGCATGTCCTCCACAGATTTGGAGTGCATTTCTTGAAGCACCCCCGAGCCCTCTCCCATCCTCCCTAAGCCCTGCGCATGTGCAAGCAGGCATTGTGATCCCGGCCTTCAGCCTGTGTTTATGCCATCCCCATGAAGAGACCTGTTCAGGACACTGCACGGTCCCCCCATCTCCATGCCCACAGCCCCTGAGACAACCAGCCTGGAGGGGAGGAGTGGCAGGCCTGTCAGGGAGCTCCTGGACAAGAACCACCAGGGAACCGATGACAGGATATGAGATTAAGACAGTTCCCATCCGCTGAGACAGCGGGATCCCGCCTCGTGCCAAGATGGGGCATGCCTCACATCTGCCCGCACCATGCCGCAGCAGAGCGAGCACGGGCCTGCTTCCCCGGCCCGGACACGTGCGACGCGCATTGCACCATCGTCCCCCAGGCGTCTCGCTGCAGATGCGTGCAGAGCAGACGGGGCTGGTCCCGCTCAGGTGGGGGTGTAGGAGCAAGGCAGCACTGGGGAGGTGGCGGGGAGATGCTGTTTTGGGTCTGCTACAGGCCGACGGGGGGCAAGCCCCCGTCCCTCGGGGCAGACAGATGTGCTGCAGGAGGGGAAGGACAGACCCTTGCTCAGGCAGAGGGTAGGTATCCAGAGCAAACAGCCCGAAGACCTGTGACAGCTTAGCAGCAAGGATGGAGCCCCAGCCCGAAGCATGGAGCCTGGCAGGGGGAGGCTCACAGTAGCAGCAGACAGGGCTCGCTCACTGCCCTTCGCCCCACTTCTGACCTTGGGGAAGGAACAGTAGCCAGGGGTCAAGCCCAGCCGCTGCCTCAAGGCTGCCAGACACACCCCATGGCTAGTGCTCCCTCCTCCCCTATGTCCACCCTCCTGTGGCTTTATTAAAGTAGGAGCAGGGTCTGAAAAGTCCTGCGGGGTCCCTACATCCAGCAGCAGCTTCTCCGCCAGCCTGCCCCACTGCTCTCCTGCCATTGCAGCCCCCACAGCAGACTCCTGCGCCCCATGGCACCTCAAAGCCAGCACCACCCTGCCCTCTAACCAACACGCTCCCTGCATGTGCTGACCTACAGGCTGATTTCAGAGCACCTGTCTCACTTGGCTCCACTGGGCACAGGTGTGGCTTGGCGCACTTCCCCTTAAGGGAGCCAGTTCCTTGAGACAAAGATGCGTTCCCGGCAGTAAATGCTGGGAAGGAGATGACAGGACACAGAGCCCCCCTGGGATCTCCAGTTCAAAGCCCTGCAAAGCGTTTGTTAAGTCCCAATTCAAAGAAACCAGTGAGCTACACAGCAGGCAGGGCGAGCTGGGCCAGGCGCTGCCATCACAGCTTCCAAGTGCGGAGGCCTGAAGTCAGGCAGGTCCACCCAGGAGCAGCGGCATGGAGGGAACTCAGCTGTCGAATCCCCTGCAAATGCTCAGACCCCACTGATCCAAGTGAGAGCTGCTGGTTCTCAGCACCTCTAAAGCACAGGACCCTTCAGTTCCTGCTGGGTTTGGCACGTTTGCAATGACTGCCCCATGCCACGGATAGCAGTGCCCACAGTGAGGGAAGTCCCTCTGTTCACCTGTCCCGTCTGTGCTGGCTGTTCCAGTCAGCGAGGATGGTGGAACCAGAGCGATGGGGTTCACACGGTGACAACCGGTGTCACGCCATAGCCCCTACCCGAGCTCTGAGCTGGATGCTGTAGATAGATGATTGAAGTCCCAGTGGAAATGCACCCTGGGCCTCTTACAACCACCTTTTTCCGAGGGGGGAGCTTTGGAAGCAGCCACCATGACAGGCGCGATTCTGCGCTCAGGCTGCAGTGCGTGGCCTTGCCCTGGCGCTGAAGCTGGGACCGGGAGGCCAGGATCAGGCCCCGCTTGCCTCGGCCTGGCTGCCCCTACAGCAAGCTCTTGCAGGGACATTTCCATCCCTGGGGGTGCGAGAGGCGGGAGGGGAACCATGGAGGCTTCCTCTGCTCCTGTCATCATGTTTTGTGGGCACTTGGCACTGCCAGGCCTGCAGCCTGGAGACTTAGCATCTCCTGCCAGAGCTCCCAGGAGCACCTCACGAGGCGACAAACACACGACTGAGCCCAGCAAGCTGCTTGCAAAGGAGCAGCCTGGGACTTCCTTCGAGGCGCTCACTGCAAAGGGTTGAGACTGAGCCCGTCTCTGCCGCTGCTGCTCAGGCCACGGACAGAGCGGCACTGGCACAAGCAGCAGGGCATCAAAACAAGGGCTTGATCCAACCCCCCGAGAGTCAACCGGAGTCTTCCTCTTGGCTCCACTGGGTTTTGGACCTGGCCCCAAGCTTCTGGGGACATCGGCTCTCCAAGCAAAAGGATGCCCACTTGGGGGCTGGCACCAAGGTCAGAGGTCGGCTGGCTGAACGGGCACCGTTTTGCGAGGCAGCTCCAGCCTCCTGACTCATGGCAACACTGTCTGAGAAACCATCTCCCCCCTAAGTGGGGTCTCAGCTTGGCACCCCGTGCCGCGGCCTGCCGGAGCCAACAATGTGAGAGCCATAAGCATCAAAGCAGTGGCTGGCCCGAACCATGAGCCACCCTGGCAACTTGTCCCCAGGCTCCCAGAGCAAAGCAGGAATGGGTCCTCCTCTGCTGCTGCCCTGCCTCCCGCGTCCGCTGACCCGATTTCAAATCACTTGAAGCCCAAACCCAGTCCGCAAGCAGGTCCTGGAGCCGCAGCCAAACACCGACCTTGTAACCATCCTAAACGGCCACTGCAAACAGAGCTGGTCCCCTGGGCCAGAGCCTTCGGGGCACACACGGCGGGCAGCTTACACCCCCTGGGGCGGCTGTGGTCATTCGAGCAAGTGGCGTTTCTCCAGCCGACCCCTGAACCCCCCTCCCACTCTCTCATCGTTTCCCCAGCCCCACGGCCCACGCCGGTGGTGCTGCGGCGCGCTGATTAATTGCCTTGTGGGCCCACGCGAGCACGCACACATCCCAGTCTCACTCTCCAGGGCTGGAGGTGAATTGTCTCATCAACGCTGACAGATCCGGTTTAGGCGTTCCCGTGTCAGCTCAGCTCAGGGGGCCGGACCCAGTGTCAGCCTGGGCACCGGTTCCCATCGATGCAGCCAGACCTGGCGCTAGCCCCCGAACCACAAGTTCTCCGCCTGCAGCCGGGCAGGTGGAACTGCTCTCCTGGCCCCGGGACGGCACGCTTCAGCCAGGAGGGGCAAAGATGAGGCACGAACCCGAGGCCCCAGGGGCCGCTCCCGCTGCCCCAGCCCCGCTGTGCTCTGGCTTCCTGCAGAGAGGGCGTTTAAACTCTCCTAAGGACCAGCTGCTGCCACAGGTGAACCCCCCAGGACTTGAGCACCAGTACAACCATGGCCTTCCTTCCCCCCCGGCCAGCTCTTCACCCCAAGCATCCAGGGCCCGGCTGCCAGCCCTCCACGCACCGTCCAGATCAGGATTCCCTCACATGCCGCCTTACACCCCCCAGTCGTCCCGGGAGCTTCCCAAAGAGGCGGGAGGCTGCGTGGCTTTGTCAGGTGTGGGATGGCTCAGGCCACTGGGGCTGTTTCTGGGGTGGGAAGCAGCCCCGAAAGGGTTAAAAGGCTCCCCAATGCCAGAGGCTGCGATTAACCCCTGCCTGCCCATCCCCACTGCCAGACCCCTGGTGCAGAGCAGCCTGCTGGGTCTGATCTGGTTTCAGTTAAAAAAGCCGCTCTGCCCGGCAAGGCTCTTTGTGTGCGGAGGCTTCAGACCACAGCGCCGTGCTGCAGCCAGCAGAGAAGCAGGGTAATTTGAATAACAAGGCTAATTGGATTTATAAAGTAACCTCCCCCCCACCACCGCAGCCCCTCTTCTAGGCGGGGGCAGCGCACAGTGTGACAAAGAAAACAGGCTAATGAAAACCACGCTCGGGGAGCCCTGGCCAGACCCCGCCAGGCCGTCCCACACAGGAAGGCGCTGGCTGAGCTCTAACCACAGAGTGGCACATGCCGAGATGCTGTAATCTCTCCGGCGGGGCTGGGGGGAGGCCGGCTGCGGCCGGCTGGTGTGTCGCTTGCTAGGGAGCTCCCGAACAAGTGGTCCCACGCAGCTCCCTTCCCCACCGGGGGCTGCTCTCCCCAGCTCCCCGCACACATGCTGGGCCCTGCTCTGGGACAGGCGGCGCTGGGGGGTTTCTTAGGCCTGGTGCCATACTTAGACCTGCTTCAGCAGGGCCACTGCTCGGCTGGCGCGTGGGGCAGGCCAGGCCGGCACATTTCTGCCCGTCCGACAGGTTTGCTCGCGCTGCCACCCCAGCTGCCGTCCTGCCCCCCAGCCAGGGCTCTCCTTCCCCTCCCGCCCTACACGGGGTGGCGCAGGGGTATGGGGCTGCCTCCCCCTGCCTTTCCGAATCCGGGATGGAGCCCTTCAAGAAGAGCTCCTGGGGGGAGAAAATGGCAATGCCTGGAATATAAGAGATGGGCCCCAGTTGTGTGCCCATGCAGCGCAGCTGACCCCAGATCCTGGCCTACAGATGAGCTCTCCCACACTTTGATCTGTGCAGGCGAAGGAGAAGAATGAATGCCCGAGAACAAGTCCTGGAGCAGAAAGGAACTCCAGCCTGGCAGTGGCAATGGAAAAAGGAGCTGGGATCCATCCTCCCTGCTCCTTGTTCCCATGGAGCCGGAGGAAGACAATCGCCTCCGAAGTGTCCCGGTGTCAGGCAGCCCCCAGGTGTGTGGGGGGGAGTGCCTCAGCCGAGCTGCCACGGCCTTTGCCCCTTAAGGGTTGTGGGGCATGAATTCCCCAGCTTGGGGGGGGGGGCTCGCAGACTGCCCCACAGGTTGCACCCCACCCCTCTCCCAGAGGCTAGAAAGAGGCAGGCAGGATCCAGTGGGCTACTGGCGAGGAGGGCGGCTTGTGCAGGTGAAGGCAAAATAGCCCCCTGGGGGGGAGAGTGTCCCCAGCCCTCGCCAGTGGCCCCGGGGCAGCAGGGGCTCCCTGCCCCCTTCCCCCCCCCCCCTCCCCGGCAGCATCCTCCAGCCTGGGCTGCAGCTCCCCCTGCCCCCGGCGGCTCTGGGGCAGCCGCGTCCAGGCAGCCACGCCGGGCTCGGGGCCCTGGGGCCGCGGGGGGCGGCGGGGACCCCCACCGGGCGCGGGAGGCGGGGGCGGGGGCGGGGGCCGGGGCCGGGCCGGCGGGGGCGGTGACAGCGGCGCAGGTCGGGCTATAAAGCGGCGCCGCAGCCCAGGGCCGGCAGCTCGGCGCTGGCAGCAGGCGGCTCCGCTCGCCTCGCCTCGGCTCGGGCCCCGATCCCGATCCCGATCCCGGCGGCGGCATGCGGCTCTGGCCCGTGCTGGCGGGCGGGCTCCTGCTGGCGCTGCTGGCCCAGCCCGCGCCGCAGCCCCCGCGCCAGGTAGGGCCCGGCGGGCCGAGCTCCGGCCGCTCTCCAGCCCGCGGGTGCTGAGCGCGGGCCGGCCACCACACGCGGGAGCGGCGGGCCGGCGCCTCGCACCGCACGGGGGCTCGGGACCTCGCACCGCACGGGGGCCGGGGCTCGGGGCCGGGACCTCGCACCGCACGGGGCTCGGGGCCGGGACCTCGCACCGCACGGGGCTCGGGGCCGGGACCTCGCACCGCACGGGGGCCGGGGCCGGGGCCGGGGCCGGGACCTCGCACCGCACGGGGGCCGGGGCTGGGGCCGGGACCTTGCACCGCACGGGGCTCGGGGCCGGGACCTCGCACCGCACGGGGGCCGGGGCCGGGGCCGGGGCCGGGGCCGGGACCTCGCACCGCACGGGGGCCGGGGCTGGGGCCGGGACCTCGCACCGCACGGGGCTCGGGGCCGGGACCTCGCACCGCACGGGGCTCGGGGCCGGGACCTCGCACCGCACGGGGGCCGGGGCCGGGGCCGGGGCCGGGACCTCGCACCGCACGGGGGCCGGGGCTGGGGCCGGGACCTCGCACCGCACGGGGCTCGGGGCCGGGACCTTGCACCGCACGGGGCTCGGGGCCGGGACCTCGCACCGCACGGGGGCCGGGGCCGGGGCCGGGGCCGGGGCCGGGACCTCGCACCGCACGGGGGCCGGGGCTGGGGCCGGGACCTCGCACCGCACGGGGCTCGGGGCCGGGACCTCGCACCGCACGGGGGCCGGGGCCGGGGCCGGGACCTCGCACCGCACGGGGGCCGGGGCCGGGGCCGGGACCTCGCACCGCACGGGGGCCGGGGCCGGGGCCGGGACCTCGCACCGCACGGGGCTCGGGGCCGGGACCTTGCACCGCACGGGCCGGGCCGGGCGCTGACACGTCTCGCTCCCGCAGGCCGGGCGCGGCGCGCTGCGGGCGGCGGAGGCGGCGGCGCTGGAGGCGGCGGGCGGCGGCGCCCGGGCGCGGGGCTCGCGGCCGCTGCGGGAGGCCGGCCCGAAGGAGCGGGAGCGGGAGCGGGAGCGGGCGCGGGGCTGGGCGCGGCTGCTGCACGAGGCGCCCGGCCCGGGCCGCCGGCTCAAGGGCGTCAGCAAGAAGGGGCTGGCCCGGGGCTGCTTCGGCCTCAAGCTGGACCGCATCGGCTCCCTCAGCGGCCTGGGCTGCTAGACGCGGTGAGTGCGGGCGCGCGGCCGGGAGCGGAGCGCGGGGCGGGGAGCAAAGCGGAGCAGACCCCGCCCGGGCCCGCGGGCACCAAGCGGACCAGGCCCTCAGCTGGGGAGCACGGGGCAGGGGCCAGGCACCAGAGCAGGAGATGGGGCAGGGCGCAGAAGCAGAGCCGCGAGGAGCAGAGGACGGGTGCAGCACCCAGGCACGGTGCAGGGCGCCTGCCATAAAGACCCCCCCACACCCTCACCCTAACGGCTTGAAGTGGACCAAAGCCTTTCCCCTTTCCCCGGGATGGCCCAGCCAGCAGCATCGGATACATGCAGCATCCCCCCGGGGGCTACGGAGGGGTTGCCGCAGCGCCTGGGCTGGTCCCCGCAGCCGGGGTCCCCATAAGGCCTCATCGGGGCGCTTCCCAGCAGAGGCCAAAACAGTAGAAAAGTTAGGTGGAAAACTAGAAACCCCCTGCCTTCCCCACTCGGCCACAACCCCCCCCAGCAGCCAGCACCTTCACCAGGGAGCTGGGGAGCTCGGGGCTTGCAGCCCAGCTGGGCTGCGGCACAGGGCTGCGTGGTCCCACTCACCCCCTGGCTGGCTGCATCCCTTTGGGCGGACAGCTCCTCTCTCCGGGATCCACTGACCTCCGCAGCGCAGGGGCGCACGTCGCTGGCTGCCCTGGTTGTGAGCAGAGTGAGGACAAGGTGAGGGCACATCGCTCCCAGGACCACTGAGACCCCAGCTGTGCAGGGGAGCTCCCTCCTCTGCTGGGGCTGCCGGTCCAGCAGAGCAGGAGCCACCCAGATCCCTGGTGTTAAGTGGGGAAGAGCATCCAGGGACAAGGCCTGGGCTGGAGGCTGTGCCAGCCTTTTCTTGGCTGTCAGTGCAGTGTCCTCCAGTACATGGCCCACCCCAAAGCCTGTGCCCAGGACCGTCCCCGAGCCCGCTATCGGCATCAGGTCTCCCAGGCTGCCTGCCCTACCTGAGGTCCCCAATTCTGCTGTCCACTGTGACAGCCCCTTCAGCCACAGCATGCTCCTAAACCATCTATTTCATACAGGGCTGAGCGATATGGGCATAAATCAAGGGGCCTGGGTCCCCATCAGTGGCTCTGGCCACCTCCCCCCAGCCTTGGCCAGCAGCTGTACGCTTGGGGTCATTATAATTAGCACTGCCACTACTTTAAAGCTTTGGCCAAAGCTTGGAAGAGCATATATGCTCCCCACACTTGTGTCCTGGGGGCAGAGCACAGGTGGAGCACAGTCCCTGCCCCAACTGGAGTGATGCATTAGGGCCTTACTGGGATATTGGGCTCTTCAGCCGTAGGATACTCGCGGCAGGGGCTGCAGTGACAGCACAGCACATAGAGATTCCTAGGGAGAGGCGCTGCCTGGCGAGTGGTTCTAATTAGCCTGTTAATTAGTAGGCAAGCTGAATTGATTAAGTCCAGCCTGGTAGTTTGCTGGCCCTCTCTGCAGTAAGCCCAAGGAATCGGGAGATGGTGTGGAGGCTTGATGCTGCCTCCACCCCACCATAAAGCCCTATGGCTGCCTCCCTGCCCATGTGCTTGATCACACCTGTAAAACAGCCCAGTTTGGTGCAGATTTCCAGCGGCTTATTTCCCATTTAAGCCAGACCCTCCGGGACTCCTTGGGAACTAAACAGGGCAGTGTCCGAGCGTAGCTGCCCCATCAGAGGTGTCCAGCAGAAGCCAGGTCCCTCTGCTGGAGCACGTGGCACAGCTCCAACTCGTGCTTAAGGAGCTTGGCAAACAGTGGGCAGGATGGATCTCGGGCACAGGACCAGTCCATTCATTTCTGTACCAGGAAGCCCCTTCCCCAGGCCCTGAATCCCATTTGGGCTGGGGCGAGTCACTGTGTGGGGGCCCTGTAAACATCCTAGCAGCCTGTGCACAGCTATGTGCTGTGCACCAAAGGGTCAGTAACCGCTGTGGCTCCTATGCTCCAAGCAAGGAATGACGAGTTGGCTCCTCAGTGCCAGCTGAGCCAAGGGCCCGTCTAGTCCCACAGTCCCGATGGCAGGCGGGTACTTTACGGGTCAGCACAAGAGGGCCAGTCCGTGCCCTGCAGTGACTGAGCTGGGCACAGAGAGGGCCAGCTCCTGCCCCGGGGTAAACTGGCCTGGCTTTGCTGAAGCCAGCTGAGTTTGGCTGATTTACACCTGGGCAGTCTGGCAAAACAAGGCAGATGGATTAGAGATTCAGGTCAGGCCAGGCTGGAGCCCGTGCTAATACTCAGCTGGCATTTCACAGGGGCCAGATGGGGGACACAGGCAAGTTGGCAGCAGCACCAGGCTTCTGGGCTCGATCTGCACAGAGGGACCTTTTGCTGGTGTCCCTCCGAGGGAGCGCCCTCAGCATTTCCAGGCAGCCAGACCCCAACAGGCACACATCCCTCACAACTCGGGACCCCCCTCCGTGAATTAATACCCAGCCCAGAGCACAACCCCCTCGTGCATCCTCTGATGACTTACCCGCTTCACAAGCTGCCAGGCAGACCGATCCCTGCTCCTGGACTCATTTCCCTCCTCCTTCTCCAGGGGTTGGCTGTGGGTGCAGCCCATCAGGGTCTGTAAGGCTTTAGGCAGGTGGGAAGTGCCAGAAAAGTCAGGAAAAACCCAAACAGCTCTGCTCTGTGGGGCTTCATGCAGCTTTAGGGCAGCACCAGCAGTTCAGATGGAGCCCCTGAAGGTCTCCCAGCGGATGGATGGGCCCCTCTCCCTGAGCAGGTTCAACTCCCAGATCAGCACTGCCATTGGTCTGCCTCTCTCGGGACTGTTCCAGAGGGGATGGACAGCGGGGGAAATGCTCACGGGCTCTTTCCTCCTCTGGTTTGTCCTAGGGCTTTGGACTGGCATCACAATTCTCCCCGGCCCCATGTGGCTGTCTCCTGACCACCGCCCAGAGGAACAGGGAACCCCAGGACTGCACAGAAGACCCGGCTGCATTTGGATTTGCGGTACGAGGAGCCGTGGCACCAGCTGTTTTGATTGATGTTATTTCTTATGATTAAAAAAGAAAAAAACTTCTCTCTCTCTCATATATCCGATATATAACAAAAGTGCTCCCCAGGACCGCGGGGCCGGGGCTTTCCCCGAGAGACTGATGAAGCCAGCTGTATACCGTTGCTGTTTGTAAATTCATGTCCTGCATAAATGTATTTATGTTGTAAAGCTATTTATATATTGTTTATAAAGAGATATTTATAAAAAAAATTATTTATGTAACTGACGGAAACGTCGAGCAGTGTAACTTTTTTTTTGTCCTAAATAGTTGAAAGATGTAAAAAAAAAAAATCCCTCCCACCCAAATAATTATTCCATGTGGCATTTTGCAGCCTGTCTTTCTTTCTCTAGTTAACTCACAGCTTATATTTCTGAAAAGGCTGGATTCATTCAGGTGAACAGAGCTGTCCAGCATTAGCTGTGCAATATTTCAGAGGGGCCCCCAGAAGGTACAATTTACACTGTGACCCCACAGTTAATATGTGCCTAGCTGTGAGATGCTTTCATTCAGGAGCATGAATATGATGTCAAGCAGGAGGGTCCTGATGCGGTGGCCCTCCAGTTCTGCACCGGCAGGCATGGGGTCTCAAGCAGCATATTCCCAGGCTAGATCCCGAAGTGGGCTACAGCAGGTTAAAATCTGCAATCAGTCATGCTGCCAAGCTTTCCCCTGGATTTGCAGTGGTGAAGCCAAGCAGAATTTGGCCCATTTGTTTCAATAGGGATTTTGCCTACATGTAGTCTACAGGATCACGCCCTTTATTCCTTTACTAGAGTCACAGAAAATGAAGGCTGGAAGGGACCTCAGGGGGGCACCGAGTCCAACCCCCTGCTCAAAGCAGGACCAGCCCCAGCCGTGGTCACTCTCAACCTCCTCAGACTGAAGACCCTCCTCGAAAAATGCCAGCTCTGCTTCCCCTTGTTTTCTGCTAACAAAAATACTTGAGCAGCAATTCTGTTGCAAAGAACTTAGAAAGGTGGCAATGGGCAGACTGGCTTTAACATCAGAGTCCTCTTTGAAATCTCTGGATGGATGTTGAGAATCCAGTAGGTATTTGCACACCTCATGGTGCTAATATATACAGTATACTTGCAGCACAACACCCTTAATAGGATCTTAGGGCACCCTGATAGAGTCAATGCTTTAACAAATGTACCGCATAATCACTAAGCATGGAGCTGGAGTCCTCCAAAGACTCTGTGAGCTTTGGACCAGACCTGGGATACATTAGTGGGAAACAGCCTGTCACGCTGGGTGATGCTGTTATTCTAAGACCACGGGTTATTAAGCGCCTTGTTGATAGCCCCATCCTCCCCCCGGCCTCTGCGCAGCTATGAGCCCCTTGCTCCAGTAGGGAGATTTATTGAGCTGCGCCTAGGACAAACACACAGACCGACCAAAATTTATGGAGCGCAGCCTGACAGGGCTTCGTGGCTGTAGCTGCTGCCACCGCTCCTTGCTACGGAAAGCGCGCGGAATAGATCGTTAAAAGGACTCTGAGCTTTAGAGGAAACAGAAGTGAGGGGAGGAAGGCAAGCAGAACTCTTACAGGAGGGCTCTGTGGTCTCTTCCTTCCCAGACACTTCCCAGAGCTGCAGGAGCTGCCCAGCATAGCCAGCTTGGGAGGGCTTTGGCAGCCCCAAATCCCAGCCCTGCTACAACCAAGACCCTGGGTCCCTACCAGTAAAGTCACAGGGTCTAGGTGCCTGGCAGGGGGTAAAGACCCCAGTACAGCCATTGAGACCCAAGGACAGAGAGACTGCCTCCACTAGCAACCATCAGGTAGCCAGAGAAACTTGCAGCCAGGCCCTCCGTACCCTACATCTGCAGGAACAGCAGATGTGCCGGGCTTGCAAAGGCTGTGCCTGTGCCACTGACAGCTCCATCCTCCGTTTTCTGCCCTTCCACAGGACATTTCTGCCTCGTCGGAGGCGACACATCAGCCGTGCCCGATTCACAGGTAGCCTTAACCCAGAGCGCACAGAGACAGGCCAGAGGGGAAGCTGGTTGGACCCATGGCATTTCCTGCTGGGAGCCAAGGGGAGCTCGGAGCATCCTCCCCAGAGACTTCTCCGGGCATTTGAATTTGCTGCCTGCAAAGCCCTGCTAACTGGTGCTCTCGACACCAAGCACGTACCACGGTTCCTGGTCTACGGACTTGGCCCCCTATCCACTCCCCATGCAGACAGACCCTTAGAGGGAAGAACAGCTGCCTCTGAGCCCCGTGATAGGTTCCCTTATGCCCCCTCCCTGAGTATCACACCAAGCCCTGGGGAAAGCAGAGAAGCCACCGCTGGCCTCCGCCCTCCAGGGTAGGAAAGCACAATAGGGCAGAGAGGGGGGCATGGCTCCAGGACATCTCGGGGTTGCATTTCCTGCATACTAGGGGGAGAGACTAATGCAGTAAGTGGGCAGCAGCTGATGGGAAGCATTCAAGGGCCTGGCTTGGGTGGAGGGGTCTCTGCCCCAGGCCCAGGGGCTCATACTACAAGCTCCAGGCCCCTGGCCGGCACTTGTGAACTCCATGGTTTATCCCTCAGTCGAGACCAAGCGCAGCACACCACAGCAGCTGATGCCTTCTCCCCTCCTGCAGCAGCTCCTCCAGAACGAGGTACAGTGTCACAGGGAGAGGGACCATATGGAGCACCTTCTGCCAGCATGCAGGCCTCTCGTTGTCCTGGGCGGCTGCTCTGGCCCCTTCTGCTCCGCGGAAATGGATCGAGCCAAAAAGTGGGGAGCAAAGCTGCAAGAACTGAACATAGCTGAGCAAAGGCTCTGCAGCATCCTCTCCCTTGGCCTGGCCCTGCCTACAGAAGCTGGACCAGATGAAAGCTGCTCCTCCCCAGCCTCAGGACACAGCTGTACCAACACACCCTAGGAGGGGCTGGCTTCTTCAGGCAGCAGGAGGCAGGTGGGAGCATCAGCACTATGGTACAAGTCCACCAGCACGCAGGAGGCCTCTACTGCCACAGGGGAGCCTGGGTGTTCAGCCTTGAACGAAGCAGACCTCGCATCCAGGCCCTGCTATCAGCCAGGTGGAGAGGCAGCAGTCTGGGCTCCGATGAACCAGGCCTGAGCATAATTCCCCTTCGGTCACCGCCTCTGTGACCCTCAGGAACTCAGCCCTGCAGCCCCTGTGCCACCTCGTCCAGTGGAGCCAGCAGCAACAGGGTCCAAGCTGGAGGCCCTGGCAGCAGTGGACCTCAGCCCCAGGCCCCTTCAGGAAACTCTGGCTCTTCACTTCCACTCAGGTTTTGACAAAGAAGAATTACTCTGGCATTTCTCTACTTGCCAGGAACTCAGAAAGGCTGCAGCAGGGCAGGATGGTCTTGACACCCTGGATTTCTGTTCAAAATGCCCAGGTTTATCTGATGGATCCCGTGGAATTTGCACACCTCACAGTGCTAGCATTGCCCAGTGCCCCTGCAGCACCCTTAAAGGATCTTGTGGTTCTACAGCAGGCTGGTTGAGAATCACTGCCACGGGACATGGGTACCACAGTCTGCACAGGGCTACTCCCAGTCTGGGATGAGCTGGACTCCCCCAGTCCCAGGCAACCACAAATTTCTCCCATCCGTGACCCTTTACTTACAAGGGAGCAAGGCAGGATGGGCAGCAGTCTTGCAAGAGCTGCCCACGTCCTGAGGCAAGACAGGCCATGCCTGATTCAGTGGGGCCCTACACCTAACCTCTGGGTACAGCCCCAGTGTACAGGGCTTGGCACAGCCCTCTCTGACCCAAGTCAAAATGATAGCGCCTCCTAAAGCCGACATGCCCTATAGGCACAAGAGATGTGAGCGCAGGGCCTGGCCTTGACAGCACAGAAGTCCCCTTCCTGGTCATGTCCAGACCAATGCAGGGACAGGGCAGCCAAGATCAGGCAGGCAAGAGGCATGGGAAAGGCACAGGCCTGCTCACTTCGTAAGACTTCTGCTAGCGGGCACCCGCAGAGGGATAACCCTCTCCCTCCGTCTTCTCTAAAGTTTCACTTAGCCCATGAACCCTGAGGGGCACAGACGTTGCCCGGGGGAGCTCCCAGAAGGATCCCTCCAAAGTGCATAGAGATGGAGTGAGTGGCCTTGTCAGGTGGCACAGATGGAGGGCAGGGGATTCATTAGGCCGGGGGTGGCAGCAGAACTGCTGTGAAAATCCAGGGTAATGACTTGCAAACAGCCTTTGTCAACAGCACCTCTGCGGGCTGGGAAAAGAGCTCTGCAGAGGAGGCCGAGGTGGCCTCCCTTTGATAGGGATAAAACAACACCAGCTATTTTCCAGCCCCCACAATAATTAGCCTACTCTATTACCCATAATGCCACAGGCCAAGGGGCCCACAATGGCCGGCGTTATCTGCTGCAGGGGAGAAAGGGAGATGATTCGACGCCTTCTGGAAAAGCTTAAAAGCTTAAAAAAAATAATAAGAGTCCTACATAATCCCCTCCAATTACACTAACGAGGGGCTCTGATCAAAGCACTCAGCAGATATCAATGCCACAGCCTTCCTACCACCCACAGGTAGCCCATGTTACCTTGGGAAGCCGTGACACTGGAGTGGGGGCTGTGGGGAAGGGGTCAGGGCCTTCCCAGTATGTCTTCGGCAGAGTAGAGGAGAGAACCCAGGAGCTCTGGGGCCTGCCACATGCCTCAGTCACAAAACTATCCTTCTTCCTTGGAGAGAAGCAACATTTTCTAATGCAAAAATGCCCACTCTGATTTCCCCATGGGCGTCACAACTTCCAAACTAGGTAACTGCCTTCCCCTCTCCTCTGCCAAAGAGCTCCTAGGAACACCTTCTACCCAGGGGGCTGCATTAGCGCTGAAACCAGGGCTGGGAGGGACCTCAGGAGGCCACACCTACTGCAGCCCCCTGCTAAAGCCAGGATCATCCCTAAGTCAGTCCAGCCATGTGTCTGTCCAAGCTGCTCTTGAAAACTTCCAAGGATGGAGATGTCACAGCTTCTCTAAGCAGCCTGTTCCTATGCCTGGCTACCCTCAGTCAGAAAGTCCTTCCTAATCTCCAGCCTAAGTTCCTTCTGCTGCAGCATGAGGCCATTGCTCCTAGTCCCATCCCCTCCAGGCACAGAAAATGGTCCATCTCCATCACAGAGCCAATTAATTTAGAGGGCAAACTCCTTCTTCTTGAAAATACAGCTCTAGCTGGAACAACCTTCCCCAGGGCAGACCGCAGGCTGATGAAATACCAGCCAAATGTCAACCGTCCCGGACAGACACTGGCTGACCACAGGCATCAAGGGAAGGAAGTAAAATAGGGACAGGGATTTTTAAAGACTCTGCTGAAAAATTCAATCTGCTGAGCTTAATATCACGCTGGAAGTCCAGAGTGGAGTTGTGGAGGAGAATGGAGGAGTTTAAATTTGCACTTAACACTTTTTCCAGTACTGTAGCGTTACCCTCTGTCTGGAGGGAAAGAAACAAGTCAGCTTCCTCTCCGGGTCTGGAGTATTAGCAGGATGCAGCAGGGTGCAGGGTGGAGACGTAGCAGAAGCTTCCTACAGCTGATTTCCTGTTGTTGGCCGGAAGGGGTCTCAGGGGTCTCCTAGTCTACCGCCCTGCCTGAGGCAGGATCAGCCCTGTCCAAACCAACCTACAGATCCACCGTCTCACCTCTTTGCAAAACTCCAGTCAACTCTGACACAACACGAGGCATCACACCCGAACCTGCCACAGGGAAAGCAAGGGAGCCCCAGCAGCCGACCTCCTGATGCTGTACAAGGCTGTTAATATACGCTCAAGAGATCCCAGGCAGAGGCCGTGTCCCTCACTAAAGGAAGGCAAACCCCCCTACAGCCCCCACTAGACAATCATTTCTCTAGCCTCTTCTTAGAGCAGCCCCCCAATCCATGGTCAGAGAGGATTTTTACATTTTTCTGTGCCTCAGTTTCCCATCTCCAAAAGTGAAAAGGGATCTTACTTCCATACACTCCCAGGGAGAGGCAAAGCATAAGGGTGGTCAGGAAGGGTGTAGTGACCACCAGCCTGGACAGCTCTCTGAAGAAACAGCTTGGTTTAAAAACCTTTCTGCTGGACTCCAGAGGAGTGGGGGGAGGCATTTCTATACAACTCCAACTGATATTTTGCTTCCCGCCTCCCCCAAGACCTAAGATCTGGGAAAAGCTTCACTCCATGTTGACTATTACATGTCTATTTAATTATCCAAATTAATACAACTGCAGGCCTGGTCCCCTGCACTGCTGCCCTCTCTGCAACAAATAAGGGGGTCCTTGCTGCTTGGAATAATCCACACACCTTTCCCCTGGGGTAGGCAAGTGTTGATACAATCAGAGAAAATGAGGGTTGAAGGGACCTCAGGAGGTCACATTTAGTCCAACCCCCTGCTCAATGCAGGACCATTAGAGACAGGTCCAGCATCAACCCTATCCTGGCTGCTGTTCTCTAGGAATCACCCTGCTGGGCAATGAAAGGGAAAGCCCCGGGGCTGTATTTTGCTTGGCTTTCCCGGAAGGCAAAGACTTCTACTCTTGCATGCATTTTAGAAACACCAGAGCCTCCCTTCTGACTCCTGTTATTGATATCCACTGCCCAGCAGCCTGGAGACCTGCCAGCTGGTACGTGCCTGAAGACTGAGCCTACACCAAACTGCAAGGAGGTGTTATTGGGGCAGACCCCTACACCTGTGCGAAACCCTAGTGAAGTCAAGGGGATTCCAGAGACGAGGGTCTGGGTAGGGGCAGCTGTAGGATCAGAGCCAGAGCACAAATGCAGAAGGACCCTGCAGGGTACTCAAGATCCATCCTCCTTGTGCCCAGCACAGACTGGGCTGGTGCTTGATTTCTGTCTTTCCAGGAGAGGAGAAAGAAGCAGGTTGCAAGAACAAGGCACTAAGATTGGCAGCCAATGTCGCTGTACTTGTGGCAAATGCCCAGCAGCATCTGGTATGAAAAGGGAGCTGGGCTGCCAAGATGCAAGGCCCAGAGACACAGCAGCAGGCTGCACTCGTCTCCTACACTTGCCAGTTCCGTTTCCTACTAAAAATATGGGAGAATGCAGGACTGGGAGGGAAACCATAAGGCCCTATGGAGGGCAGGGAGGCATCTCTTAAGGGGCTGGACACTGTCCTACAGCAAAAGGCAGCTGCAGCAGTCTACCGTCACCCTATATGAAGGCCTGGAATGCTATGCCCACCCCTGAGGCCTGCAGGGTGGAGCTGAGGCCCAGTGGGCAAAGCTCTCCATCACTCGTGCCAAAATCTGCCCATGCCTCTGACTGCTACTCCTGTACCTCTGTCAAGAGAACCCACCCTCTTCCCTGGTCTCATCTGAGCCCGGTACCAGGGTGTCAAGCCTCCATCACACCATATTGTACTACTTCTCCCAGATCACATGTGCATGGTCTGTATTCCTGCCCCCTTGCCATTCTTTCTGGGAGCTGACAGGCTCCCTTTGCTGCTCTGCCCCCACACCACTGGATCCTTCCCCCTCTCCCCACAGCCTTCACTCCTGGACCAACAAACTAGCCTACCCCTCAAGTCCAGTTCATTAAAACTGCAGCTTCATGCTGTGCAGTTACTGAGCTGGAGCTCAAGCCAAGGCCCCTTCCATGCACAGATTGAGCCTCCATTTGTACAGCACCAAGCACAGTCGTCAATTAAGTCCTTAAGGCAAAGAAACTCATCCTGCCAAACCTCTGTCTCCTTCTATGCCTTCCCCACACCAAAAAAGCCTGGGACCAAGTCACTCTGTGCATGGGGCCACTGGTAACTTTTCCTTGTTTCTCTAGGACTAGCAGGAAAATGAGGTGTCAGCTCCCAGTGAGGCCTTGCAATTTTGGAGAAGAAGTACAGGAAGCTTGAAACCTTACCACTGAGGAAGCTGTGATGGATTGACGCTGCTCCCTGGAGCACCGGAAGGAAAGACAAGTTACTTAGACCTCAAGAGCTCCCGGTCCTGGGAGAAGAGGCAGCAGGAACTGACCGACATGTTGGACACTCCAACGTGGCTCTCTCGGGCTTCACAGCACAAAAGTCTGTTAGACGTGGTCCCAGAGGCCAAGGAGGGAGCCTGAAGAGGGTACGCCCCATGGAGAAGCCAGCAGAGCTGCTGCCTGGGGAAGAGATGTTCTTCAGCTGTGAGAAGATGCTGCTTCTCCAGGCTGGCTCATAGCACCTTTCACCAACACAGCTTCTGCTTGGCTGGGCTTCCTGAGGGGGGAGTGGAAAAGACAAGAAGCAACTGGCAGTGGGGTGATAATTCCTCGCCATCAGGTTATGGTTGAGATGAGCACACCTGCCTGCTATAAGCCAGCTCTTCATGTGCCCAGCAAAAGGAGGAGAGTCATTGACCTTCAGCAGAGGGCCCAAGCTTAGTACACCTCTAGGGCGAAGAAAGAGTGCGCAGCTTGCTAAGGGTTCACATCAGCACCCAGAGGAGGGTGCTCATGGTGCATGAGACACCTACACAGTAGCTGGCTGCAGCTCCCGGAGGAAGAAGTACAGCCTGGCACTGGCCCTTGGAAAGCCAGGCCAGTCAAGGGATCCTCTTTGTACTGTTCAGCTCCACAGCAGATGCCAGGCTCTGCTCCTGGAGCTGGTATTTGGAAGCTTCTCCACGAGCAGAGCAGCAAAGTGGAGCAAGCGGGGCTGATCAAGTAGGTGTCACCCTCTGACAATGAGTCAAGCAAAGGAATTGATCTGAGGAAGCAGGAGGGAGCCTACCCATCTACCTGCTCACACTCAGATCAGGACTCAGCTCCTGCCTCTCCCTGCACAACCCTGGGCAAGGCATTTCTCTCTTCCTGCCTCAGTCCCCGGCTTGTAAAATAGGCATAAGCTGTCTCAGGCGTGTTGGGAAGTCAGGAACAGAGAAGGCCCAGATCACGAGAGCCATGGACCTGCCCTAAGAGTCTAACCAGTGTGCGCCCGAGAGCCCCCAGCTGCTACCAAAGCCAAGAGTCTGGAGCCTTGCGTGAAACCAGCATTTTTAATTTTTTCTAAAATGTGCTTGTTCATGTGAATGGCAGTTTCCATGTTGACCCCACCCACCCCTTAAAAAACAAAATCCCCATGCCCCTTGCCAAACTAGGTGCAAGTCACCTGCAGTTAGTCTGTAACAAATATCAAACACAGAACGAAGGCGGAAATGCTTTAGAGTCACAACAATGTACAAAAAGAAAAAAAGTAAAATACAACCTGAAAGTGTTCAAATTCAGAAAGGCTGGTAAAATCCATCACGGCAGCAAAAGGGTGCCATCGCCACCCCTGTCAGCGGGTCCTGGGTCACCAGCCTGTCACCAAGCCAGGGGTCTCTTCTACACAGGTCACTGTTGGAACAAACCATCAGCTCCAAGGAAGATCGAGCACCTTGCACTCGAAAGATCTCAGCAGGGGAACTGATCACCAGCAGCCCTGGGAGGACGCAGCAGACACTGAGAGAGAACATGATTTCCAAGCGGTCCCGAATCACGGGAACACAGAAGGCTCAAGTGAGAGTAGCTCGCTCCCTCCTGCTGGATAGGTGCTCCAACGTTGCGGCCTAGTGCTTTTAAACCACGGCAGCTTAACAGGCTTGGTAAGGGCAGTAAATGGGAGGTTAAGTAAACATAGCCCAGCACTGGGTCTCACCATCACAGAGCGAGGTAGTGTGAAGTCACCCTGGTTTGAGAGGGCAGGGGGAGGGAGGGGCTGGAGATATCAATGGAAAGCAGTTCCTGACATAGTCACGTTCTTGGACTCCCTTTGGGGTGGGGGGAGGCAGTAATCTGCGTGGATAGTGTCCTCTCTCTCAGCCCAGCTTCTGCATCCAAGTCTGTTACCTGGTATTCATGTTTGCCCCAGCTGAGGTTATCTTAGCTTCAGGTCTGAATTACCATGGCAACCTCCTCTGAAGACTGAAGAGGCTGAGAGGGAGAAAACTTTCCACAGATGCCATTTTATTTTGCATCACAGGATTTGTTTTTTTTATTTGATCAAGTTTTTTTGCTCCTTTCTGTTAATCACCTCTGTCCAAAAGTCCCTCTCAAAAGGCCTAAAACAAGTAACAGACTGGACGCGAATGGAGTTTGCACAGTGTAGCTTTGTCAGGCACTGCCAGTTTGGGGCTGGATTCAAACAGGGCTTTTATTAGCCAGCCTGGGGAGAACTGGCCCAGAACCCACTGAACAGGAGACGCGGGGCCTTTTTTTGCTCCTTTGGGCCAAAAGACACCTCCATGGTGTGTTCTAGTGACGGCTGGAGACCAGCCCTTTGACTTTGGACATCTTCTTTGTGGGCTGCCTTTGTTCCGCATGCGGGGGACACTCGCGCTCCACCAGCTGCTGTTCCATCTCCTGAGCCGATGATGAGGCTGTGGCTTTTAACGTTTTCTTTATGTTTGTGACCTGGGCGAGAAGAGACAGAATCAGCACTTGCCTTTTCCACCATCTGCAAGAGGGGAAGCCCCTTCTGTGAGCAGAGACTGGAAACGCCCGCAGAGGCCCAAGAGGAGCTCATCAGATACAAAGCTCAGGTGTGAGCGCACTAATTGCTTTTGAGTTTTATCCGACAGCATGACTGAGGGGCAGATGTCCTGCCTGGAGCCGTAACTGCCAATGCCCCATGGTGGACTTGGTTTGGAGGCAACTGAGGGTGGCTGGTCCCTCAGACTAGACACCAAGAGTAACCTCATGAGCACCAACAGGTGGATAAATAAAGCGAGTGGATAAATTCATGGGTGATAGCTACTGAACAGAACGGTTGGAGATGTTTTCTCTGGTGTCTCTGAACCGATAATGGTGGATGCTGAATAGCGGATAGGTCATTCTAGTGATATCGAGTTCAATGCTGTCCCTCTTTAGCATCCGTTTCAGCTACTGCTGGAGATAGGCACCTGTTAAGAACAGAAGCAGTGCCATGCTGTGTCACATCAATGGTGGATCTAGCCCAGTAACCTATCTGGCTGTACAAGGCAATTGTCACATCACCTGGCAAGCCCGAGGTGACTGTAGAGAAAGAGGGGGCATCTGCAATAGAGGGGGTAAACCCAGCTCTCAAAACTGGTAGCAAAGGAAATCAGCAGTTGGAGCAGCCTGCTAATCTAGGGCTGGATGGGAAATAAGCACCGAAAGCAGCACTGCACTCCATCTGCAAATATGGGGCCTGAGGGCACTGCCACAGAAACTATGAGAAGCAATTTGGTAAAGAGCAGCTTGAGGGAAAACCAGGGGTCAGGACTGCACAGGCCAGTTCCAAAATGCCTTAGAGAGAAGTGGGGGTGGAAGGGACCTCCAGAGGTCACCTATCGCAGCCCTAGCTTTAGGCAGGATCAGTCCTATCCAAACCAAACGCGTTCTGGGACCCAACCCCATCACTGAATGGAAACTGCTTTGGAAAGTGAATGGGACCCTACAAGGATGCAACAGGCTGCAAGAAATAAATCTTGAGCTGGAGTCTCAGGAGGACCATCCTCACTTTTACAGCTGAATTAGCCAAGCTCTGTTCTCGCAAGCAACCATGACTCCCTCAGGCTGCACTCATGGGCTTCTGCTGCCCTCTGCTGACTGGCTGCAAAATTACAGCTGCTCAGGGGAAACCAGCTTTTCTCTCTCTCAGAGACAGGACAGAGGTTCTGTCATCTCCACACTTGGGAGGACCTAGGCTTTCAGGTCCCATTGAATGCTCACCAAGCAAATATCAGCCCCAGGTAAAGCCTTCAAATCAGGTGCCAAAAATCATTGCTCACTCTTGAAAGCGTGACTACACATCTATCCGTGGGGGTCACGGGCAGCCATCTATCTGCAGGGTTAATGTGGACAAGTCTCCATCACTGAGGGAAGCTGCTAAGAGCACATTTTATAACTGCAACTTCTAAAGAAGAGTCTTTAAGGACAGACTCCAAAGGTTCTTTCCATCCGAAGGTAGGATTCTGCCAGGAGCCAGGGCGGCAGCAGGCAGACTGAAGAGCCCCCAGCAGGCCTGGCTGCCAGTAGTCTAATTACCCCCAGCTGCCTGCATGAGCAGTTGCCTCTTCAAAGCAGCTCTCTCAGTGTCAGTGTCCAGGTAGCTACTCAACAGGACAGAGCCTTCCTGTCTAGTCCTTGGGCTGCTGATTCTATGCTCTTAGTTTCCTGCTTCCTACCTCTTCATTCCTAGTTTCCCAGTCCCTAGATCCTGCCCATTTGTTCCTAGTTTCTTGTTCCCTGGGTCCTGCTTCCTGACTTCATCCTTGCTTCTGGTTTCTGCCCATTCCTTTCTGATTCTTGTCTGCTGACTCCTTGTTCCAAACAGCCTTGCCAGCACCTTGCTTCCTTTGCTCCAGACTCCAATCCAGGCCTTTGTCTTCAGATACCAGACTCCTGGTTCGTGGATTAGCTTGGTGATCACCCAGATCCCAGTCTCTTACAGACATTCTGACCCACCTGCTCCTGATCTCCTGGCTCTAATTGGGACCCTTGCTTCCCTGACCTTGCCTGTTCTTGATCCCTCAGGTTGTGACCCTCTAGGATTCAGTCCTGTCCACCTGTATCCTACATCATACCCCTGATAAATTCAGAAGGCTGATGCAAAGAAATCTTTAACAATATTCTTATGTTTAAAATATGTGGAGTTCACTAGGTTCAATATGTTCATTCATTGATTTGTTATTCAGGGAAAACCTGTCATTTCACAGGCATTGCACTTCCATCGCTGTTGTGTGCTAAAAAAAATGGGGTTTCCTAACAAACCAACCAAGGGAATTCCCAAAGTGTTTCCTGCCTGGATCATCTTTAAGGAAGGCTCAGAAACCCTGTCAGAGGCTAGTCAGTCAAGTCTGGCTCAGGCTTTCAGTGAAGTTTGGTACTGGACACAAGGGATCTTTCTAGAGGACTTCTCTATCAAAATAATGTGTTCGTCAGGATTGCTGGTTTCCACTCAACAAAAACAAAAAACCTGGACCTGATAGCTGGGAGTTTTGCACGGTAAGGAGCAAAGCATGATGACACTGCTGGGCATGTAAGCTTATGAAGCACCAGCCTACATTCACACTTTCGCCAGATCTGTAGCTCCTCACTTTAACTGGCAGCAACTTTTCCCCAAACCACTACTTACGAACACCAGCCCAAGGCAGGATGACTCTGTACCTACCTCTGTCTCCACCTGCTGCTGCGTTCGGTGGTGGTTTTCTTTGTACTGGTTCGCTCTAAGCACCTGCTGTTCAATTCCTAAGAGAACAGCCTCACACCCATCACACCTGAAAATTGAATACACAAGGGTTGGTCAATGGTGCACAATGCATGAGACATTATCAACATGAAGAGTAACATTTGCCTAAAAGCACTGGAGGACATAAACACGTGAGCAGCTGAGACGAGGGAAAAACCAGCACTTTGTTCAACTGGTTACTTTGCGGTTTTGGCAGCTCTTTGCGTCTACTCTGTTCCATTGCTTGGTTGGTGGCTCTAGGAGATGCCCATGGGAACACTTCCTTGGGCTCTGCACTGATAGAGGCAAAGCCAAAACTGAAGCCAGAGAGGCAGAAGGCAGCTGTGGGAACAGAGAAGATGGGTCTGCAAATGCTTGCTGGAACTGCTCTCATCAGACTTCCCCAACAGAGCAGTAAAAGTCTTTAAAACCTTTTTAAAAGGTCAGGGTTTATTATGTACAAAGAGATGCAATAAACTTTAACAAACTTAGAACATTAACAAAAATTAAGGTCGTGCTGACAGAGACCCTCTAAGAAGTTACCAAATGGTGCAACATGAACACTCTTCAACTGCTATTCACAGTGGGGAAGAACAGAAAGGGCATTTGAAATAGATTCATAGTTATGCACCAGACAATGCAGAAGGATCCTCTCACAGCAGAGTCAGGGAGGCAGAGGCAAAGAGGGAATGGGAAAGACTAAAAGACTCAGCAACTCTGGGTTATAAACGCTTCAGTGTTTATCTTGCTGGGGTGATCTGACCCCAGCTGCCTTCCTGCCCCTTGGGCAGGGAGCTGGACCCAATGATCTCATGAGGTCCCTTCCAGCCCTAATGCCTATGAAATGATGCTTTCATAGGAAATTAATGTTAGTTGTATGCCTAAGGCCCTCATCAACAAACAAACTAGGCAAGTATTGCCACTCCACAGGGAAGCTGTGGGAACGAATCCCATAAGAAAGATTGGTGGGGGCAGTTTTCCAGCAAATCAGAATAAGGCAGAGACCATCCGCAACAAGGAAGGGGGGCCTACAAAGGTGATTCAAGCACTTTGCATTCACAACCTCCTTAAGTTTAAAGGACTGGGACTCTGGGATACAGTTTGGTAGGATTTGCTGGGGAGCAGGAACAGCCCCTTTCCCAGACAGCTGCTCCCAGTACAAATGCTAAAGAAAGGAATATTGAAGCCCAGCTCATGCTTGAATCAGAAAAAGTCAGAACGAGCTTTTTCCCTTTGAGACGCATACACAAAGCAAGGCAGAGAAGGCTGAGCAGTGTGCCAGCTCACCATTCTTGGAGTGTTTTCATAATGTTACTGATGTCCTTCTTCTGAATGTCTCTGCCAATGCAGAAATCCACCTCCAGTACCTGGTTGCGCTGATCCAGCTTCCCCTGGATGATGTCTGTATAGACAGCTTCAATGATCAGGTCTTCCAACTCCCTCAAATTCCTCATGTCCAGGTCTTTCAGCAACACTGAGTAAGGAATGCACTAGACAAAAGGAGTCCAAAAAGAAGCTATCATTCACCGACCCAGAAGGGGAATTAAACCTTGACTGGAAGTAGGGTTAAAAAAAGAGCTTGCAATTAACCATCAACTGTATCCCATACTCCACCCTACACAAATAATAGCGAACAAGAGGGGCAAAGGCAGCAGTTGGAATCAGAGTAGGTCATGGACAAGACATGCTTGTTGCATTTATTCATTGAATTCTGGAGGAACAGTGGATTGCAGTATGGTGGAAAAATGGAAGCAGCCTCCCAAGAACAGACATAATAATTACCAGAGCCTAGGACTTGCTGGCCTCTGTGCCCCTCCTGAAAACATTCTCTTTACCAGGCTGTTAAGAAACCCCAGCATCTCACTCCTGGAAGTCCATTAAGTTACTGACTCCCCAAAAGCTACATAGGAGCCATATACACTGCCAAGCAGTTTCCCTGTTACATGTTCCCCAGTACGTGCATACAGCCAAACACAAACCCAAGTACACCACTTAAAAAAAGGCCTGGTGTTCCCTATCTAAGATGCCTGTACTCTACCTTCATCCTGGCAGCCAAGCTTACAATAGTCAAGTGCTTCAGCTTGTTCTTCTGGGCCCCTGTTAGCTCAGGCAAGTTATCTTTGTTCGCTGTTAATGTAAAAAAAAAAAAAAAAAGAGCGCTGAAGTTACGGGTTTTCCTTCTAGAAGTAAACAATTCTTCAGGTTACAAAAACCTCAAACCAGTTGGACCAAGTGAGTCTGAAACACTGATTTCTCTGGCTACTGCGTGTGCTCGTGAGAAGAAAAATCTGCCATCAATAACAGATTGGCCACACCCAAGGAGAGGCAGAGGGAACTCGAAAGGAAGCTGGCGGTTTCATTGTTATCTGTTCTTCAGCACCTCGGAGTGTGGAATTAGACTGTAAATTGCACGTACACAAATGAGGCCCTGCCAGAATAGACCGGCAATATTTTATTTCCAGCACATAAGCCACCTCTGTGCTTCTACTGAACTGATGTAAATACAAACTTGCACTCTTGTGGTTCCAACAGCAAAATAAAATTTGGTAATTATTTTTCTGAAAACCATCAAGAAATTATTTAGGGAGATGCTTTTATGGCCATCCTGTCACTGCTGGAAGAGACTGGCCATTTCCAAAACAAAGGGGCTCTTTGGAATCTCCTTGTTAGTGTAAGTCAGCATTTCAGGAACGTAAGTGTTATCTTAGCCATCCCACCTCATTCAACACTTTCCATTTTGGCTTCCTGTGTCCCTACCACATACATTTATGTTTTTGGCCGGGAGCAAGATTACTCTTTCCTGTGCACGTCTGTTTTGATAGCAAGGGTCAGTCCAAACATTTAGAATGTGACCCAAGCTCTGTATTTTGCCGGTGCTATACTGCAAAGGGTGGCAGCCAGGGGACAGCCCTCTTCATAAGGGGAGAAGAAATTAAAGTCAAGGATCCCTCTGCTCTTGCAAGGTCGTGCCCTGGGATCTAACAACTGTACACAGCAGGCAGGTTCTCTAATTGGTTATGAATCTTGTTTTTGTAGTCTAAAGACATATGAAGCTTGTGCTGCTCCACATCTACCAAATTTTTCACCCCCCTTTATCTTCCCTGCTCCACATTTTCAATTCACACTGCTCAGATAATAAAGGGAACGGGTGTCAATATAAAATCCAAGAGAATGATTTGTGGAGCGTTCTCATATTCTGCATCCAGGCTGCTACTCGCAACCTGGACCAGAAAGTATATAAACACAAAGCGCGCAGCAAGCCTGATATGCATCTTCACACCAAAATGTACCACCGTTCAGATGGGCTGGCTCTGAAGTCCTATGCAAGTGGTTGCTCCCTAGTCACAGTCCTGGATGATACATTTTTACTTTCTATAGCACATGAAATTCCCAAACCCCAGAAGCAAAATGAAACTGTTCTTGAGTACAGCCAATGGTCCCTAGGCAGGGTAATAGTGGCACTCAATTTTTGAGACTGATTGAAAAAAAAGTTGTTCCTTTCTGAGACACTGCCTTTTGTAGCTAGTTTCTCAATATTCCAAATATTCCTGGAGCCGAGCATAGGCTTGGTTTCTGTCAAATATCAACACTTAAAGATTTAAAGACATACAAGTTTAAAACAGCATTTCAATCCAAAGCATGCCATTGATAATTACATTTCTGAAAACCCCTTTTGTAGATAGATCTTTTAATTCAAAATATCATTAGGGATAGATTTTTAGAGGCAGGCATGTGCAATTGTGTGTGAAATGCACATATAATTGTGGGTCTAATTTGTATGCATAATTATCACAGCAGCCGAGGAGCGTAAATGCTGTATTTGTGCAAATGGACTCAGCACGCAATTGCATGCGCATTTTTGAGGGTCACACCTGAAGTGTGAAGCAGAAAATGCAACACTTAGAGAAGCCTTGTTTACCAAGATTTGGTCAGGAATGGATTTTAAAGAACAGGTTATAGTCCCTTGAAAAGAAAGACAGGTTTAGATATGGAGAAGTTTTCATATTATAAAACTCATCTAATAGGCAGCAGTCTAATTTCAAAACGGCTGCCGGAGACTGCTCTCTGCAGAATAAGGATCTTTTGAATATGAGGAGATAACAATGAATACAACTGCAAGTCACTTCATGTCACAGCGATGGTCCAAGCCATCTTAGTAAAGTGCCCATTCTAATCCTGAGCAATGGGACACAACAGTTTAGCCATTGCTTTTCTTCCATTTTCTGGAAAAAGAATCTTATCCAGAGAGCTGTATCCAGAAAGACTCCTATGGTCCAAGTTTTCCTTTTAGAGTTTTTTGCATTTTGTTTTTTTTTTAATTTTGTCACATTCACAAAGAGGACAAACACTTGAAACTGCCTAGGAAAGCAAAGAGCTGCACAGCCTGGTTCTGAAACACATCTTACCCTCAACTCAGCCAATGTAATCCTTGCAATTAGCAAACACCACATGATCACAGCAATCTCTTACCTACGTAATCTGGGTACGTTCCATAGGCAAAAAGATTCAGCAACTGGAAATAAGCAGCATTAGGTCCTTCAGCAAGCTAAACAGGAAGAAAACAAGAGAGATCTTATCTTAGGCAATAATGGCCAACGTGATACTGGCATGCAGTTTCTCTACAATGTGTTTTATTTCACAAACAATATGGGATTTTTTAGGTTAAAGGATTATTTTCAGCTGTCAAACAGTGGGATCCACCCCCCACCCTTTTTTCTTGTAAAAGACCTGTAATTAGTACTACATTTCAGTATTTTAGTCATGGAAATGGCTATATCATCCTGAACTAGAACTTGAATTTATAGCCAGCTGCTTTATGCAATCTCTTAAGAAAGCATCCCTTTTAATTTAGCTTTAATCCCATAGGGCCTGCTGTTTTTATCACATGACAGATGAGGAGATTACAGTGCTGGCTAGCTAAGCATCCTTACTGGCAACTTGGAAGCTCAGACAGCTTACCTACAGAGTCTCAAACAACCCCAAAGGGAAGTGGGTTAAATGTGTGCCTCTGTATTTTATCACCTACCATGCAACCTTTCTAAGTAAAGAAAATCAGCTTCCCTGCTAAAGCTGTACGCCCCAATTCTGGAGGGCTGTTTTTGGGAGAAAGATGCATATAGTATACAGGTAGATACAGAACCTTCTCTCACAAGCAAGCACTGCACTGTGGTAACAGCTGCAGCACCAAACTGGGTTGGTATTTTCCAGGGGTTGATATGAAAAAGGTGGGGAACAGCAAACATCCAGCTCAATGTTAAGAGCAGTTGAGGCATGTCTGGTCACACACACATTGCGTGTGATCACACATACATTGCAGAATTTAACTGGATGTCCAGTTAGCATGCATTGCAGAATTTATCCCCAGAACCCTGAAATCTACACCAACTCAATGGTTACCGGTGGTGGCCAATTGCACTCCTCCAGACATTCACCGCGGGGAAGCTACAGAGAGAGAGATCATCCACATGAATGACAACCCAGACCTCCCCATCCACAGAGATTTAAAGAACCTCCCAGGTCACTGCTTGGTCTCCCGCAAAATTTTTTAGACACTAATACAAGCCCTTGTAGGACACAACAGTGCAGCAGCTTGGAGAAAAGTGTGAAACAAAACCACCATTTGGAATAAACATCTAATTTCCACCCAACAATAAAGCCTCCTGGTTTTGACTTTCTGTGAAAAACATAAAAGGCTCTAAATTGGATCCGAACAGGGCCCAGCCACTGCAGTCACATGATGTACAAATGGAGTATTAGGAGTTCTGCAAAAGGTGACTGTGGCAACCCTGATCAAACTATGGACCACATAACACTCTGCGCTCTATATAAATTTGATGATGACATTGCATAGCTACCATTACACTGGTGAACTAACCTTAAACTGGACTTTTAATTGTTGCTGCAAGTCAGGTGTTCTAGCAAAATCCTCCTCGTTTTAAAAGAGGAGGCTGCAGGCAGTCCCTTCTCTGCAAGAGCTCAGAGTCTCCAGAATTTGCTCTGCATATTGGTCAGAAACCATTTGATTTTGGTGATTATTCATTCCATCCTGCTATAAAAGACATCTGTTTGCTAGAGTTCTCGGACACAATGGCAGATGCTTTCCAGGACAACAAAAGGAGATTTTGTTTCTCAGTGACTGGGCAAATTCCTGTTTAGAAACCATTATTTTAGGGCTGCTGGGATTTTACTGTATTAGCCATCATATTAGTGCATCTGGAGCCCTGTTACTTAAATCAAAACCAAACACAAAGACAAAATGGATGTCATCTTTTGTACACTAGGCCCTCAGGAGGATGGAGAAACACGTGGGACTCCAGCAAGAAGGAGGTACTGGAACTGGGCCAAGCCATATCAGACTTTCCCTGGGAGAAGAAACTCTCAGGAGATTCCTTTAAACCAAGGTGTGGAAAGAACAATTCCAGCCAAGTATCTCTTACCTCTTGTACATTTGGTAGCTCCAGCAGCTCTCCAAAGACGTACACACCAGGAGCCTCTAGCACTTGACTTATCAGAGTAGTCAGGGCTGAGCCACTGGTACCTTTGGCTAGTAAAATAAACTGCTCAAGGAGATTGCATGATGGCTTCTGTTCTCCTGCCATTCTAGGTATTTTAATCTGCCAAAAAAAGAAGTCATGTTAATTAATCCTCCCTCTGTTGCTGGGCATTTGACAGTGGATCAGAGACCAGGGCTAGGATGGTGGGGTTTTAGACTCAGCTTTGCCTGGTTTCTCATGGGAATTCAGTGCTCCTGAAGACCACACGACAGAAAGCCAGGGAGACCAGAATTCCATCTGTTCACAGAGCAGGAACAGCTCAGGCAATAGTGCCGAAAGCTTCCCATACACAGTCCTGTAACTCTCACCTATGCTCGGAAGGACACACATATACCAGCTGAGCAAAGGGAGTCCAGACTCCATGGCTGCTCCAGACTTTGCTGAGACTGCAAAGTGGTGACAACCATGGCAGTGAGTTTTGTGCCATCCAGGAAAAGTTGCTGAGACTTCCTTCTCCGCAAAACTCATTATATGACATTAGTTTCAAACAGAAACTAACTTCTGTTAGTTCTGCTCGAAACTAACTTATCCCCTTATAGACAACACAGAAATCCTTACGAGCATTTTTTGCATCGCTCACTAAGGTATCCAAGTACCTGTCCATTATCAGCAAAGCAGGAGCACAGAATCGAACCGCTTTCCCAGCAGAAAAGGAGAAAATGAATGAGGTCTCTCACTAGATTAACCAGTTACCATACATTTTTGCTGACACGACAGAATTTAATTGATGCTTTTTAATTACAAAGCTTAAGTGATAAAAATATCCCTGAGTAGAAAGGCCCAATTCAAGTACTGTTATCTGATATATCTTTATCTTCATCTCTGGCCTGATACATCCAATGCACAAGCTTCACTCTGAGCATTAATAGCTTTGGTTTTGAACCACAAGCCTCGTTATCAGGACACAGACTCAGCAAAATAAACTGATCCGATAAGCAACAAGCCCCGAGAAAGCTGCAAAAAAATTAGACTTCTCCCTAACCACAGTCCTGATGCACTATTAGATACAACGATCAGCGCTATATTTACAGAGGACATTTTTGATGGCAGTTTTGTTGCCATCACTGCCTCTCAACTACGATGAAACGAAATTGTCCTCAGAGATCCTACACAGGCTCAGCTCAGGCTGCACACATATGGCAACAGGACCACAGCAGCACCTCTGCAGACTGGCCTGTGAGTAACACCAGCGTATTGGCGTGTCTAAGCAGCGACCTAAGACTCTGAAGCCATCATGTCCTGAGTGAGCTGAATCATTTTGGAAAAATGAAAGGACAGCTGCTTCTTACTCCATTTTGCTTTTATATAAAGTTTCCTCATCCTTTTAAAACACTTCTTCACCCAACTTCACACTAACACAACTGACTACCTTCCTCTTTAAAACCAGGTTTCGTATTTTCCATCTAGGGGCTTCTGCTCCCTGAGTTTGTAAATCCTTTTGTTCAAGAACCATCTTCTTGTTATGGGTATAGACATATAATGGGTGCCAATTTCTGATTGCAGTGGCACCAAGAGAAAGGCTTCAACGTTAACACCAACAGCTAACTTCATATCATATCTAAGGGACAGATCAGTATCATTGCCCCCATTCACACACAAAGGCACTCATGCACAGGTTACATGAGACTGGAAACATAGTCCAGATTTCATGGCTTCTAGCAATTTCCAAACAGGGTGCCATGAAACTCTGGGGTACCCTGAGATCCTTTCAAGGGTATCACAGGGCGCCCTGCAACATCACCACTGCTAGGAGCACAAATACAACCTGCAGCATAAACCCAACAATTTCCCACGGGACTCCAGAGTGTTAAAAACAATCAGACCTGTTGTGGGCCACGGCTCGCTTAGCTCTCTGCAACGGAAGAACTGTTCTGCTACTTTTCCATAGTTAAAAAACAAGTGAAAATCCAGGGCAGGTGTTTTCTGAGGGTGCCTCAAATCCAAAAAGGTTGAAGGCTGTCCTTCCTTTACACAACAAAAAGGCAGAGCGTGTTGTACAGGATGATGATGGACCGACTGGGCTTATCCCAAGATGATTGTGAAAGCAATACCGGTGGTCACCTTTTTTTTTTTATACTTTAAAAGAACAGACGATGTCTGCCGTGATGCCGGTATTGCATTTGAGCTGGCTTGCAACATCTGAGATGCCTCGACCGAGCTTTGATTTATTTACTTCTTACAAGCGATATTTTATTGTGAGCGACTGCTATACAGACGGAAGAAATACCAGCAGTCCTCGACTTACAAGGTTTCGACTTACAACATTTCAAGTTACCACATTTTGCACTTAGGACGTTTATATACCGACACCTGGTTTCCACTTGGACCCCAGTTTTGACTTTAGGTCGCTTGATCCAATGCAGTGTCAGCAAACACATTCGCTGCGTCTCCCTGGAGAACGTCGTCCCAAACCTCCTCGCATGCTTTAAGGAAGCTGACGAGACTCTAGAAAAACCTGCAGCCAGGGCTCCCCAGAAGACCAAGAGGCCTTCAGAAGGTCCAGCAAGGTCACCTCGAAAAAGTCCTTCCAAATCAATGACTGCTATTTACAATCTAAATACATCAGTGCAGCTATATTAGTCTATTAGTCTAGATAACCTAGCTATATTAGTCCTGTGGCTGTCTACAAGCTCATCGGGTGGGGGTGGGGGTGGGGGTCAGCAGGGAAGGGAGCGGGGGACACCCTGGTGCCCAGGCGCGGAGGCCGGAGCCGTCTCACCCCCTCCGCACCAGCGAGAAGCCGCCGCGCCGCGTCCAGCTCGGCGGGCCCAGCGCCCGCGGGCAGGGGCCGGACGCGGCGACGTCTACTCCGGGATGTCCATGGCTTGCCTGGCCGGACCCGTGCGAGGCCGCGCCGCAAACCTGCCTGTCCCCCCAGGGGAAGGAGGCGGCTCCCTGCCCCCCGCCAGGTGCGGCCCGGGGGAACACAGTGCTCACCCGGCTGCTCCGCGCCGCCGCTACCTCAGGCCGCCATGAGCGCGGCCCGGTCCGTCCCTCAGCGCGTCCCCCGGAACCGCCGCCCGCGCCCTGCGTTCCGGCCGGGGGGGCGAGGCCGCGCGCTATTGGCCGGCGGCGCCCGGGTCAGGGGGCAGCGGTTGCCATGGGGATGGGGTGGGGGAGCTCAGAAGTCACAGGTCAGGCTGGGGGTAGGGGTGGGGGGCTGAACATGGGGGCCCAGAGGTCACAGGTCAAGCTGGGGACAGGGTCGGGGGGCTGATCCGGTGTCCGGGTGGAGACGGTGAGGGGTCAACTTAGGGGTAGGGTTGGGGGCTGAGCATGGATGTCAGAGGTCAGGCCCCAAAGGGCTCCTGGCCATTTGTGTGGGTCTTGCACTAAGGGGGCACGGGCCTGAGCGGCAGGCAGGCAGGCAGGGAGGGTGGAAACCCAGCTCAGTTCTCCTTGCCGCCTCCTCTGCAGTCGCTGGTCAGCGCTGCCGGGGCCTGGCCGGGGGGTTGCTGTGCCTGGCAGGCGCATCTGCTTCCACAGCAGAGCAGGGGTGCAGGTTGCGGCCGTGTTGGTCTAAGGACAGGCGGACAAGGTTCTTTGGGTGTATCGGATCTCTTTCATTAGACCAACTTAAATAGTTGGGGGGGGGAAAATAGCACGCTTTTGGGTTTAAAAACCCTTCGTCAGTCTGAGGAAGCCTCTGCGGTTGGTGTGTGCTCTTCCTGGATGGAGTGAATAGCAGATCACACCCAGATGACATTGGTGCCAGTATCCAAGATAACACCCCTCCCCCCCCAAATCAGGAGTGAATTGCCATTGCAGCTGTGTGTGTGAACAGCTCTCCCTGTGCTTGTTTTGACGCGAGTTGGAAGCTGGAACAATCAGCCGGGTTAACCAACCTCTGTTTTTACCCTAGCAGCCCACCATTTCAAGGCTTCTCAAGCAGCCTTTTTGATCTAAGAAGTCCTGTCCTATCCATTTCAAGGCTACTATTAGACCTAGTGAGTTTTGAGAAAGAGGATAACAACCAGCATTAATGAGCACAAAGCTTAGCCCCAGCTATTGCAGTAGTAACTGGGCATTTGTTCACACAGGGTTTGAGTAAGTGCATTCTCTGAGTAAATTCATGGCCTTTTTTAAATCTTGAGCAGTGGTTTTCAATATGTGGTCCACAGACTATGTCTAAGGGATCTGCAAAAGATGCCCATGATTAATCAAAAGTATGTGGAGACCCACATTCACAATCCAAAGGGGTGCACAGCTCCATTTGAAATTTCAAAAAGGGTCTCTGCCGCCATTTGAAATATTTGAGGGGTTCGAAAATAAATAAGGTTGAAAGCCACTTATCGAAAGGAAAGGTACTCCAATAGGTTACTCTGTAACCCCTAACCATATCCCCCACCTTGGCCAGAGCTGAGCAGGCAGCAGCACCAGGCATAGCACAATAATAAAGCACTTATCAAATCAAAATTTGGTATGGGACTCTTAATGATGCCCCTTAGTTCACAGACTGAGCAGTGCTAGAAGGGAACTACCAGGCATCCCAGTTGGCTTCTGCATCACAACAGGACAGAGAAGTGAAGCTAAGCTGTCATACGTTTTGCACTCATTTTGCGTACTTGGGTGCCCAACCTGAGACATCAGGGGCCTGATTTCTAGCAATGTTGTGGAAGTCCAGCCCCAAGACAAGCCCTGGGCTCATGCAGATCAGCCATGAGACTGGCACTGGAAAACCTGGGCACATAAACTTAGTGAAAACTGGTGAGATTTAGGTTCTTATTTCTCCCCCTAAAACAACTACAATAGAAGTTGATGGGAGAAAGGTGGGTAGGTCAGATGTCTCCTTGTGGCTCAGAACTGTGTCTGCCTTCTCGTCCTGCCAAAGACTCACTCTGTAGCATTGGCTTATGTCACTTTTCTTCTCCCTGCCTACCTCCTGGCCTGGACAAGAGGGAGAGTAGAGTGACAATATCCTGCTTCACAGGGACCTGCTTCTCTGATGTCAGGAAATGAGTAACTTTCATTGAAGCCAATGGGAGTTACTCGCATCCCATTCTGAGGAAGTCAGACCATTTAATATACTGTGAGATTCTGGCTGGAGGGTACAGCAGAAAGATACAGAAACAATGTCTCCGACTGTTTGAATATATCCATTAAAATTCTACACATCAGTCTGTTTTGGTGCTTTTGTGGCTCACATCATCGTATTATGTCAGTGTCTTTGGCCGCTTGTTTCTAAATGTCATTCTTCTTGTCATAGTAATTCTTTGCTTCACTTGCATTAAACATTAAACTTTCTTCATCTTAAGGCTCCATTGATTAGACCAACGGAGAAATTGTAAAAAAAAAATCTTTTCTGCAAGCTTTTGGGCTCTTGTGCCCTTCATCAGGCTCAGGGAAAGTTAAAGATGGTAAAACGTCCCCATAGGTAGGAAATAAACTTCATTTTTAAAGATGGTAAAAAGTTCTCATATGCAAAAATGAAGTTTATTTCCTACCTATGAGGATGTTTTACCATCTTTAACTTTCCCTGAGCCTGACGAAGGGCATGCGAGCCCAAAAGCTTGCAGAAAAGATTTTTTTTTACAATTTCTCAGTTGGTCTAATAAAAGGTATTATAGCTGAACGAAGAGTTCTAGATTTTTGCATTTTTTTGTCTCAAGCCAACATAGCTACCAAATACTTCCCTAGGGCTGCATTTTCATTTTCTCTTTAATTGAAGGGAACAATCCTTCGTTACACCTTGGACCTTAAAGCCCTGTGCCTTTAGCTTCTTCCTTATGCTATTTTTCCCCTGTGAAACTATTTAAAACAATAATAACATGTAAGTAGTATTGTGCATTTATGCAACACCTTGCCTACACAAAAGAAAACATACCCGTGTCCCAAAGCCACAGACTCTGATTTTGTAAAAACCCACCTATAGACTTAAAGTTAAGTGTTAGTAGCTCCCACAGGACTCTGGACCTTAGTAGAACTACTGGTACATTTAGAAGTAAGCTGGTGCAAAAGTCTTTCAAGCTAAGACAAGACAAGGATCATTAATTCAGGGAGCAAGTGAGGGAAGGGAGAGTGGAGAAGAAAGGATTTCTGGAAGAAAAGGATGTTATAGAGAAGGAGAGAGGGGCCACCTGGTGCATAGTGAATTTGCAGCCGTTCCCAGGACTGAGCCAAATCATGGAAAAGAGATGAAGGGAAGAGACAGCTGCGGAAGAGTGTAAGGATGGGAGCAGAGGGCAAAGAAATGAATCAGGAAGAAGTAGGGGTGACATAGGGACATGTATGTGAGGCCAGGGAGCCTGGATCTGACACAGCAAGAGACAGGAAGACAGGGACCAGAGTCTAGGAGAGAGGTGGTGTAGGCAAAGCAGGATGAGCAGAGTTTGATGTTAGCAGCAGTGTTTTGGGGAGAGACAGTGAAGCTAGAAGGGGGAGGGCAGCAATGATGGAGACAACAGATGAACAGGTGGACATGTGCTTAGTGATGGCATCAGAGATGTGGAGATACTGGTAATAACAAAGCTTATGACGTGTGATATCATCCTGTTTGGGTTCCCTGTTCCATGCTAAGGACCAAGAACAAATTTCCCAGCAGCTGAACTTCAAGCAGATGGTTTTGGACAGCTGTCCTCCCTTGACCCAGAAAACCTTGTTGCAACTGGTAGGGCCTTTTATCCCTGCCTGCAGACAGCTGGGTTTGATGCCGTGCTCTGGATCCAGGAGAGGGATGGGAGCTGATGGAAGCACTGGGAAAGAGGAGTCAGTTACAACAAGGAAATGGGTTAAGTCAGCTGGAAGGCAGGGTAGTTAATGCACTTTATAGACTAACAACCCGTTCAGTGACTAGAGAGAGAGAGAGCGTACACAAGCTTTCCTGACCCCAAGTTCACTTCAGACTAACATAGCTAACTACCTCTCTATAATCAACTAAGATTTTATATCAACCCATCATTGTTTAGAAATAAGCAATATTTCGAATCCTCGCAAAGGACATGAAACGGTGGCACTTTATTAGGATCTCTGCACTACAAAATGAACTGTACCAAGAGGTCCCATTTTAAAGATGTTTAGCTGTGCATCAGGCATGTTCTCTAATACCAGGGTGTGAAAGTCTGGAGAATCTGTCTGTGCAAACTTGGCAAATCTACATGGTTTTAGGGACGCTGCTTTCAGTCTGGATCAGAGCGTGGCAGAAAACAGACAAGGTCTGAGAAACTGATATGAGACCACGGGGGGTATCAGCAATGGGACAGCGTGGGCTGTTCGAGCCAATGGAGGTTTCCAGCAAAGCAGCTGGCAACCCTGCTGAGGTGGGAGAATGGAAAACCCCAACCAAAAGACTGAAGAAGAACAATGGCTCAGATAAGGGTTTTTTAAATTAACTCTCCCTCTAGCAAGGGAGAGTCAATTGACAAAACAGATCTGGAGCGGAGGGCTGGGTGGAGCCGGGACCCCAACACTGGCCAGCCCCCCAAGGGCACTCAGAGCCAGGGAGGAGACAGGCAGGGATGCAGGGCAGTGCTGGTTACAGATCCACAGACCTCTAACTCACTTGTGCTTTTCTATGTAAAAGAAAATTACCATTTTCGGGTAATGTAGGGCCCCTGTTAGACTCAAATTATAATCTTGTGGCTACGCCAGATGAGAAAGCTGGAATTTTTAACAAGTTCTTTGCCTCTGTTTTCTTGGACAGGGATCAGGACAGCTCTCCCGCCACAGGTAGGGGCAATCTTGGGGATAGCACTGCCAGGGCTCGGGTCTGCACAGATGTAGTTAGGGATCTTCTGGAAGGGCTGGATGTTTTTAAATCTGCAGCCATGGGTGTTGAGAGAGCTGGCAGGGGTCATTGCTGTGCCCCTGGCCCGACTGTATGAGCAATCGTGGTCCACAGGCCAGGTGCCCGGAGATTGGAAACTAGCTAATGTGGTCCCCATTTATAAGAAAGGAGGACCCAGGAAACTATAGGCCCATAAGCCTCACATCGGTCTTGGGGAAAATCCATGAAAAAATTATCAAGGATCACATCTGTGAGGGGCAGCAGGGGAGATCATGCCCAGGGGAAATCAGCATGGGTTCATCAAAGGCAGGTCCTGCCAAACCAACCTGATGGCCTTTTATGACCAGGTAACTAAATCCCTGGATGATGGTGTTTCTGTGGACATAGTCTTTCTGGACTTTAAGAAGACCTTTGACAGTGTCTCTCACCCAATTCTCATTAATAAATTGAGCGACTGTGGCATTGATGCCTGCACATTTGGATGGGTCAGAAATTGGCTCATGGGGTGCACCCAGAGAGTGGTGGTGGACAGGTCGTACTCAGCCTGGTGGGATGTGAATAGTGGGTTCCCCCAGGGCTCAGTCCTGGGGCCTACACTGTTCAACATCTTCATCAGCGACTTGGACCAGGGGGTGGACAACATGTTGTCCAAGTTTGCCGATGGCACCAAGATGTGGGGAGAGGTAGGCACGCTCAAAGGGAGAGAAAGGCTGCAATTAGACTTAGACAGACTACAGAAGTGGGCGGATGGTGAGAGGATGGGCTTCAATGTAGATAAATGCAGGGTGCTGCACCTGGGGAGATGGAATCCACAGCATACATACAGGCTGGGGAGCTCCCCGCTTGAGAGCACAGAGGCGGAACGGGATCTTGGAGTCATTATTGACTCCAAGATGAACATGAGCCGCCAATGCCAGACCGCAGCCAGCAAAGCCAGCCGCACCTTGTCATGCATCCAAAGATGCATCTCAGGCCGGTCCAGAGAGGTGATACTCCCCCTCTATCCGACTTTGGTCAGGCAGCAGCTGGAGTACTGCGTCCAGTACTGGGCGCCACGCTTCAAGAGGGATGTGGCCAGCCTGGAGAGGGTTCAGAGGAGGGCCACCTGCTTGGTGAGAGGGCAGCAGGACAGGCCCTATGAGGAGAGACTGAGGGACCTGAACCTGTTCAGCCTCAGCAAGCGGAGGCTGAGGGGGGATTTGGTGGCTGCCTACAAATTTGTTAGGGGAGATCAGCAGCAAATATTCCCCCCAGCGTCACCTGGGGTGACGAGGAACAATAGTTAATCTCTAAACTGGCATGCCCACAAAGATGGAGCTCCGGGCAGCGTGCGCCTCAACTCTTGGAGAGGTAGGGTGGCCATCATGGAGGACAGTCCGGTTGTCCTCTGTCCTCTATTGGTACAAAACTGGATGCCTTTATATCCTTTATTTTCCTCTGTAAAATAGAGGACATAAAGGCGTTGGGTTTTGTATCAATAAAGGACAGAGGAAGAGTAGCACAAAACTGGAATGTCCTCTATGATGGCCACCCTATGGAGAGGGCCGGGGGCTCAGTATCGGGTCTGGGGTCCCACATCCCAGAGGAGGGACACCAAATAATTTGGGGAGCCAGGCTTTGAAACAGGGTCTGGACACTGCTCTGAGCTAAGGGGCTGCAGAGCGAGCTGGATCCCAAGATTAGGGCTGGATACAGCAGCCTGGGGCTTGTGCACAGTTGGGCAACTCAGCCAGGGCTGTAAATAGTTGTTCTGAGCTTTAGCAAAAATTTGCTTAGGGCTCAGCTCTGCTGCGAGGCAGAAATGTCTGCTAACTGCAGCACGCACTGGTCCTGTGACACAGCCCGTTCTCAAGGGTGCTCTTCAGACAGCCTGAAAGTTGTGCCAGGAGAGGCACGCATGGCCTGCTTTGCCTCAGTGGTGGTTTGATCTGAAACCTAGGGCTGAAAAAAAAAAGAGCAATTGTAATTCCCAGCTGCTTCCCATGGGTCATTTTTGAAGACGCAGTGGGGCAGTAGCTGGAGCCCGTAGGTGGATTGTGAATGGGGAATCACCAGGATCCTCCAGTCTCTCTGTATAGGACAGGGCAGAGCTCTTCTGACAGAGCTGTATTGCCTTGGCTGGCTGAAATCAGATGTGGAAAAGCAGGGCAGTTGAGCTCAGATTTCCACCCCCTTTTTGTCTCTTTATTTTAGGGAAAAGAGAAAACTGTGAAAATGCCGAGCTGTCTTTTCCCTGCTCTTGCAACCTCTTGCCTCCACCCATGCTGCCGTCCGCATCCAGAAAGATTTTTAACCTGGTTTATCTGTTAATGTCGGCATTATCCGTTAACTCACATCATCGCTTCCCCTCCCGGTGCTGCAGCTGGAATCCTGTTTGGTCTGTGGATAATTCACCTTATTCCCCATCGTTGGCTGGCGAAGTGATGGCTGTTGGCAAACCCATAGCAATCCCAACCCGGCAGTTGGGCAGAGCCGTCTCAGCGGCCAGGGTTGAACCTTCTAGACCGTTAACGGCGGTTGGGCGTCTCTGCCAATTAGTTGGGCAAGAAGCCATCGCACCTGCCTGTGAGAGACAAATCCTGCGCTGCAAGGGCCTCATCCAAAGCCCCATGAAGTCCATGGAAAGGCACGCTCTTCTCCAAATTTCTCCGCCCATCCCTATATCCACTGCGTCCGGTTCCTCGTCATCACGGGTCTTCACAGCTCTGCCTCTCCCTGCTGCTCTGTCCTCATCTCTGGTCATCTCAGCCTCACCGTGAAGCTGGCTCCAACTTCTCATTCATGCCCTTCTCCCACAGCCAGCCTTGTCTCTCATTTCACATTGTCCTTCATACAGTGAACTCATTTCTTGAGCTAGTCCTCTTCCTCCTCAAGACTTATTATTGTGGCAAGGCTTACAAGAAATCGCCTGTGTGGCTGGGCTGGGGAGAGGATCCTCAGAAATAGGATGCTTTTGTATAACATACCCATCACCTCTACTTTTGGACTTCTTTGAGTAAGAGATTTTGTGGGAAACAACTGTGTCCTAGCGAATGCTCAGAACAGAGTGGGCTGCTCCCATAATCCAAATAAACAGATCGCAAATGTTTAAAACATCCATTTTTAGGCAAGCTCGGGCCACCTGGGTTATAATGAGACCCTCCCAAGAGGGGTGTAACGTATCTGTGTGGCAGGGAAAAGAGCAGCGTGACAAGTTGGGTCCACAACCAGGTTTCACCTGTGTGATATAGACACCAACCGAGCTGTGTCTGCTCTCGAAGACCAAATGGTTGGTAAGTGAGGCAGAGCTTGAGGCACACTTGCGCTGTATTACTGCACTGCAATTGCATTACTCTTGGACCACCCAACCCACAGCCCCATCACACCTCTCTGAAAGCTGTGGCTGATGGAAGGAGATTTTGAAACACCCTTGGGAGGACTTCCTGGAATTTGTGGAAAAAGAGGTCAAGCTGCCTTAATTTTCCAGGGGCCAACGCCTTTTCCATGGCCTGGTCTCAGCATGGAAACCAGACTTGACACTTGGCTCTCCATGCCTTCTGCTTTCTTTCTGGTGGTGCGGTTGAGACACAAGGGAACATGGGCTCTGGGGGCATCTCCATCATAAGAACGCAAACATTTCCATTGCCTGGGTCAGACCCAGTCCATCTTGCCCAGTCACTGGTGTTGCACAGCAGCAGAGAGCAAATGCTGAAAGGGAGAGTGACCTGGGTACCACCAAGGTTTTCTCCCTTGTTCTCTCCCTTGCAGCCTCCAGCATTTAAGGTCCAAGACGTTCTGATTCAGGGGCCGTGCCCCTCGCTCCCCTGCTCAATAGCGACTGATGCCCCTTTCCTCCAGGCATGTGTCCAACCCCTTGGTGAATCTGGATGAACTGTCCACTCCCACCACATCTGGTGGCAACGAGTGCCATGATTCATTGACACACTATGTGAAAAAGAACTTCCTTTTGCTAGTTTTAAACTTACTACCTGCTAGTTTCATGTTGTGACCTGTTGTTCTTGAATTCAGAGACAGTAAATAATAAATCCCCATTGACTTTCTCTTTGCCATTCACTATTTTACAAACCTATATCATGCCACCCCTTAACCGTCTCTTTACTAAAAATGAATCGGCTTGGCCTCTTTATTCTCTCTTCATATGGAAACCCCTCCATATCACTGCTCATTCTTGTTGCCCTTCTCTGCACCTTCTCTACTTCTCAACAAGCAGGTGATCCTCCCCCTCTATGCGGCACTGGTCAGGCCGCAGCTGGAGTACTGCGTCCAGTTCTGGGCGCCGCGCTTCAGGAGGGATGTGGACAGCATGGAGAGGGTCCAGTGGAGGCCACTCACATGGTCGGGGGCGGCAGGGCAGGCCCTACGAGGAGAGGCGATGGGACCTGAACCTGTTCAGCCTCCACAAGAGAAGGCCGAGGGGGATCTAGTGGCCTGTTACAAGCTAGTCAGGGGGGATCAGCAGGCATTGGGGGAGTCCCTGTTCACCCAAGCACCACCAGGAGTGACCAGGAATAACAGTCACAAGCTGGCAGAGGGGAGGTTTAGGTTAGATATCAGGAGGCGCGACTTCACAGTCAGGGCGGCTAGGGTCTGGAACCAGCTTCCAAGCAAAGTGGTGCTGGCTCCTACCCTGGGGGACTTTTAGACAAGACTTGACAATAACCTCGCTGGGGTCGTTTGACCCAAGTACTCTTTCCTGCCATGGCAGGGGGTTGGATTTGATCTGCTCAGGTCCCTTCCAACCCGACCTACTACGAAACTATGAAACTACTTCTAGATCTTTTTGAGCCCTGGGGACGAGACCTGGGTGCAGTATTCTAGATGTGAATTTAGACAGGGGCCTCATGATACTTTCACACTCCTGTGGGCAGTCTGGTATACTTGCTTCTCCCAGGGTTCATGAAACCTACTCCTGACTACACAGCTTTGGAAACCCACCAACTTTGCATCTGGCTTAGCAAGTTCAGAGCGGAGGAACAACATGCTTCAGAGAGGTTGAACACCAGCTGGAGAAGTCTCCTGACCTGCAGTGGCAATGCAGAAAGTAGTGAGGCAGCTGCATTTTCACTTCAGGTCTACTAAAGCATAGATGAAGCCTTCAACATGATGTGGAGCAAGAAGTCTGCAATTACCCATTCTGCAGCCAGACTGAAGAACTGGTGCACTCCCAGCTATTACTTATGGCACTTCAACCACAAGATCTGCAAGGGGGTCTAGCATGTTCCCAGTGCTGGTCGCAGGAGCAATCGCAACGCTTGTAGACTCCAGCGCAAAGAACATTGCCTTGTCTGTTCTCCTCTGAAACTGCAGAGGTAGCCTCTGCATCCTGCACTTGTTACTACTTAATTTGGCTGGAAAATTTATAGTCCCAATTCTGAGCTCTGGTTTTGCCCCTTCCTCTCCCACCACAGTCTCTCTGTCCCCTGAGCCTTTCTTCCCACATCCCTGTGGCAGGGGCTGAAAGGATAAGGCCACTCTGCTACCTTTATAGCTTAGGAATCTCCCTAAATCTAGAGCAGGGGTGTTCAACCCCTGGCCCGACAGGCCAGATCCAGTCCATGAAGCCTTGTCATCCAGCCCATGGGACCACCCACAGGTTGGAAAATTTGGTGGTGGAAAAGCAGTGGCAGCTAATAACCACCCACTGCTCTGAATTTTCAGATCCGGGGGCAGCCCAGTGGCTCAGGTACCTTGGCCTTGTGCACCAGATCGGGTGCACAGGGCCAGTTGGGCATGTGGGGCCAATTGGGGTGGCATGGACCCCAATCCTGGTACCTGGAGCCTGATCTGACCTGCAGGCTGGCCCTGTGCCACTCATCCATACTGCTAAAGGCTGTGCACTGTTGCTCTAGAGCAGCAGTTTTCAAACTTTTTGAGCTGATTCCTTCCTTTGAGTTACAATTTTGTTTGTGCGCCCCACTCCTACCCCAACCCAGACAAAAACAGACATACATCACCAGCAGACACAACTCCAAGCTGCTGCTGGGTGGGCAGGGGGCACCTCGCCATGGCAGTGCAGGGCCCCCAGTGGAGGGCAGCAGGGCAGGGAGGCCTGAGACCTCAGCAGGCAGCCTGCCCCATGCACAAATCTGGGGGAGGGCACACGCCCCACATGTCCTCTGGAGGAGCCTCCCGCGGCTCTGTCCTGCTCCCTGCTCCGGCCCCATGCACCTCCCTGGCTGGCAGCACCCCCAGTCCTTGCTCCATTAAAGCTTCTGCATCACACCTCCACTTGACACGATCTCCATCCCACACGGTGGAACCGTCTATCTTTTCCCTCACTTACACCTTTCTTCCCTACTCCTTTCTCCTTACTATCTTTTCTTTCTTCCTGGGAAGCTCCATTCCTTCCTCCTCAGATCTGCTGCATTATTAGACGCTACCTAAAATCCAGTAGGAACTCTCAATAAGAAATCTTAGCTAAGCTCTCAGATGATTCAAAAATGATCTCTTTGAGCAGCTTCACACCAGTGCTGTGGAACTGGACACAGATCATACATATCATCTATTTTTATCATGAAGCTTATTTATCAGTGATACTAGCTGCCGCCTTGTCTTTGTGCATCCGTGGCGGCCTTTATTCATTAGAGCAATTTCTTCACTCATGCACTGACTGATTTGGAGGAGGGCAGAGCCGTGGATCGACTGATGGGGCCATGATTATTACCTGGTGCTAGTACAAGGCACTTTGATGAGGGCTGAATTAGTCTGAAGCATTCATTTTCCTCAGGGTTTATTAATGATGTGCATTAGTGATGTTCAGGGCGTTAATGGAGGAGTTAATTGTTGCGATCATGTTAAAAGAATGGTCTTGCTGATGGGGTGTGATAGAGATTTTTTTTCCCCCTGAACCTATTATATTACACAAACACGGTGGCCTAATTTTTTTAGATCAGACAAGGCTGCTTCTTATCCCCGAGAAAACAAACAGTTCATTTGAAACTCTCCTAATAACACTTGCCTTCTCAAACTCAGTTAGGGGCAAGACAATATAGGATTTACTCTGTCTCCAGAAACTGAGCCAGTTCTAGCTGCCATATGTTGCTGAAAGGGAGGCCCATGTGCCAGAGACCAAATCCATCACCTGAGTTTGGTCTCTAACCAAGCCCTCAGGGATCCATTTGGCCTATCTCATCCGTAGTACAAGGTGAAATTGGAGCAGGCCTCAGGGGATTTGGGGGGAGTCTTAGCATGATCACCTGGGAAGCTGGACAGAGTCTAGTGCCTCATCTTACTGCACCTGGGCACTAGCAATGGCTACGTGGGCGATTCAAGACTTCTGTACCCCGATCTCACATGCAAGGAGGAGGACATGTTCCATACAACGTGGAAACAAGGAAAAGGGAAGAGTCCTTCCACATCATGAACATGATGACTGAGAAACTCACTGCCATGTGATACACTGATGAAACCAGGACAACCCAAAATGCCAAACAAGTATACAAGCAGGGCTTTGGCCCCAGCGGACAGGATTGGGTCTGTGGTCCCTCTACTCCAGCAGCCTGTCTCCTCAAGGCTTTCTCATCTTAACCTGCATGACGGATTGATTCAGGCTCCAAGGTAGAAGGGCTTTACCCCTTCTGCAACTCTTCGGTATTCTTGGTACAAACAATCAAACCCTCTTTGAATCTAAGTTCTTGGCTTCAATGGCATCTTGTGGCATTGAATTCCATGCTCAAATTAGGACTTGGAAACCAAAAAATGATTTTACTGGTATTGAAGTTACCTGCCTTCCATTCCATGCCCCTTGCTCTTAATTACAAGCCATGAACAACAGAAGTTCCCAAACTACTTTCTCCAGGCACATCATTATTGTATAGACTTCAATCCTGTCCCATTTCCCTTCTAAGCCATCCCAGTTCTCTTAGTCTGCCCCCATCAGAAGCACATGTTGTGAATCCTAGGATCCTTCTCACTGCCTCTCTCAGAGCCCCTCTGGTTCTGCAGTCTCCTTCAGGGGATGGGGAGACCAGTGCCACCCATAAGATACACACCAGCCTGAATTATTGATGGATGTGGTGGCTTTACATTTTCCTTGTTATTCCCAGTACCATAGCTGATGCATCCTGACATCTCATTCGCTTGCTTTGACTGCCCACAAGCAATGAAAGGAGGTCTTTGCTGACCTGTCTCTTGAAGAAGTGAATCAAGGCTGGGTGCCATTCAGAAAGATGTGCTGTAGCTGGTTGTTGGCCACTGGTGAAAATGGAAGGCCTGCCATAGTACAGAAGGTCAGACTGAATGATTGCATGATCCCTTCTGGCTGTAGGAGTCGATCTGCCCTCATGCCCAGGACTCCTTCCTGATTTGATGCAGCTTTGGCAATGCAAACCCTTCACACCAGCTTTCTGGCTCAGGAGGGTTAGGAAAAAAATATCCTCAATTACCCTAGACTTGCCCATTAAAGGGATCCCACCTCTTGCTTGGAAGGATCTGATATGGGCCCATTTTGGTGTCAGACACCTGCCCTGGTGAAGAGAAAGCTGTAGGAGAGGATAGGGCAAGGCTGATCCGACCCAGGGAGTGGGGATAGGGGGTGCATCTGGGGGCAGTTCTAGGATTTTGAAAAGAGAGGTGCAGATGGCATGGCACATCATCACATGTAATACAACACACATTTGTCTCTAGTTAAAGATGCTTTACTCATATGCCTGGGGGAGGTCTGTGGGTGGTCACTGACTGCTGGTCAGCGCTTACCACCCACCGCTGACACTGCCGTGGCTGCCTGTGGGAGCTCCCCAGTCTTCACTGCCATGCTTCCTCTGCTGATACCACCGCGCTGCTTGTGGGAGCTTGCCATGCCCCTCCAGCCTCCAAGGGCATATGGTATTCATGCATGTAATACTGCTGAGGAGAAATGGGTTCAGCTCAAAGGAGCCATCTAGCAAGTTGCCTTGGACTCTTGTGGTGGTACCTTGCATCGCAGCTCAAATGACTGCTTCGATGAGAACCCACTCATAGAAAAGAAGCAGTTAGCTCTCCTTAAATATAAGTGTGACCCTAGCCACTCCAACTTGCAGGTGCTTCAAGAGATCTGGCAAAAGGCCAAACGTACAGTGAGATGGTGTGCAAATGATTATTGGCTACAACTCCGCAAAAGAATCCAAAAAGCTGGTGACTGAGGTGACGCACAAGCAATGTATGGGGCAACAGGAAAGCTCTCAAGCCTGTTCTGAGGAAGGCTGCCCCTTTAAAATCCTCCACAAGTGAAGCATTCCATGACTGCAATAAGCAGATGGATTGATGGGCTGAACATTACTCAAAACTCTACTCTTGTGAAAATGTGGTCCGTGACTTCACTCTCGGCATACTTGAAGACCTTTCAACCCTGACAGTGCTTGACCATGAACCTACCACAGATGAAGCAGAAAAAAACATTGATCAGCTTGCTTGTGGTAAAGCCCCAGGTGTGGACTGCATACTGCCTGACGTTATTAAGTGCAGTATGCAATCCTTGTCTTCCTTCTGCAGGAATTAATATGTGTGTGTTGGAGAGAAAATGAAGTTCCTCAAAACATGTAGGATGAAAGCATAGTCTTGCTGTACAAAAATGTGACGGGGTCCATCCCCGGGCTTGTCTAACGTAGGCTTGTCCCTCTGTCTCTGGGCTACCCACCCACCTATCTCGCCTGCCATGCCTTGGTGGAACAATAATTATGATGTTACTCAGGTGGAAGATTGCCCATTTACTACCCCAACACTAGGGGTCACTATCCACTGCTCCAAACCTCCCCTACACAGTGGCCTGTGCCTCACAGATGGTATATAAATGTTGACCTGCGCCCTAGGGCGTTGTGTCAGCTCACTCCCTGTTGCCCGGTGTGCGTCGCGCCAAATAAACACACTGGGGGAGAAGTAGACAGAGTTTATTTGAGCTTAAGTAAAAGGCACAGGGAGACTGTATTGTCTTAAATTCTGCACACTTAACTTTGCAACAGCAAGATTTTTATACTCCGGTCAGTTTCACTGTCAGAACCTTTTAAGATTATTTTTAGTCATTAGATTTGACTTAAACAGTTTTCAATTTGTCAGAATGTATTTTATGGGTGTACACCATGCCCTGCCAATTGTACTCTGTCCCTGCCCCATACTCCAGGGAGACACTGGGCATCCCCAGGTCCTACAGGGAGACACTGGGCGTTCTCAGGTCTTAACAGACAATGCTCAGTTTATTCTATCTTATTCGAGGGACCGGTTTCACATCGTCGCTCACAATCGCTTTTTCACTATTAGAGCGCGTTGCACCGTTGTGCCCTCCGGGGTCGATCAAACCACGTCTCTGCTGAGGCCTCCGATGAAACTATCGGTGCGCGCTGGGCATCGGTTGTTGCTGCAAGTCGTCGACCCCAGGAGGGATCTGGGCAAGGCAAAATGTTAGTCTTGAGCCCCACGTTGGGTGCCAAAACTGTTGCCTCCCTCGGGCACCTTGTGCCAGCAACAGTTTGGTCCACCAGATAAAATAATAACATAATACAAGTCATACAAGCCACACTCTAGCTCCTTAAAACCCCCAAGCAATACCATGGCTAAACTTCAAAAGCGAGTTTGGAAAAATAGAGCTCTCACTCTGTCGACAAAGATGTCAGTCTACAGATTTCATAGATTTCTAGGGTTGGAAGGGACCTATTAGACCATTGAGTCCGATTCCCTGCTTTGGGCAGGAAAGAGTGCTGGGGTCAAGTAACTCCAGCCAGGTGCTTGTCTAATCTTCTTCTGAACTCCTCCAAGGTAGGGAAGAGCACCACCTTCCTTGGAAGCCCATTCCAGATTTTGGCAACCCTCACCATAAATAATTTTTTCCCGATGTCCAATCTAAATCTGCTGTCCTTCAGTTTATGGCTATTGTTTCTAGTTACCCTGAGGGGCGCCCTGGTAAGGAGAGTATCCCCTATTCCCTGCGGACCCTCTCTGATGAGTTTGTAGACAGCCATGAGATCACCTCTCAGCCTTCTCTTGCAGAGGCTGAAGAGATCCAGGTCCCTCAGTCTGTCTTCACAGGATCTTACCTGCAGGCCCTCAACCATATGTGTAACCCTCAACCATATGTGTAACCCTCCTCTGAACCCTTTCCAGGTTATCCACATCCCTCTTGAAGTGCTGTGCCCAAAATTGGACACAGTACTCCAGCTGCGGCCTGACCAGTGCCGCACAGAGGGGAAGCATCACCTCCCTGGACCTGCTCGTGATGTACCTACTAACATAGGAAAGAGTGAGGTTAGCCTTACTTATTACCTCATCATATTGGTGACTTATGTTCATTTCTGCTTCGACTATGACTATGAGATCCCTTTCCACTGCTGCGCTACTTAGCATGGTACTTCCCAGTCTCTAGGTGTTTTGGTGCTTTTTCTCCCCAGGTGCAGCACCTTGCACTTATCCCTGTTCAATTCCATCCTATTCTGATCCACCCGCTTCCCCAGTCTATCCAAATCCGCCTGAATTCACTCCTTACCCCTCTAGAGTGTTTACTATACCCCATAGTTTGGTGCCATCTGTGAATTTGGACAGAGTACTTTCTACACCCTCATCCAAATCACCAATGAAGATATTGAACAGCACTGGTCCAAGGACAGAGCCTTGGGGGACACAGTTGCCCACATCTCTCCAGGTAGAAACCGACTCATCCACCACCACTCTCTGGGTGTGTCCCATAAGCCAGTTTTCCACCCACTGGACTGTGAAAAAATCCACGTCACAGCTACTTAGTTTACTTGTAAGAATTGGGTGAGACACTGTGTCAAAAGTCTTTTTAAAATCCAAGGAAATAACATCTACCTCTACTCCTGCATCTAAGCACTTACAGCGCTTGCATACCTAGCTCTCTATTGTATGGCAGAGAAACATGGCCTCCTTATGCTAAGGAAGAAAGAAAACTGAACAGTTTCCACCTTTGATGTTTCTGCCATGTCCTGGGCATCATACGGCATGACAAAATCTCCAACTTCGCTGTTTTGGAAGAGGCCAAGATGCCCAGTATGTTCATGCTCCCACAAGAGAGACTTCTGTTGGTTAGGACATGTGACTCGTATAAGCCAGGGGTTGTCAACTGGGGGTACGCGTACCCCTGGGGGTACTTGAGAAGGCCCCAGGGGTAGACAGCTTGCTCCTGCTGCCACACTGCTTCACATCTAGCTGCCGGGGGACCACCCCACGCTCAGTGACAGGCCGCTGGGGGGACCTCCTCCCACCCGCTCCACACGAAAATGCCTGGTATAAGCAACGGCCAAACCCCCAAGGACATACTCTGCAGTGAGCTGGCCACTGGCAAATGTCAACTTGGACAGCCCAAACTCTGTTTTGTTGATGTCTGCAAGAAAAACCTTTGTGAGCTGCGTATTGATGGCCAATGCTGGGAATCAATTGCTTTGGACCCCTGCGAGTAGAAAGCCGCCATGAAGCAGGGCCTACATGGCTTTGAAATGGAGAGGGTCAATGATGAGCTAGAGCAGTGGTCTCCACAGTGGGCTGTGCGCAAGACGATCCATTGGGGTGTGGGGAGAAAATATTAGAACTTCTATTTAGAAGTATATTTATATAAATATACATATATTGGGGGTGCGTGCTCAAAAATTTTTTACTGATAGAGGTGTGCAATCAAAAAAGTTTGGGGACCACTGAGCTAGAGAAGAGGTGTCAGAGACAGGCAAGACAAAATAATACTCAGCAGGCCAATGCAAGCTCAACCAAGTTTGTACTTGAAGCTTGCTTGTTGTGGATTGGACTAAGCCACTCAAGAAGCTGTGATGATACCCAATAACTCCCTGTTGCAGACCGAGGGGAAGAAAAGGGTCCTGACCTGGCCCAGTGGATGGGGGGAGGGGACAAAGGAGTGGTGCAACTAATCCTGTCTGGCCCCAGCCCTGTCCAGCCTGCACCCACTGCCAGAGGTGCTGGGTTTGGAGACCGGTCCAGGACCCCTGTGGGCAGCATGTACTTGGCCGGGCAGAAGGGATGGGACTGCAGGCAGGGCGTGGGGGCAGTGTTGGGGAGTGGGATGGGTGGGTGGGGGATGGAGCTGGGATAATGGGGCAGCGACAGCGCAGGGCTCGGGCTTGGGGCAGAGCCACAATCCACTCCCCGCACATCTCTGCCCATGGGACCAGCACCCGCCACAGGGACCTGTGGGGAGTGGGTCGCAGCTCTGCCCCAGGCCTCGGCCCTGTGCTGTCACTGCACCGTGATCTCAACTCCAGCCCCAGCCCTGGCCGTCCGTCCTGTTCTTGGATGCTGCTCCCCGCACACCTGCGGCCCCATCCCATCTACCCAGCTGAACACGCTCTGCCTGCAGCAGTCCTGGGGCAGTCTCCATGAAACCCTCACCTGCGCGCCTGCTCCATCCAGCACCCACGGTGGTGCATGCAGGGTGGATGGGCCGGGTGCCCGGGCAATGGGGCCGGGTCTGGCAGTGGTGGCAGTGGTGACGCTGGCAACAGCCAGGCAGAATGAGCTGCCACCACATGAATGCCACCAACATCTTCATCAGTGATCTGGATATGTGAGTGAAAAGCAAACTGGCAAAGTTTGCCAATGATACTAAGCTGTGGGGAAGTGTGGCCATGCATCGGGGTAGGCTGACAATCCAGGCAGACCTAGACACATTAATTAGGTGGTTGGACCAGAACCAGATGCTTTTCAGCATTGAGGAGTGTCAAGTGCTCCATCTGGGGAGGAAAAATCCACAACAAACTTACAGGCTCAGTGATACTACGGTAGCTAGCACCATGTTCAAAAGGGACCTGGGGTTCATAATTGACCGTAAAATGAATAGGAGCCACCAGTGTGATGCTACATTCGGCAGAACAAACAATAAGCTGGCATGCATCAACTGATGCATCTCAAACAAAACTAAGTAAGCTTTTCTCCCGCTCTACTCGGCTTTGGTGAGGCTGTGGCTGGAGTAAGGCAACCAGTTCTGGGAGCCATCCTTCAAGAAGGATGTGGAGGTGCTTGAGACAGTCCATAGAGCCACTCCTATGATTAGAGGCCCGAACAGCAAGCAATACAAGGAAATGCTGACGGATATGGGACTGTTCAGCCTAGAAAAGAGAAGACTTCAGGGGGATTTGGTGGCAGCTTACAAATATATCAGGGGTGAGCATCAGGTGCTAGGTGAACAACTGTTCACCAAAGTGCCTCGGGGGAAAACCAGGAGCAATGGTCATAGACTCCTAGAAGAAGGTTTCAGATTGGATATAAGGAAAAACTTCATGGTTTGTGTGACCAGACTCTGGAATAGACTCTGGGTGGGGCTGGTGCAGGCACCTGCCTATCAAAGGGCCTTTGATCTAGTATCCCACAATGTCCTTGTGAGAGAATTGGAGGACTGTGGGCTTAACTCCGAGACAGTCAGGTGGGTGAGCAACTGGCTGCAGGACAGAACCCAGAGTCGTCGTGAATGGATCTGTGTCATCCCGGCAAGAAGGGGGCAGTGGTATCCCGGCAGAGTCGGTGCTTGGTCCTGTACTTTTCAACATCTTTATTAATGATTTGGATGTGGGGGTGAAGAGCTCACCGCCCAAGTTCACGGATGACACCAAGTTATGGGGAGCATGGTCATGCTTGAAGATAGGCAACAGATACAGGCAGACCTGGGCGGACTAGCAAGTTGGGCGGATCGTAATCTGATGAAGTTCAGTGTTGAGAAATGTCAAGTGCTGCACCTCGGGACAAGGAACCCCCACCACACCTACAGGCTCGGCGGCACCAAACTGACCGGCACCACGAATGAAAGGGACCTGGGGTAATAACCGACCACAGTCTGAACATGAGCCGGCAGTGCAATGTTGTAGTCAGCGGAGCAAATAATACTCTGGGGTCCGTCCATCAATGCATCTCCAGCAAAGCCAAGGAGGTGATTCTTCCGCTCTACTCAGCACTGGTGAGACTACAGCTGGAGCACTGCGTCCAGTTCTGGGCACCGCACTTTAACAAGGGCGTGGACAAGCTTGAGAAAGTCCAAAGAAGAGCCGCCCGTATGATCAGAGTCGTAAAAGGCAAGCCATGCGAGGAAAGGCTGAGGGACCTGGGACTCTGCAGCCTGAGGAAAAGGCAGCCGAGAGGGGACCTGGTAGTAGCTTACCGCTACGCTAGGGGAGGACATCAAGGGCTCGGTGAGCAACTGTTCACCAGGGCATCCACAGGGAAAAACAGGAGTAATGGCCACAGACTCCTGGAAGATCGATTTAGGCTCAACGTGAGGAAAAACTTCATAGTCAGGGTGTCCAGACTGTGCAATAAGCTCCCTCCAGAGGCGGTGCAATCACCGACCCTGGACATCTTCAAGAGGAGACGACAGTCACCTCGCCGGGGTCGCATGACCCCCAGTTGTCTTTACTGCTTGGTGCAGGAGGCCAGACCCGATGATCTTCCGAGGTCCCTTCCGGTCCCTTCCAATCTATGGATCTACCCTGGAGATCTTCAGAAGGAGACTGGATGCACACCTTGCTGGGGTTTTTTGACCCCCGGAGTCTTTGCTGCCCACAGCAGGGGGGCTGGGCCCGATGGTCTCACAAGGTCCCTTCCAGCCCCAAACTTCTGTGAATCTGCCACTGCACCGCCTCTGCCCCGCTGCGCTCCTGGGAGTGGCAGGACCAGCCACACACGCCACAGCCCAGGCTGCCCCCCACGCCTGGACTATGTGGGACTGAGGGACCCACCGCAGGCTGGACAGAATCGCTTGGTGGACCAGATCTGGGCTGTGTTTTGCCCACCCTGTTGTAAACCCCTAGCACGACCTCCCCCGAGGCGTCTCTTTTTCTATGCAGAACAGGCCTGGCCTCCTTAATCTCTCCCCCGATGGCAGCCCCTCCGTGCCACTGATCATCCCGGTTGCCCTTCTCTAGTTCTTCTACATCCTTTCTGGGGTGCGGGGACCAGACCCGGGCGCAATATTTAAGGTGTGGATGACCCATGGATCTACAAAGGGGCATCACGACAGTCTCCATCGTGTTCACAATTTTCTTAATATTCCTGAACGTGATGTTTGCCTTTTTGACAGCAGCCGGGCCCTGACCCGATGTTTTTAGTAAACCATCTACAGTGATCCCCATCCCGTGTCATGGAGCAGAGTCCGCTTTGCTGCTGGAGACTATTTGTGCCCCCAAATCCCTCCTCTTTAGAAGAAGAAAACACCCCCTGCTTCCTGGGAGTGGAGGGCAAAGGAGCTCCCAGAGGTGGAGAGAAGCCAGGGCTTGAGAGGAAGGAGCCAGGGTCTCCAAGCCAGAGAAGCAGCCCCTTGTGAAGCAGCGCCAGGCCTGGCTGCAGGGCTCCTCTCAGCAGAGGGAGACCGAATAAGGAGGGGCCCAAGGGAGAGCTTCCTCCTCCCCTGGGAAGGGGCAGTGGGACCCTTCCCTGCACATGGCTTGCACACAGGGTCCAGTGTTGCCAAGGCTTAAATATGGAATTATTACATTGGAAACTCAAAATACATAGAAAAAGTCTGCAAATAAGCCTTTTTCTTTATTTTACATTGCTCTGTGACTCCAAGTGAGTGAGAACTGGGTCATCAAAAATGAAGCATTTCTTTATTCCCAGGCAAAGCGCTGGCCGCAAACCCAAAAGTTGGCAAAGACACCCTGAGAGTGACTGGAGTTTTGCATATGCTGCGTTAAGGAGCTGCCTCCAGAATGCCAGCTTTCTACCCCAAAGCTTGCAAAGACCAATTTCTCCAACTCTTGTAGCTGATTTAATCAAAGGTATCAGATTTACCCGAAGACCCTGGTCTCCAAAATGCTGGGCCATTTGAACACTGTTACTATTACTGGTTGCCAGGGATCCTGGTTTTCCCTGATTTCAAAAAATCCCCACTTTTCGGGTTAAAAAAAAAAAGGAACCCCAAATCCACATTTTCCCGTGATTTAAATGAAACGTCACTATGTATATCTCTCTATATAAGTGGTGTTTCATTTAAATCACGGGAAAATGTGGATTTGGGTTCCTTTAAAAAAAAACCTACCGGAAAGTGGGTATTTTTGAAATCAGAAAACCCGGACCGGGGCGGACCGCACATGGTGCCAGGGTGGACCCCGCACGTGTCCCACGCGCTCCCACGTGGCGCCGGCAGGAGGCGCCGCGCCGCGCCCTTTGCAGCCCCCAGCGGCTGCGCTCCTCGGAAACATTTGTCCCGCGGCGGCTCCCGTCCCGGCGGCGACTTCAGGTCGTCAAGAGGGAGGGGGCGTGACTCCTCCACCGCCCCTACTTGCGCAGCCGCCCTTGCTGGCTGCCAGGCCGCGCCTTGCGCTCATTGGTTGTGGGCCCTGTCTGTCCTGAGCTGGGGGGCGGGGCGGCGCGCGCCCATTGGCTGGCCCCGCCCGGGCTGGGTCGTGGCGGCTGCGGGCTGTGAGGCGCCGCGGTCCGCGCCCGAGCCCGAGCCCGCACTACCCGACCCGACTCGACCCGACCCGTGCTGCGCCCGGGGCGGCGCCAGCGCCAGCGCCGCGGGACCATGTCGGCCAAGGACGAGCGGGCCAAGGAGATCCTGAGGGGCTTCAAGCTGTATCCGCCGGGCGGGCTGGGGGGGGGGGGTCCCGCGTTGCCATGGGGACCGCGCGGGGGGAGGGTTCGTCCCAGGGGCGGAGCCCACTTCGTGGTGGGAGGGGCTGCTCGGGCCCATCCAGTGGGGTTATTTTTCCATCCAAGGGGTGGTGAGTCTCTTCTGGGGCTCTGCTTGTGTCCACCCAGGGAGCTGAGGGTCTGTTCTGCTCGCCCTGGGTCCATGCAGGGGGGTCCCGAGCCCATCCAGGGAGCTGAGGGTCTGTTCTGGGGGTCCGGGTCCATCCAGCGTGGCCTTGAGTTGATCCTGCAAGTCCAACTGGAGGGTGCTGAGTCTGGTGGGGGTTCCTGAGTCTGTTCTGGGGGGGGTCTTAGACTTGTCCTGCCCCCACACAGACTCATGGCGGTGGCACGAGGCCACGTGGAAGACTGCAAGTGTTTTTTGGGGGTGGGGGAAACACGGTCTCAGGTCCATCCAGCTCTGGAGTGAGTGGAGGGGCTGATGAATCCATTGGTGGTGGTGGTGGGGGGTGAGTCTGGTGTGGGGGTCTCGAGTCCATCCAGAGGCTGAGAGTCTGGTCGGGGTGTGTTAGACTCACCCCCCCCCCATAGCCTCATAGCCCCCCTGGGTGGAGGCATGGGGGCGGGGAATGAGTCCATCTGGGAGGTCACAAGTCTGTCCAGGGGACTGCAGATGTGTTGGGGGGAGGCTCCAGTCCAGCCAAGGGACTGCTGCTCTATGACAGGTGGAGAGCTGCTGGCTAAGGGCCTCACCCCCTCCCCAAGGTTGCTGCAGAGGTGAAGCCTCGGAACAGGAGGAGCGCAAGTACGATGGGCTCTGTGGAAGGAAATCTGCACGCCAGTTTTGTGGCCATACTTAGTGGAGGGGTAGGAGGCAGAGCTGAGTGCTGGCTGCACCGCTTTTTGCTGACAGTACGGTGGAAGGGGGCAGACGCAGGCAATGTAATTCTGTGGTATTTTTGGATGCTCTTTTTACCTAATGGGACTTTCCCTGCAGTGAGATGCATATAATCTCTTTACCAGCTGCATCAGGATCCGAACTGCTAGATGTTGGATTTAGCCAAATAAACGGCTACCATCAAATGGTGAGCGGATGCTTCTCTCTGTAAGAGCATGAAGTCCTTTTTCTCTCTCTCCCCCACCCTTCACCCCCAAAACCCAGATGGTTTTGGGATGGTTTCCTTTTTTGTTTCCAAAGGAGCAGCAGCAAATCTTCCTGAAGCACGCAGTATGATTTTTTTAGTTGTCAGAAAGATGCTTAGAAGGCCATTAGAGGCTAGTCAGAAGTTCAAGCTAACTTGTCAGTGGCAGCAAAGGAAAAAAACAAGAAGTAGCTTTATGCTGGATTTCAGGAAAGACTTCTTCACTGTCAGAGCAGGGAGGCAGAGGAATAGATGCCAGGGAAGGTGCAGACCCTCTTGCTGGAGGGGTTCAAGAAGAGGATGGACAGCCACTGACTGGGGATGATCTGGTGTAGTGATGCCTATGCTGTACTGTGGGGATTTCTTTGCTTTTGGACTTTTCTGGCTGCTCCATGGGCTGGAAAGGAATCTTTTCCCCTCTTGGTGGTGGTGGGAGGGTGGGACAGGTCCAACAGATCACTATATTTTGTGTCAGGAAGCAATTTTACCCCCTGGTCAGATTGGTCCAGACGGTGGGGGTTTTGCCTTCTTCTGTAGCCGGAGGTGTGGCCTCTACCTGGGATCTCTTGAGCGTATATTAATGATCTTTGCTGCAGCAGGATGTTGGCTGTACTAGTGGCAGATTAGGGCGTTACATCTTGTGTTGCATCAGGATTGACTGTGAATTTATGTGGGATGGCTTGGACAGGGCTGATCTTGCCTCAGGCAGGGGTTGGACTAGATGTGACCTGTGGAGCTCTCTTCTAGCCCCTAGGCTCTAGGAATCTGTTAAGTAATCTTCAAGGACTTTAAGAAATGAACAAGCACAAGATAAAATTGACATTCTTGTTGGGAAAGTATGTATAGGGACCACATGTAGCTTCTGCTTGCTAGGGAACTTGACCACAGCTATATTTAACTGTTGCATGAATTAAGCTCTGTGTATAGTTAAGATTACTCAAAGTAAAGTGCTTTGTCACCTTTCAAAGCTGGGAGGAGGAGGAGGTCATGCAGATGTGACTTTCCACTATCTTCAGCAGACAGTTAGTATGTGTCCTACCTGAACCTACCTAAATGGGCCAGCTTAATAACCTAAATGTTACTGCTTAGTACAGCCATGTGGGAGCAGTCCAAGTTCAGTCTTTGTTCACTTCCTGGAATGACTCGGCCCTGATCCACTCTGAAACAATAAATTCAACCCCCACGGGAGGAGGCAAAGGCAAGTATTAGACTGGCTGATCCAAAAAAGTCAGTACTGAAGTACTTAGTAGAGTATTATTTTTACTTTTATTAAATTATTGAGGTAGCAGGGATTTTATGCAAAGATTTTGCAAGTCATCTTTTCAAATAGAAGTTTAGTTGAGAACTGCTTTAAGTGGGGAAGGGGCCTGATGAGCTGCCCATAAATCCAAAGTCTACGTGGAGGAATTTACCTACAAAAGGAAAACATTGTAGCATCGCACCCTTTGCATAAGTATAGTGGAAGAAATCAAACTTTGCACTGTGGTTGAATTGGAACTGACAGAGCCAGTTTTTTGTTTTTTGTTTTTATTTAGGGCTATACTGCGATTACAGGGAGGATTTCAAACAGCAAGGGGAATCACTCACTTGTCTGTTTCAAAGGAATCCTCCTCCTTTCTAAGTTTTCAAACATTTTTGTACTTAAGACCGATAAAGAGAAAAAAAATACGACTTTGGAGAAACTAAAACAAGTTTACTTAATTGGACATCTGTGCACAAGGTAATAAGACATGCAGGATTTCTCATCTCGAAACATGGAACTGAAATAAGCAGTATAAGCACTTCTGGTCTGTCTGTTTTTCTAGTCAAGTAGGCCAGAAGCCCGACTAAATTTACTTCTACAGTGTGAAACATTATGTTTGAAGAAACACTTTAACTTCCTACTCATTCTATTTGTGCTAACTTGCCCTCTTTAATAGGAGGGAAAAGGGGAGCAAGTCCTGAAAGATGGGAGTATCTTTCTTCAGGATACATCTCTTAGAGAAACTTCCATGTAGGGGGCAGGGTTGTTCTTTCAACTTAATAGACGTAAATAACTTGGTAACTTCAAGTATATGTGTTTTTGGCATATGAGACGAATGGTGTTGCTTAAGCTACAGCTGGACTGGCTTCGTCATCATGAAATCGGTTTATATGACAGAAGTTGCTTGGTGAAAGGTCTCTTAAGTTCTTACTTACAGTAACATCGAACAGATGCGCCGATTGGAAATCTGGTTCAACCTAGATGGTTCCAGTTTCTTTAAACAAGTTGTGTTTACTTGTGATTGCGAAGAAGGCAATAAGCTTTCTAACTGACCAGGATATGCCTCTGTGGAAGTTTGTTTGGTGTAAGAATCTACCCTCTGCCTTCTTTCCTTTTTTGTGTCCTTGTGTTACATGGTATTTAGCAGAATCCACCGATTTGTTAGAATCTGGCAGGGCCATGCCGTGAGCGTTTCTGCTCCGGCCTTGAACTTCTGACTTCTGGGCTGTCAACCTGACACCCACGCCACTCCAGCCCCAAGCATCCTCTGGGTTGGATGGCAGAGGTATGTGGTCTCCTTCCTGTATGACACTAGTGTAGAAGCATGCTGTGGCTGGAGTCCTTGACTTCAAACCAGGAGGTTTTATTCCAGTTACTTGCAGATCTAAAGTGCATCACTCCTAGTTTCCAAGTTTAAAAAGAAACACACACACACAAAAACCCAAAAAAACTTTAAGCATTTGAAGATTTCAGTTTTACTGGAGATAGATACAGCCAGTAGTTATTCATGTATCTTACTACTTTTGCTTAGATATTTGTGTAGCACCAGTTTCCATATTATCCAAGCGTGATTTGTATTGCTCATAGGTTTTCCATCTGCTACTATGTACAAAATCCACAGCCACCAAGCAATTTACTAGCACGTCTAGTTTCTCTCACAACAGATGACAAACTATCAGCTTAGGCTTCCCATAAAAAGTTACTCCTTTAATGGCACTTTTGTCCAAGCAGCAATCCTTGTATACATTAGTGTGTTCACCAGCGGTTCCTAAACTGCTTTTCTGTAGCAAGCTGATGAACAGAAACAAAGTCAGAAAATAGAGAGCCAAATATTGAATATTACCTAAAATATTTGTAGAACTGAAATCCATGTAAAAGTAGTCTGGTTGACTCTCATTCTGAAGTGTTAAGCCTATACTTAAATTGTTTCTACTGTCCAACACCCTATAAAGCTACAGAACAGATTCTGAAGGCACTGGGGTATCTTTATAGGAAGAGTGTCTCTTGATAGACTTGGATACCCTTTCCATACTTATCTTAGTAAAGCTCAGTTAAATGCATCTTTCAGCATTTGCTCTGTCCCATCAGTGGTACAGATTAGTCCCATGAAGTGTGTGTGTTTAACAGCCCTTCCCATCCAAGGGCAAAGACCTCTAGAATGTCTTCTACAACTATTTCTTAAAAGCCAGCTTGCATCATAGTTTATCAGACCTCCCAGGTAATGATGCCATTGGTTTGCCTCTCTCTCCAGCATGGAGTTTAGCCCAGCACTAACTTGCTTGTGCTATGCATCAAGAACAAGTCAATTCTAGACAGAAAAAAAACACCACCACTCTTTACATCCAGCTGGCCAGCATTTAGCTAGTAGAATGCTCTGCCTTGGTTTGCTGAGCCTCTGTACTCTTAACCAGAAATTGTACTCTTAACCAGAAATAGGTTATGGCAGTGATTTATCAGACTCTTAAGGGGACCACAGTCACAGCATCCTTGGGTGTTGGTTTTTCAGAATCCTACTCTAAAACAGCAAAAACCCATTGTTTTCATAGTTGCAGTAGGCTCTCTCAGTGAGTAGCAAGCAACCTTAGGTAAAGGTCCTCCATCTTAGGCATTGCCTTGCCTGAACAAATTTTTTACTTCTAAATGGAAAAAGACTGCAGTCCAGACAGGTGTTACACTCTACAGACAGGAGTCTATCACAAGTGATCAATGTAGAGTCGCATATTGGCTTGCATTTGAGGCTGTTCAGTGCATTAGTGTTGAGAAGTCTTACAGAAAAAGTGAACATATGAAGGACAGCACTCATTTGGAGTCAGAGTTAAGATAGTATTACAAAAGCCAGTCCCTTTATGCGGGCAGTATGAAGGTATAACTGCAGGGTGGGGTGGTGGTCTTTACCGCTTCTGTAGGTCAGGTACATTGAGCGTGGCAGGGGCTTTTTGCATCCTTTCACTCCCACCCCTCCTCCCTCCAGGGGCTTCCTACAACCTATGTTCTCCCCATCCCTTCAGCCCCAACTATATTTTTGCTCCAGGATACAAGTAATTAGGAGACCAACATGTTTAGCTCCTGGATGCTTCAAAGCTTATGCATGGTTATAGGCATCAGCTTAAGAACTGATGGATGCAACATTACTGTGGTTACTACATCCAACCACATAAGTGTCATCATATGTTTAGTCCAGGCCCTTGATTTGCTCAGCCAGCAGATCTTAAGGGCTTGGGTTTAGTCATTTGTCACCCAGGTACAACATAGGCACTTTGATGGGCTTTCAAAAGATTTAGGTTCTGAAATCCCAGTGGTGTGGTGTAGTGTTTTAGACAACTTGGTTTAGTAATACAAGACTTCCTAGAAGTTTAGGAGAGAGAGAGGGTCTTGACTGAAGTAAATGGGACAGGCTCTAAGGAGCTATTCCATAGGCACCCAAATTAGTACTGCGTTCACGGGCAGCTTTCCTACACCTTGGATTAAGAAAGATGCTAGAAATCATAACAAATTAGTCTGTGCTTCTCAAATTGCTTTTGCCTTATTTACCTTTTCTGCAAGTCTCAAAAGTACTTTATAAATGGGAACAAGCACCATCCTAATTAGGTACAAAGGGTAAAGACTCTACCCTGCTGAAATGAGTGGCAAAATTCCCACGTATTTCACAGGTCAGGATTTCACTTAGACACTTCACCCAATCTGTACAATATGTTGGTGTCTCTTGTACAAGTGCTGTGGTGGCCAAGATGCTGATCAGCCAGCTAGCATCAGACTTTGGTTTCCAGTGCTGGTTAGTTCCTTGGGCAACGTTTGGCAGTGATCTTGTTAGTCTCCATGGGGAACAGCAGCATTCCTGTTTGCCACTTGAGTCAAAGACCATATTTGTGAAGGAGGCAAGAGCAGCAATTTTAAGAAGACACCAGCTTTTGGGTTTCCTTTCCCCTCTTGAAAACTTAATCCTCACTAGTGCAAAGGTAAATACTGAAAACTCTGTCCTCATCAATCTCAGTGGGAAATAACATAGTTGCTATTTGTAAAAAAAAGCCTAATTAACAATTTATTGTTCTTCCCTCTGAAGATTGCCTTTTGCATGGGCCAACATCTGTTTTTTCCACATTTGATACTGTAGTTTCATTTGACAGAAGGATGGACATAAAGCAACACTAATTTAAGTTCAAAGCTTTATAAACAGGTTCAGGTTTTGAAGCATGCTGCTTCATCAAGGCTTTCAGAAAGATCATCATGATGCTAACCCAGAATATTGGAAACTTGAGGGATTTTTTTTACTTTCCCCAGGGGATTGATTTGCAAAGCAGTGATTGCAACTGTAACTACACAAGGCATCCATGGAGCTATGACAGGAAGCCTCTATTCTTCATCTGCAAGAGGTGCAGATCTTTTAGCTATCATTCCTATAAATACTCATGTGAAATGTACCCAAGCAACAGGAAGCAGCAAGCTCATAGGTATAGAAGTGTTGAAGGCAGTGGCTTAAACCTCTACCGATAACAGGTTTCCATGCCCTCCTTTGTTCATACATTTTCTGAGAGCGAGAGAGTGAGCTCACTGTTCATGTCTTGCATGCAGTTAACATGAGGCTGCTTCTAAATTGGAGGGAGGCAGGAACAGTTAGGAATAAAAAAAAAGTCAAGGTGGGCACTTAAGTTACATTTGTAACTTTAACATCCCTAATTTACAGAAGCATTGATAAAGTCACATGAGTTCTGTCAGATGAGTTTTTCCAAGGTAGGGCTTTACAAATAATTAGTTCTCAGCATACAGCACTCAGCATAACAGGGTACCCCATGGTAGTACAGTTGCAATGTGGTACCTTTTTAGGGAGAATACCACATCCACTATTATTTTAACTTAGCAGTTTCAGAGCAGGAGGGTCTTAGAGGCAAGACTGAGGCTTTGTTTGTTCACCACTAGTTATGCCTGCTGTTAGATTTTACATCTGTGGTAGAGTGCTTGAAAAATGGTTAGTATGCCTTTATTAGGGCCCTTAGCTTGTGGCTTCAGGAGTTATTTTGCAGTTAATTTGTCAAGCATTATATTCTGTGCAAGAGAGTCAATTCCTCTTGGTATTAGCCCATTGCTTCTTGGTTTTCCTTGTTGTGTACTGCCATGAGGCTTGTGAAAGTATTTCCCACCCACCTATGCATACCCAGGAGTAAGTTGCATCAAGAGGAGGCAAAGTCCATTCTGAAGTAGAATGTGCCAAAAGCTGCATTTCATATCCTAGGATTTGGATTTTCTATAGTGGCATGGAAGTTAAGTGACTGACTGAGTGATGAATGATGCTACTTTACCTTATCCTACATTTTTAGGACTCTAGATGGTATAATGAAAAGAAAGCATCTAGTGCAAGTAGAGGGGGCCTCTAGAAACCTTGAATAACTCGTTTACAACAGGTTTACTAGGCAGCTGACACAAAGTAGGCAATATTGGACCAGCTGAAATACCCGACTTATTATTGCCCTGGACTATCTGTATTCCCTAGTATTGACTGCAGCAGCCTTTATTTTTAGGAATAACTAGTTTGATATAGGGTATTGCTGAACAGGAGTTGTTTGGAGAAGGGCATTAAGAGTTTCTGAAATGTGATGAGGCTAATAGGATAAGTGAGCTTTTGGATGAGGCAATCAGAAGCTCTATTTTTAGTTTTGCCATAGATTGAAGTGACTTGTCCACATTTGCACAACCTCTTCTCTTTCCTCATCTGCAAAGTGATAGTGCCACCTTTGAGGATCTTCTAGCTTACTTCATATTTATAGAAAAGCTCAGATCCTCAGTATAGGTAAAAAGCAAAATATTGCTTACAAATAGATTATTAGACACCCTAGAAATACCTCTCATGGGGGGCAGATTAGCATATAAAAGGTCCCCTTTCCAGATTTTTTTTGGGGGGGAAGGGAGGGGAGGAGGAAGAACTTGAAGGCTAATACTCAAGTCTTCTTAATACTGAGCCTTTTTGCACATTGCTATATCTGAATGTGTCATCAAAAGCTAGTTCCATGCGCAGTTGGAGAGCACCATTGATTCTTAATCCCTGCCACCTGTCACTTAAATGTCCCCCCCCCCTTTCTTTTTTTTTTTAAAAAATGAGCAGTCCCACTATAGTGGCAGTGCATGTTGCCATTTGTGGTGTACAAGGAGCATAGAATAAAGGCTATTTGCACAAGTAGTCTTCTTTTGTACGGTCTCATTGACTGCATGCAGAAGAGCCACTGTATAAAGAGGTTCTGTTTCTCAGCAGCTTCTCTCCAGGCAGACCACTGCTGGGGGAAGTAAAAAAAAAAAAATCAGACTTTGAGTCAAGTGATTTCAGGAACCTCAGCCTGCAAAGGAAGCAGTATCCATGCAGAATATGAAGTGTTAAAGCAGACTTTGGTCTCCCCAGTTTCTAAACAGTGATGTACACCGAGGTGCTCCACAGGGGCAACAGGGGCCAGAGCCGAATGCTCCAGCTGTAGGTTGCTAAGACTTTGACTGACAGCAAAGGATTTTCACTATGCCAATATGATAACATTCAGCATAGGAAGGATCTGCTAACAGAGGCTTTCACCACACTACAAGTGCTAGAAACTATGCTTAAGTGTAGGGAAAAAAGAATTCACTGATACTTTTGCAGAGACCGGTTCAGCTAGAAGGCAGCATTGGAGCAGACTGTTTGCAGGACTCTGAGGAGTGGCTGGTTCAGAAGTGGAAGACAAAAGCGAGTGGAATTCTCCCTAGTTTTGGCTGACCCAAAAAGCTCTTGGAAGGATATTCTACAGCATAGGGTTGAAGCAAGTGGCTGTGATAAACTCATGTTGGAGGGATAATTAAAACCACACAGAATTTGGAGGTGGTCAGTCTCATGAAGGATGGTGGTACAGTGGACAGTACTTGTAATGCTGCTGTAACTACAGAATCAATAGTACACAGGACAGCTCCTTCATGTTGTATTGTACATGAAGCTTGCCTGGCTTACAGTTGGACAGGTTTTTATTTGTGCTCCAGGTATGCAGGATGGGTTTTTTTTCTAGGCATCACTGGAAAGACTGTCAGAGGAGATCTTGTATACGTTAACTTGCGATTAAGGTACAAGACTTAAGCAGATTGCCTGCCTGTCTCCTCTGGACTTCAGAGGACTTGAGGTAAGCCTTACCTAAAGATACTAGTGGTCAGAGCCAAGCAGCACACCTAGCAGTGTACTGAAGCATCTCTGCCTAGACATTTTGACATACTACTGAAAAAGCAGGGAGCTGATTTGTGAAGCGTCTCTTTTGGATACAGTAGAAGTGAAGAGTCTAGGTTGAGGAACAGTGAAGAACTGTATTTTTTTGCATTGATTAAAAGGCAGAGTTTTTCTGTTTGTAAAAACACACACATGCATCGAGTTTCACTAGAGAGAGGGAATGTTTTTCTGTTAAATCAATTTGCATTGAATACTTAGTTCCTTGCAAGTGTGGGGCTCTTTAGCACCCAAATACTTCCTAAAGTTTGGAATAGGGTGGAAAAATCAGTCAGAAGAAGTTATTTTCTGCAAATTTATTCAAATATCTTGGATGAGATGACTTAGTTTGCAAGTTGAGACACTAGGATAGTCACCACTTTTCCTCAGGACATTGGGAGGTCTCCTGATGAAAAGATCTGAGTCAGATATAGAAAGGAAGTAGCTTGAAAATGCATTTACTGTGTTAGAAAAAATGCACCTCCTTGTTACAGTTGATAGAGCTGAACTCAGGCTTCATGGTTTAAAGGCAGAGAAAATGGCCTCTGGAGAAGGAAGAAAGGAGCCCTTCCATTATCACTTCGTTTTGCATTCCTTTGGAGCACAGTTTAGGGGAATGGTTAGTTAAGAACTTTAAAAAGTTTAAAAGCAGTTGGTGTTTCAGGATGCAACATTGTTCTGTTGCTTTTGAGGGGACAGGAAAGACATTCCTAGGTTATCCTAACTTTCTTGTGGACAGACAGCCTTAGGTTAGGCTGCTCTTCTAGATATGAAACTTTTACAAGCAACCAACACAGCAACTGGCTTCTCTGGAGTAGTTGTCACTTCCCAGGAGTATGCCCGTCCATCCCCCTTTCCAGGCCTGTATGATGGTACAGCATTCTGCTACTACATTTTTAAGTCAGGGTCACTTGGCTTCTCTTAAGCATCAAGGACTCTCTTAAGACAGGATTTTTAAGCACTCATCTGTTGCTGCTGATTATTCCTCACATTAAGTAATTAATCCTTCCTGGTGAGTCATTTCCTCAGCAACAAGTTGTGATCTTACAAACTGGATCCCAACACCATGTGGGGGAATTAGTAGCAAGCACTCTTGGAGTCAGAGATATGGTCTTCCTTTAAACTCCCTCCTATTAAACAAGGCTAGAAATATGGGAACTGGAGGCTGAAACCTCACTGTTCCCTTTGAAGAGTCTTTTCTTGACTCAAGTTCCCTCCTTTCCAAGAAGGGAGAAGGAAAAAGAATTGATACAGCTTATTTATACAGAAGTAACCCAAACTAGAGTTCAGTATCCTCAGTTGACCCTACTGCTTCACTTTGCTTGCACTGATTCAAGTGAAGAAGTGGTCACTAAACATCTCTGAGAAGGAATGACTTGGCCTGCTTTCTTTCCAATTCATTAAGCACTTTTCAAGTGAGCTTTGTTGCATTAGAAACTAAGTTTAAAGTCACTCTGCTAAAGGAGAGGTGTTGAACCTGGATTTGTTTTCACTATGGCATTATTTATTTATTTTTAAAAGGCCTTAAGTCAGGAAGTATAAGAATTAGGGCTCTATTTGTGAGACACTAGCCTGAGGCCTTAGCATTTTCCTCTTTTGTTTCGGAGTACAGGAAGTTCCCAAAGAAGAGTCATTAGACCCATCTCTTTCCAGCCTGGTCTGCTTCTTAGGGGAAAACTCCTAGGCATCCTTCCTCCCTAGCCTATTGCACAAGTCACAGCATACCCCTGGCCAGCCTCCTTTTGGTCTTCACCACAAAAAAACAGAAAAACCAAGAAGATTTAAACAGTCTTATCTGTAAGCCTAGATGCAGTCCAGTCCTCAGGGTTTCCTGCTTCTTGCAGACTTCTATACCTGTCTCCTACCACATTTCTCTGTTGCTTCCTTTTTCCTGTTTTAAATACCCACCTGCCTGGGGGGTGTGAAACTTTCTCACATTAAGTGGAAGATAACACAGGTTTTGTGAATCAAGGTGGTCTCCTGCCTGGCTTATCTCCTAGGCAATGATGTCCTCATTTCTCTGATGAGATGGGGGTTATACACATCCCATTTCTTTCAGCCTAATTGTTAATCAAGGATATTGCACACACAAGACCTTCTTTTGCTTTCTGGTACAGTGAATGTACTGAATGAGACAGAGGTCCAGTAGAAAAAATAGCATATAATCAAGTAATTAAACACCATACAATTATGCATACACATAAGGGAGCTAATTAAGGCAGCACATGTAACCTTCATCATGGCATTTACTAAATTTTAAGAATTTGACTTTGCAACCCTAATGCTCTTTTTAATAAATGTAGCTATGTTATTCTGTTTCCTCAAATAGTCTTTCAAGTCATTTAAGTGGGGTTTGCACACTACCTTTGTGTAAAACTAGCCTTTCAATAACTTGCCACTGCAATAGTTTTCAAAGTAGACCACAGTCTCATCCTCTGAGGGCTAGACATCTTGAGAGAAATAGCGTGTGAAATACAGCTGTTTGCATTGTGTATAGAATCTTTTCACCACGGAAATAATATTTCCACTGTCTTGTTCAATTAAAAAACCCCACTGTTCTCTTAAATTAGCATCAGGCATGTAGAACTTGCCATATAAATACATTTTTCAAAAGGCTATGAGCATGTGAAAGAAGGAATGTACATCTTAGTCTAAAATTACCTACAGATTTCTTTAACGATACAATCTAGTATTATTGGTTGGAAATAAGCAGACAAGACTTTTTGGGTAAATCTGATATCTGGTAGACCAACTCAAATAGTTGGAAAAATTCTTTTTGCAAGCTTTTGAGTATAAATACCCTTTGTCAATCTGAGGAAGCATCTGAAGTTGGATTTTTTTTAATGATTTTTTTTTTTTTGCCTCTCAGCTTTACAGAGCCCCGGGTTAACTTTTTGGCCTGAAAATAGAAATTCCAGAATAAGTTAAGTTTTCAGGTGCAAACTCCAAATAGATGACATTCATTTGGTTCCAGTCCTACAGTCAGTTTATCCCAGGGAGATTCCTACTGAAATTAGCAGGAGACCTATCGTTAGGCTATCCTCCATTAAAGAACTTAACTTGGGTTTCATTCTGTAGCAATAGATTGTTTTTCCCTGTGTGTCTAATATCACACAGACCACAATGACTCCTTATAATTCTTGCTTGTGAAACAGCATCATATCACATCAGCAGAATTGCCTGAAGCTCTAAGGATTCACTCATGATGCCATGTCAGCAGAGAAAGCAAAGAATACTTCATGGGGTTTTTTGTTATTTTTTTGTGGCTGCTGCAAACAGAAGAGCAGTTTCATTGACTCAGAGAATGTTCCTCAGCTTCTATCTGCTTTTTTAACGAAGCAGTTCAGATGTGGAGCTGAACACAGTGGCCTGCCTGGGAACCTCCAGACTGTGCCCTTTGGGGTTAGGGAGCGTTGAACATAAATTATCATATCATTCTTCAGAGGGACTGTGCAGTTGGTGGAGAAACTTTCCATGAAGAATCATTCCTTAAGGCAGGGGTGGCCAGCCTGTGGTATGGGAACCACAAGTGCCAAGGGCAGCCTCCATGTGTGGCATGCAGCAGATCTGAGACAGACAAGCACACAGCAGCAGATAGGGCAGAAAGCAGAGCATAAGGTCAGGCCAGGAGCACAGGGCAGAGAGCAGAAAGCAGAGTATCAGGTCTGGCAGGGGAAAAACATTGGAGTGGCATTCAGGGAGGGTGTGATGCTAATTTGTGGCACGCCTGCCAGAAAGATTGGCCCCACTGCCTTCAGCCACGTGAGGAGGAAATGTAGTAGTTAAAATGAAGACGCTGCTATCTTCTGTGTTCGGTCACAAGGGCTCTGGCTGTGAGAGCTGTCCTCTTGGCATGTCTAAGGTACAGATCTCCCTGGTACACGTATGGCTTCACTTTTTCAAAAATGCTGAGCATCCTTGGCTCCAATGAAAATCAGGCTGGGACTGTCCACATGGATAGTAAAACAGAGGACCAATTTATAATAATGCCAGAAGCAGGGTGGTCTGTGTCTCAGCTGTGCCGCATCAGCAAGTAGAAGATTGTGCACTTGTCGATACAGACGCAAGGAAATTGCTTGCCTTAGCTGTTTCTGTGGCTGATTTGAATTTTTATTTTGTTTATTACATGCACAGTGCTAGTGCCAGGGCTAAGTACTATTCCACTGTAAAACCTCAATCAAATTAACTCCATTTGTGACTCTTCAATTATATTTCAAGGATACCAAATCCCCTTTTTAAGGGACATCCTCTGTTCCCTAGATGTGTCCCTTAATTGCAGTAACATGAGATTGAAACACTTGGGAATATGCTGTGTGCCTGCAGAAGGTCAAGGAAACTAGAAGTCTAATTAGTAAACTGGGCTTTCTAGGCTTTGCTGATTGCTGTGTCCCCAGGGCTGGGAAAGAATTTTTCCCCCCTCCTACATGTGTCAGGGGTTGGGGTTTTTTTGCCTTCTTTGGAAGCATTGGGTGCTGACTGCAGCCCAGGCTAGGGATTTTGACGTGGCTGTCTGTGCTCCTGGTGAGACTTAAACCCAGAAGCTCCTAGCTAGAGGGTCTTGCCCCTCCCATCAGGGGCAGATTGATCACCACTTTTGGGAGCAGGAAGGAATTTTACCCCTTGGTTAGACTGGTATATAGACTGGGGATTTTTGCCTTCCTCTGGCAGGGTGGGGCACAGCCTGCCTTGGAGCTCATTGTCCCCCATGCCTTACCTGTGGCAAGTCTGGGTGTGATGCCTTGTGGTTATGTCAGGAGTGACTGTGTGGTTTTATTAGTAGGTTAGACAACAGATTTGTATAGGATGGTTTGGATGGGGATGTTCTGGCAGTGACCTCTGAAGTTCCCTACCGGCCTTACTTTCCCGTGATTCTATGAAACTGTCTTTCATATAGTCAGATCCACCTCATTGTATGTGTGTTTGAGAATAGGTATCTAGTCATTGCTGTGGTATTGTCAAAGACAGTAGAGCTGTGCGTAGCCAACGTGGTTTCTGCTGCAGCAGTGAGATTTCACTCTTGTCATAAACATGAGTCCTTATGGACTAATTAACAGCTGTATTGCAGCAGCACCACTCATTTCACCTTTTCCCTAAAGGCTGCAATTGGCATTTTCTATGAAAGCAACTGAGGTCCTGATTTTTTTAAAGTAACTTTTCAGCATTTAACTTCAGCTTGTCATTTGTTAGCATTACTTGTGGTTGAACACACACACACACACACACCTGGAAGAGGAGACTTTGATCATTTGACATATTCTTCCCACCCTCAGGGTATGTGTGCCTTCCTTGTGCCAGACTACAGACTGGTTTGGGTTGGGAGACGTAGAATTTGTCCATATTAGGGGCTTTTGCACTAATGCAGTTGCACACAGTGGAGATATACTGCATTATTATAAAGCAGTGTTTGCAATGATGTCTTTACCCCATTTCAAATCACCAGCTACACCAGGAAAAAAACACACCCTTTGTATAGGTAAGCCATAAGGGCCTACCAGCATGGGGAGTTAGGCTGGAATATTGTTTCTGACTGATTGACTCCCAGTGCAATTAGTTTGAAGCAATAAAATCCGGAGCAGTTTGAGCCGGAGTAAACTCCTGGGTGCAGCATCTACATGTATGCCCAGGACAGCACCAGTTTGAGCTGGGGTGGAGCAGTTTATGCTGGGTGCATGATGGGATAGCTTGAGGCTTTGGGTGGTGGTGGCAGGCAGCAGAGTCTGGCTGGGGCACAAGGGTGCTGAAAGTGCAAAACCACATAGCTAAGTGGCAGGCAGAAGTCTGACTCCTGGTGGCTGGGCTGACCACGCACAATTTATGCCCGCAGTCAGCATCTACACGTACATTTAATCACAGTTAATTACCCCACTGTAAGATGGTTCTGTCCCTGACTACTATTTTATGGTAGCATTAATTAGTTTACAGTGGCCTAATAGCATCACATGTGTACACGGTGATGCTTCACTCCGCAGCTAATTAGTCTGCTCCACAGTTAAGTGCATGTGTAGACATGGCCAGTGTGGAAGCTCTTAATCCAGAATAAGGGTATCCAGATAGCATTTTTTGCCCTAAAGACATTCCCAGCTTAAGTCCCAGTTAGCTCCCCAGTACAGACAAGCCCTTAGTTAATTCAGTTGGTGGTGAAAACTTTATAAAAGCAAATGTTTGTGCTGGTAGGAGACCAGAGGGACTGAAGTTCTCCATCTACAGAGCAAGGCGGGCATAGGCAGTCCTAGTGCATCTGGGAATGCAAGGGGAGTTCAGCCCTTGAACTCTCAAACCTAGCTCTTTCTGTTGAGACTATTGATCAGGAGCTAGTTAATGCATGTCATCTGTAGCATGAACACCTGTCTAATAAACCCTGGAGTAATTTGCAGCAAGTCATTTCTCAGAAGCCTGCTAATGATAATGATGATAATGACTTTGTTAGGACTGACCTAACCCGGGTTTGGAGTGCAGAACAAGTGGTGGAAGGCTTCACACACAGTGCAAATTATTTGGGTGTCTGGACTCCTCAGCACACATCACTTATTTCTTCTTCAGGGAGCTGTGGGTTTTCACACCTGTAGGATGTGGCTCTGCTGCTGCTGAGCCATAGAACTGCCTTGAAGAGCTTTACCCTTTGGGAACTGCACAAGGGATGTTGCACAAGGGTGAGGTTACCCTACTCAGTAAGTGGCTCTGCTTCCCAATCACCTCAATACCTATTTCCCACACAGAGCAGCAAATGGACCTCACCTTTGTGTCTTCAGGCTAGAACTTCCCCTAGTTTTCTCACTTTTTTCTTGTAGTTTGTGCAGAGCAGCATACGATGCCTTGTCCTTGCACACCTTTTCCTCTTTTTCAGCATCTTACCCCTTAGAGGCTCTGCATTGGGTCTCAGGCCCTGAAGGGCTTCCAGAGGTATGTGTCGTTCAGTGATCATTTTGAAGACCAATGCCCATGTCCATGCCATCTGTATCTGGGCAAGACTCACTCAGTAATCCAGCATGCAGTTGGCTGCATCTTTTCTCCCAGCACTAAAAGGGATATACTCCATTCTTTAGTCTCATCTCACTTGGCAGTTTCTAGATCTTGATGGGTCTGGTTAGGGTACCAAGTCCATTTTTCCTGCAAGCGAATTCTGAACCCAAAACAATCTCATTGACCTACGCTAGGAATGAAATGCTTACATGGCACCACATATAAGGCTGCAGTAGTCTTGGAGTGGTGCAGGAAAAACCTGCCTTGGTGTCTTCTTCTTATTTATACCAACTCTTACCTTGCCCTTCAGTGCCAGTGCCTCTGTCTGGGCACCACAAGTCAGGACATTAATGCCAAGGGAGAGGATGTTATTCCAGCTCTTTCCTGATTCTCCACAGAAGAACTATATACTTTGAGGCCTGGATACAGATTTACCAGAACAGTGCTGTGGGCCCTCAAGACCTTTTGCCTTTTCCTGTTGACGAGCCACAGAGGATCATGCTCTCAGTTGGCATTGTGGAAGCAAGAAAACGTTGACTATCTCACATCCATAAATAGATCCATCCTATAGCTCTTCACTATGCTGAAGAGGACAGCATGAAGGCAGACTCATTTAGCAGGGGATCTTGAGATCAGCTCAGATGATCTTTAAAATCAGCCTGGTCAGCACATGCTCTTCCCCCATTCACATCCAGACAAGACACTAGATGCCAGGTGAATTGTGCAAAAGCTCTCTCAGTTGGATTTCTGCTGGGCTGTAACTGTCTTTGCTCCCTCCCTTCCCCTCCGTCGGAGTCATAAGGGAGATCAGGTTGGACAGAGCGAACATCATTCTGACAGCTCCCTTGTCAGCTATCCAGATCACGTGCAGCTGAGCAGGGAGCTGCTGTATCTACTGCCTTTGTTCTCAGACTCTTTTTGCTGCTTGCTACGTGAAGGAAGAAAGCAGGGTTCAGACAGTAAATAAGATTGTTTTGCCAGTGAATGAATATTTATTGATGTGTAGTACTTTGCACCAATGCTAGAAACATTCGCATTCATCAAGCCCCAGAAGGTGGTGTACTGCAGGAAAAACATGCATGCACTGGTACATATGTAGGGTCGAGCTAACCTTTCTTCTAGCTCTATGCAAGTGCTTTCATTTTCGACTGCAGAAAATGAAAGGATGTGACTTTGCTCGTTGCAGCCTTAAATGAAAAAGTTTATTGCCCAAACTGCCAAATGTTCTCTAATCTGTTTCTGTTTTAAGGGACCTTGGAATCTTACACTTAGAAATCTGCAGAAAGACTTTTAGAAGATTGTAGGAGTAATGTCGTAATACAGCCTCTGATGGACGCACTGCTGCTTGTTAAGGTGTTAGCACTTTGATCTGTGTCTCACACGTAAAATCATTTTCTGTACTGTTTTAATGAGATGAATCACATTACCATATTCATTTCTTCCTCTGGAGGTTTCAGTTTATCTGACTGATTTCTGGTGGAAAGGTGAGGTGTAAAATTCTCCATCGGAAACTGAAAGGTAATGTAGGATGACAACAATCTGGGAAATTAAAACGATTCCAGATTCACAGTGATACTTAGCTCAGTTGGGGTCAAAAGGAAATGATTGTCTAGTCTCAAGATCACCTCCCTTGAAACTTATTCAGCACACAAGTGATATTAGAAGACGTGCAAGACCCATAGCTTACAACATATCATTTGACATATTTGCTCCCTAATTTCTGTCGTAGAACAAAGCTAGTACTGCCAAGAGATTAGGTTTTGAAGTCGGCTCTTTTAAAGATTTAGGAGTCTGGATGGCCAAGGCAGCTGTTTAGTTCAGTGGTGAAGAATATTCAGACCGCTGCGCTGGAGAGAACTGCTGATCTTCCTACCCAGATTTCCACCCTCTCACTGACACAATAATATCTTCCTCTATTCTTTGTTGTTTGTCACTAGGGGGAATTTTCATCAAGGGAAAAGGAGACTGCTGCAGTAGCAAATAACTCACTTCTCTTCCTCTTCTCTGTCCCCTCAATACACACATCGCTGTGGGAACATTGTGATGGAAGGAACCTTCCTTCTCTTAACAGTATTTCTCCAAGGTATAGTTAAACTGCAGACTAGAAAAACTACTTCTGTGTGCCTCTTTACACATTTTGTGGAGCTCGTAGGTCCAGCAGCTGTTGCTAAGATATTTTTGCCAGAAGTATAATAAAGAGACCACTCTGTGGCACTGCTGAAACAAAGACTATGCATTTGGCTTTATGTGGAGGGTTGGGATGTGTAATATTTTGCAAACTGAGGGAGTACAGTAGATGTCTCAAGCAATCAGGATCCCGTTGAGAGTTTTAACTTGGCTGGCAGAACCGTTTACCACATAATCACCTCTCCAATCGCCTATTTAATGTTAATATATGGCAGCGTACAAATGATTAATACAGTGCTTTAAAAACGTAGGTTGCTAAATAGTATGTGACAGGGTTGCTGTGTAGTTTTAGGGATAGGTTAGATCAGGTGTAGGCAACCCCCGGCACAGGTACCAGAGCATGGCATGCAAAGGCATTTTGCCTGGCACATGTGCCTCGGGACAGGTGGCAGGGAGGGACAAGGGCTGTGCTGCTGGCATAAGGATTGGGCCTGCCACAGCTCCCCCATTATCTGCCCCTGGCACAGCAGCATCTTACAAGTTGAGGTTGTGGGTGTTCTGAGCACTCTGCCCAAAAAGGTTGCCAAACCCTGGGTTAGATGCACTTGTGTAGGATAGTTTGCCTAGGGATGATTGTCCTTCTGGCAGGGGGCTGGACTAGATGACAACCTGAGGGTCCTTCCTGTCCTAATATTGTATGATTCTGTGATTGTAGCTAGTGCGTGTGATCTACTTCGTACTTTTGGCATGGGCCGTCCAATCTAAAGGAAGGGCAGTATGAAGACCCTAATGCTACTGAGCTGGTAGGCATTCAGAAATGTCTCCTTGCTGCTGTCCAACTGGTCCCCCCTTCCCTTTACAGAAGTAGAACTAATGACACTCATTTAAAGGCATGACTGTAGTTAAGAAGTCCTGAGTAAAAATGCAAAGACCCCAGAAGGGTTTTTGGCCTGTTGAGGATATCCGTATTCTGAGCTCATACTTGAGGGCCTTATAAGGAAGTATGCATAGCATAACTTTTTTAGGCACATATGTGCACCTTTTTCCCCCAGAAAACTACCCATCAATACTTGGTGTGCATATCTTAAATGAGGAAACTGATTCTAAACAGCTTGTTAAACAGGGGAAAAATCTTTTTCTCTTCATTTTATGTGGTATGCAGCTAAGTACAGTGACTGTCATTGCAGGTTTATGTTCTGATGGCTTTATCAGGGGAAACCTTGATTGTCTTACAGTGGGGAACGAGAGAAAAGAAGAAGGAAAAGTATAGTTGATAAATGGGTTGATTCTATCCAAAATCCATCCATTGCAGCATTTCAGTTGTACGGCTCCAAGTAATGTTTTTGCTGCTAAAAATGTTGTATAACTGCTGCATGACGTTGCTGCTCTGTGAAACTTGAGTTTACGTAGTTATTGAAATCTAAAAACTATAGTTCCTCATGGCATAAAACAGGTCTGTCTGACTATGGTTGTGTTCACCATTGACATCATGGCATCTTTCAAAAACAAAGAATATCCTAATATCCTTTTTAACTACCATAAAACATTTTATTCTTTATCTTGGTATGTCTAGCTATTACAGGAGTCCCAACTTCTGTGTAAAGTTTCAGTTATTAATTCATTTAAGCTTTTAATCTGGATGGAAGCCTTTGTTGGGCATCATTTGGGTTTTCTCACGAGGAGACTTCAATTTAGAGTTAAACTTTAAAGCCTCTGGCTTTCTGTTGCACTCACATGTGTGCATACATGCTCACATGCATGTGTAACACCTAATCTCCCTGACTCTTCATATCTTCATAGAAGAAACACATTGAGGTTGGAGAATTAAGTGCAAGCAGCAGTGGAATCCCAGAGGTCTGCATTAGCCAAACCCAAATCCACTGGATACAGATGAATCTTCCTCTCTCTTTTGTTTGTTCTGCCTTGAAGTAAGAACAAGCAGTACTTCCTGGAGGAGCCCTGATTTTCTCACTATACAGCATTTTCAAGTCCCTTTGCATCCTTTTCTAAAACCTCGGTAACTTGCTGTAACTATACATCCAGGAAGCTGGACTGTTCCTTTTTCTGCAGCAAAGGAAGTAGGTTATCCCTGAGCTTTGCTAAATCAGAGCCTGGGCCTATTCTATGCAGGTTCTAAATGTGAAGGGCAGATACTGAATTAAAAAATGAAGGAAATCAAGAGGCAAGACATAATGGGGAGCAACAAAGAGCGCTAGGATTTTTCTCCAGCTCCCCTTCACCTGCTAACATTCTGCCCCTAAAAATCAAAATCACCTTGACAAGGGAACGCCTTGTCCTAAGGATTTAAACTCCATGATAGGCTGTGTCTGGGTTATGGTTCTGTTTGTGGAGCTGGCCACATGCCATACATCTCCAAATCACCACTGTGGCTGGACGAGATGCATTAGTTTTAGTATTTTAAACAAACAACCTCAGTGCTTGTTAGTTTTGCCTGTGCTAACCAAGTCTAAGGATTCTACCACTTGCATTTAGTGTCAGGATGGTGATTATAAATCTTGAAACATGTTACTATTGTGTCTGTGAATGAAGATGACCCTGGCCTATTTGAACTGACTTAAATGTTATGTATGTTGGGTCACCTCTTAAAGGAGTCTGTTTAGAGGTTAGTCCCTGAACAGATCTTCTGCATTTTGTACAAAATGGGCACTGGCAGATCTCTGCCAGAAGCCTGCAGCGGTCATTCAGTAAGTGATCTGTCGTGGGAATCCGTCTGGAGCTTTTCTCCTTCTAAAGTAGTACCTGAATTTGTTTTGCAGATTAATACTACCATTCCTGGAGGTGACAATTCAGAAGCATCTAGTTGAAACAACATATTTAGGAAAGTGGTATGATTTTGCATCTGTGATATGCTTTATGTGGAAGGGAGCAGTTTTGTGGTTTGGAGGGAAAAAAAGCCAACTCTTGGGAGTTGGGCATTTCCCTTTGTTCTTATATTGAGAAGCTCATTTTTACTTGCTTGGGCTCACTTGTAAACCAAACCAAATCCCAAAATGATGCCAAACATGTCTATGGCCTTGTGATTTAGACTTTGGCTGAGAAAAATGAGTATCCGCATTTTAAAAGAAAAAAACCCTTTACAAGGCAGACTAATCATTGATTAGTATAAATACGGTGAGGAACAACTGTTGAAATGCTTTTTGTGTGCCTTTCTTTTATGTATCACAGTTCTTCAACCTCCTTAATGACCAGGAACACTGCCATTGATGTGCTTGGTACGCTGTGTTTACTTGGTTTTCTGATTCGAAACATTTTGCTCCTGCTCGAGCTGCCAGATCTTGGCTTTCATCTGCCATTTTACACAAAGTCAAAAGTAATTCTTACTTTGGAAACCAGTCATCTTTCTTCATCTTCTTCCCCTGTATTCTTGCATTACTAAGGTCTGGCCAGAGTGCAGGGCTACACATTAAGTTTTGGTGACCACCAAAAGCAAGAGAAGCGTGACGGGAAGAGAATTATTGGCACAAAGGCTGTTGCTATTGCATTGTAATTTGTGCTACTGTATAAGCTTTCCAAGTTTGAATACGAATTTCCATTGGTCCAGAGCACCCAGTTCCTGGCTAAGACGAGAGAGAGGGGCCATATTGTCTTATGAAGCACAAGACGTGGAGCCAAGAACCTGGATTCTCATTCCAAGCCAGTCCCCAAGGTAATGCGTGACTGTGGACAAGTTTCTGCACATATTTCGTAGTATGGAAAACAGGGAATTGTTCTACCTCTCTCATGAGGCTGCATTGAGAACTGTTCGATGTTTGTGAAAAACAGCAGAATTGTAAGCAATATAGAAGGGGCTTTGCTAGGGCATGTTGACTACTCAGAGTACCCTGTCTGTCAAGTAAAATTGTTAAATGAGAACATTTCTCTCTTCCTCCTTAGGCAGGGATGGGCTGCAATTAGCTGTACAGTTGGTACACTGTGTACTCACTTTCTCTCTCCGTCATTTTTCAGGTCTTCATAAAGGTCTTTCTAACTTTGAGTGACACATAATGCAGAAAAATCCAGTAAATTCCAATCTCTAAAAAGACCCTATATCTGATAAGTCTGTAGGCCGTCAGTAGGAGCCTCCTGGGAACCCATTGCATTAGTGCTAGATGTGCTGTCTCCTGAGTAGAGATTGGTTAAGGGAGACGAGTAGTTATTAACAGAACAAAAAAGTGTGTAGTCGCAACATAAATATTGGCAGTTGGAAAACATCTAGGCTTTTCTTGCCGCCAGTTGCTTATATCACCAGAGGGACACACGCAGACCGAGATGGTGCTGGGAGTTCAGTGGATGGATAAACCAAACAGCAGGGGAACCCGCTAATGTTCAGCTATGCCACTTTCAATAAGCCTCACTTTGCTCAACATCAAAATTATTGCAGAGGGCTTCAAGGAACAAAGAAATGGTCTAGCCACAAACAGTGCAGCGAGAAGCTGCCTTTTTAAAAAAACCAAAACCTTTTTCCCCCATTTTTTCATATTTCACACCAGACTGTGGGTCACTGAAGTGTGAGATTGTGCGAACATGTCAACTACAGCAGCCACATTTGCCCCATTTAAATATTCTGTTAAAGTATCAAAGAATCCTTTGTTTGTACAGGGGAGTGTGAAGAATCCCTTTAGACACGTAAGAAAAATCCATATACCTGGGGATAAGCAAAGTAAAAGAATACCCATTGGAAAGCAAATGGAAGAGCAGCGTAGAACGAAGAGGCACATCAGGATTCAAAATACCTCTTTCCATTAAGGTTAATTTCTTTGCACGACTGCCATAATACCCTGTGTTCTAACAGTGCAGAGAACAATAGGCCATAGTGATTTACAGGAGGGGTAAATTCCTTGGAGAGCTTCTAGTAACAACCTCACTACGAACATGAAGTTACTCAACAAAACCCCTTGATGGATTATTTCCACTCACCTCTCTCTAGCTCACTTATTGCCGAGAGCTGTGGAATATTATCATAATAGTTCAGCTATGCTAGAAATGATTGAATGTTTTGAGGTAGTTAAGGCGGAGTGAAGTTGCGTCAACTGCTGAATCATTTTTAAAGTTGACTCACAAAGAGAAGAAAATCAGTCGGTATACATAAAAGAAGTGGCAGAGGTCGTGAGTTGGACACGCAGCTTTGTCTGCCCTCCTGCTTGCTTTGGGTTTAACTCCGTTATCATGTGTTGACAGAAATCGCGTGATAAGATTTGCAGAACACGCTCATGTGCCATGTCACCTTGTCCGTATAGAGGGGCCTCCTCTGCCTGGCCGGGAGGAGGACTTCTAGTGTCCTTTTCTTCTCCATAGGAAGATCTGCCAGGAGGCAATTCCAGAGCCGTGCTTCCACTGCCTTTTCAGTCTCCCACATATATATTTTTTCCAGCAGTTTGCTCAATAGTGGCATTCATTTTTGCCCTACATCTGAGCTAAGGAGCAACCCACTGTAAAATTACACTCCAAAAATGTCTTCTACATTCGAAAAGCCAACTTCTCCCTTTGGGTGCAGTCATCACTGCTGTTGACTCACCTGATGTTTCCGCCAACTTCCAGCACTCCTGATGCCATTAATTATGTTAGTATTCACAGGGTTCTTAGCATGAGCTGAAGCTTTTCTAACACATTAATTTTCAAGCTCTGTTTAGGAGGATTGGGAAGATCTGCCTATGGTCAAATCAGAAGAGAAATGCTAATTTTGTCTGCGCAGCCCATACTTTGGAGACGGTCCTGCCGACAGTGTTGGGTTTGACTGAGCGAACAACTGTTCTGTTGTCCAGAGCATAAAGTGTTCTCCAGATGTAATCGTTTTTTATTCTCTGGCACCATAATCAAGGTCTAGGGACCATTTTTTAAATGCATCTGTTACTAGCGCAAACAAAACCAAGGCCTAATAGCAGCAAACAAACCACTTCCTCAGCGCTGCTATACAAGGCAACGGGCTCAGTCTGACTCGCACCTGCCCTGCAAGCTAAACATTTGAATGCACACGTGGGTTTTTGACTTGAGAATTTATTCTTCCTTAGACAATCCATATGCTGCCAGCTTTTTCACTTTAATTCGTTATGTATGGGACCTCAGATGATGGATTTTGCAGCTATAGAGAACTCCTGGATTGCGTTTTGATGTGGCTACTGCAGCAGTGCAATGCACCTCTTTCTCTGTTGGAAGTGTTGGCTGGTTGGCTGGCCTTTGGCTGGTACATGCTGATAACAAGGAAGTCTTCTCATCTGCTGCAGACAAAAACGGCTAGGGAATGTCACATATTGTTGCTTTTGTCTGAAGAAATCACAAGTTGTTTGTAGACGCTAAGATTATTTCCGACTGCTCAGCAGTGACTGAAAGTGCTCAGGTCTGGAATTTAAACACCTTAAACAATTTAAGCACTCACAATATACCAAAACCACAGGGTTGCAAATCTCCAGGCTGCCAGTACAGTTTCATGTAGGCAGGTATGCTAATAAATGAAACAACAGGCATCTGCATATGCCTGTGTGTGGTTGTCCTTGTCTCAAGTATTTTCAAGCAATAGGGCTGCGCTGCCAGATTTTGTTCTCCTTTGTGCCATGTAATGACCTGATGACCCTTCCTTTCCCTTCATTAGACACAAGTCTTCCCTCAGGAGCTCCCTCCCCTTATATATTCCTTATTTAGTTTGCAGAAGAGAAAAAAGTGAGTGAAGTAGAATCAAGGCTTGTTTTACAGCATAACTAGGGAGGACTTAAAATTCCTTTCCCAACCACCACTGTGAGACTCCCCATCTCCTTTTCTTAGTTAGAGTTCTTCATCTGTGGCATGAGGTTGGTTTTGTTCATCATACAGCAGGTGTCACAGATCCCAGTGAGGTATTTTGTATTTGGAGCCCCTGCATTACAGGTGAAGGATTTACTAGGAATCTCTCCGGAAAGCAGAAATGACAAGAAGGCAAATCAGTAGGCAATGAAAAGGAAACCACGTTGCTTGAACTCTGCACGTTGATGTTAACAGGATGCTGCGGGATTGAGGCCTCTGCTGACTTTCGTCCTTTTGTCTGCAGTACTGGGGAATAACGGCTGTCATGCTTGCTGGAGTCGTAGGCTGGGTGTTGGGCGCAGCTGTTACACCAGCTAAGCCCTTGCATTCGAAATTCTTCACTGGCAGGAACTCGACATGATTTTGCTACATTAACAAAGCATGCCAAGGAGATGGCTTCTGTATTTTTCCAGCTTGTTTGATTAGCAGCACTTTGCAACTGAGCTGATTATAAATTAACCTTAGGCATTATACTTTTCTATGGTGTGCCTCTGTGTAACATCAGAGCCCCACATAAATATGAATGGGTTTATCCTTGCAATGCTCCTCTGGTAGTGAAATAGCTCATTTGTACTCCACAAATGATCACCTGGAGCACGAGGAGTGAGTGACTTGCCCAAGATCACACAGAAAGCGTGTGGCATAAACATGAATAGGATCAGCATACTTGTGTCCTAATTCTAATCCAAGACAAGCTTTTCTGCATAGGGAAGATGAGAAAATTGCCTTCCAGGATGAGAGAACTGGTTCTGCGGAAGCAGGGAAAGCAGCGGACATGATATATCTTGACTTTAGCAAGGCTTTTGGTACTGTCTCCTGCAGCCCTCTTGTAAGCAAGCTAAGGAAGTACGGGCTGGATGAATGGACTGTAAGGTGGATAGAAAACTAGCTGCAGCATTGGGCTCAGAAAGTAGTCATCAATGGCTCAATGTCTTGTTCACAGCTAGTATCGAGTGGAGTGCCCCAGGGGTCGGTCCTGGGCCCGGTTTTGTTCAATATCTTCATTAACAATCTGGAAAGGGGATGAAGTGCGCCCTCAGCAACTTTGCGGTTGAAACCAAGCTGTGGGGTGTAATAGATACGCTGGAGGGTAAAGCTAGGATTCAGAGTGACTTAGACAAATTGGAGGATTAGGCTGAAAGAAATCTCATGAGGTTCAACAAGGACAAGTGCAAAGTCCTGCACTTAGGAGGGAGCAATCCCCTGCACCAGGACAGGCTGGGGGCTGAGTGGCTGGGCAGCAGTTCTGCAGAAAAGGACCTGGGGGGACAGGGGACAGTAAGCTGGATATGAGCCAGCAGTGTGCCCTTGTTGCCAATAAGGCTACTGGCATTCTGGGCCGCATTGGTAGGAGTGTTACCAGCTGATGGAAGGCAGTGATTCTTCCCTCTATTCAGCACTGGGGAGGCCACATCTGGAGTCCTGTGTCCAGTTTTGGGTCCCCGCTACAGAAAGGATGTGGACAAATGGGAGAGAGTCCAGTGGCGGGCAAAGAAAAATGGTTCAGGGGCTGTGGCACATGACTTATGAGGAGAGGCTGAGGGAATGGGGCTTATTTCGTCTGGAGAAGAGAAGCCTAGGGGGTGGATTTAATAGCAGCCTTCAACTGCCTGGAGTCAGGTTTGGAAGAGGATGGAGCTGGACTTGTCTCAGTGGGGGCAGATGACAGAACAAGGAGCAACAGGTCTCAAGTTGTAGCAAGGGAAGCTGAGGTTGGATATCAGGGGAAAAACTTTCTCCCGAGGAGGGCGGTGAAGCACTGGAGCAGGTGACCCAGGGAGGTGGTGCAGTCTCCATCCTTGGAGGTGTTTAATACCCGGCTAGTCAAAGCCTTGGCTGGGATGACATAGTTGGGGCTGGTCCTGCTTGGAGCAGGGGTTGGACTAGATGCAACCTCCTGAGGTCCCTTCCAGCCCTCATTTTCTATGATTCTGTGATTCTATAAAATCTGACCTGAGGTCTGCTTGATATTACAGATAAGGCAGGTATATTTACTGTGACATTACTCCCAAGCAGTCTTATCTAGTATAGCATGTGAAGATACCTCTATTATATAGATTTGGTATTCAGTAATATTAGTTTATATCTTACCGGGTAGTTCAGAAAATCTCCAGCTTAATCCGGGGTTATGTGACATTAGATGAAAGCTGGCTGTGGCGGACATGGGACCAGTGGAATCAGAATGTATTGGTGAAGATGTAGAGGAAACATAAAAACCCAGACAAGAAAAACAGGATGAAGGGCAGTAAATAGTTAATATGTATGCTGCAAAGACCCAGAGTTTTTGTTTCATTGAGGGGAGGTTATCGCTGTTAAATATACCCCTCAATTATATAATTTTACTGTCAGATGACTTGGTTTTGGGGCCTTTTTTTACTGTATCTTGTCATATGGCTCATGTTGTTCTTTGGGTCTTGCTGACTGCTGCTGTGCAGTGATTTGTTCTGTATAGGATGGTTTAAGAGCAGCTTCTTTTCCATTTAGCACCAGAGCATGTCAGAAGTGCTGGGAAGGAATAATTGGCTTCCTTCCATTTGGGGCTTTACAAGAGCACCTTTCCAATTTGTACCACCCCAAATTGTTTTTCGAGGAGCACAGTAATTGATGCCTTGTCCTTCACTGCTAAGAAAGCAGGCTTTTCACAGATGAATTGAAGAAGCTCTGTGCTCCTGCAGTGTATATATAAGCATCCTTTCTTGTTAGTCCTGCGTCCCAGGTGTATGTCGTCGTTTGGTAGTAGGCAGAGGTGAGATGCTGTGTGCATGCCTTAAAATACCCAGAGGTGATGATGGCATTTGAGCAATAGCTGCTTGGTTCTGCATTTGTTTCAGCACTTTTATTAGTGGATGAAGTGGACAGACTCTCTTCCAGTCCCTTCTAATATGATTTCATACAGTCTTTTAACTTTAGACCATAAAGAAATGCTCATGCTCCATAACACGCTGCCAGAGCCAGTAAGTACTGCGTATTAAACCCTCAAGTAGCAGTGTTCTTTTATGTGTGAATAGAGTGGACTCAAGGGCTTTGATTGAGCAAAGTACTTAAGCATTTGCTTAACTGTAATGTATGTGCTTTACTGGACTGGGGTCTAGGAGCTGTAAAAGTGGGAAGGGGTGTTAGAGGGAGAATGACTGGTGTTGGGGGGCGTAGGGGAGGGAACTGTCAGCCATTTGGGTGACCTAATCCTTGAACCAGTAATTTGCCGGCCATCTCCTAATGTTCTGAAGTCATGACAACAAAGGAAGTGCCATACTGGGTCCAGCCCGGTATTGTATCTCCAACAGTAGCAGAAACGGATGCTATGGAGGGAGAGCATTGAACCAGATATCTGTAGAATGATCCATCCTCTATTCAATACCCCTGGCACCCACCAGCATCAGTTTTGAGATGCCAGAGGAAACATCTCCAACCGTTCTGTTCAAGTCCACAGGGCTAGTTCTGAAAAATCAGATGCTGTGAAGTCAAAGTTAAAATCTCTTATTAAAAAATGTACTATCTGGAAAGTCTACATCTGATCCGTATAGGCTACTAAAAGTTGCTTTGTACTAGTTACCAAACTATACACCTTTAAAAGTAAAATACTGCCTCCCCATACCACGAATGCCTGGTTGTTTATGCTTTCAGTCGGGCAACATTATAAAATCAGGAATGCAAGTTGGGTGGGTTAGAACAGAAGCCTCGCTGGAGGCCGGAGGTGCCGCAACAACTCTCTGATTTTAGAAACTTGCAGGGCTTTTTGATCTCACCCTCGGTTTGCCCGTTATTCTTTCGGCTATTGCTTACTCTGGGCTACATTGACATCCTGATCATGCCTGATGCGCTATATTGTATACATGTAAGCAGCTGGGAAAGACTTCGGTGAATGGCATAGCTGCAAGAAGTGGCTACAGAAATTAGGTTGCTTTCATTAAGAATGATAAGAGGCCTGCAGAGATTCCTAGGGATGTGGGAGAGTCAGGATAGCCTGGCCCAAAACTGAGAATGAGCTGCAGCAGAGTGGAAAGAGTAGCAGCAGTTGGCAGCTGCAGGTTTTCCAAAAGGAATTAGGCATGCACTAGGGGAAAATGTTAGAAAATGGCACAAACAATAGCAAGGTAGAGGCTGCGCCTGTCCCTCTCTCCACATGCTACACGGTGATTAATTCTGCCTGAATTCCTCCTCCTCCTCTTCCATTAAGGCCATCCCTATTTAACAGCATGAGAACACACTGAGTCTTTTGCAGTGTCCAGCATTTCAAGATAAATCGGGACGTTTGGATGTCTTTGTGAATTAAAAAGAAAATGATGTCTCTGACAGATACAGGAAAAGAAAGCATTTCTTTTCTCCTTTGATCAGAGGTATTCAAGACAGCAGACCCTGAATTAGATGCTGCATCCCTAACTGCTCTTCATCAGGCTGAATGGAGTGCACTTGTGAGGAAGCTTAATTTGTGTCGTGTATATAAAGCAAGTTACATTGCAGCTACTACAGAGCTTGCATATAAGACTTTGCTGACCTAGTAGGTGGTGAATATAAATAGATTGACAGTACTCCCTTCCTTCCTTCTGCTCTGCTACCTAATCCTTCCTTGCCTTCAGGACTGAAGGTGATTTGACCTATGCAGCCTTAAATCAGATCCTCCGTCCTGTAGGAAAAAGCAGGAGCATGAGAATAGTGGTGTGACGGGGTCTTGCACTGTCTGGGTGAGAATCTACATTACAAATATACTGTTGTTGCTTCTCTTAACTTAATGAGGTCAGAGTTTCCTGGCCCTGTATCTTTTCCCTGACTTGCACTTTCAAATTTTCCTCCTCTTAACTTCTGACCCATGCTTTCCACACAAAGAATGATTGTGTTAAGCTCATATTAATGCACTTTTTTTTGCTTAACACCATTTAAACCCCCTGTGCATCCTGCCTGCAGGTCCCCACTGCTGTTCAGAAAGAAGATGGAGCATTTTTATTTTTAGTAACAATCTCTCTCATGCTGAGATGGGAGAATCTTGAACCAATTAAACACATTAGGAAATAACAGCACGTGTGGGTTTGGTTTGAGATCTCCATTTTGTTCACTATGGGGTATGTCCTAGTACCAGGCTTTCTGTTTGAGATGACAAAAATAGTATGCTAAGCTGCTAACTAGGTAAGCAGTACAGCTGGTGCTCTGCTGGGTATTCCCTACCCAGGGACTTGTGGTATTTTTTTTTGTCCCGTTGTATTAAGTTGTGTGAATGAACTCAAGTTTTGAATTAGGAAACTGTTTTCACGTTTGTCTCTCTGCTTTTTGAAAAAGCAAACACCACTACCCAAAGAACTTGAATTAGAGAAACCTTGTCTTCCTCCAGGTGATATTTCACTGTGGACGTACTTAGAGGTTGGTATTTTCCCTTTTAATGCTCAGCTGCTAGAAAATGTATACTTAAAACAGCTAGCGCCCTGTGGTCTCCTGTGGTTTCTGAGTGCATAGGAAAGACAGTTGAGCCATTTCTTTCTGTGTGGTTTTTCTAGCCCTTTTCTTGAGCTCCTGCCGAGAGGTCAGGCTGATTTTTGTCTGTCAGTTTATTTTTCATTCATAGAAAGCTGGAAGAACTCAGATGGAGTTAATACAGAGTTGTCACAGCCAGGAGTCCTGTAGCTATGTTGGTACTTTAAACTTTTAGTTCTTTGGTTCTGCACAGTAAGCACGGTCAACAGCTGCCTTGATTGTTGAAATGCGAGGTATCAGCCAGGAACTGTGATGCATATTGCTGACCTGTAAACTCCAGACACCGTGGATCTAGCTTTTCACTGCTTATTGATCTTTAACTCGATGGTCAGAACTCAGCACAAGGGAGACCATCTCGCATGGATTTACCATTGCAGTGAAACATCAATACAGAACAAAATTTGACAAGAGACTGCCTAGAAGCCTGACACCTCTGTTCTTAAGACTGCATTGTCCAATTTAAAATGACTGCCCTTCCTTTGGATGTGAGAGAGAGAAATTCTGTTAGAATTAAGGTGTAGCATTTATCATTTTTCTCTGCTGACCAGAAGTACATTGCTACGGCCCGATACCATATGTTTTCAGACTAATATGGCTAAGTGCGTCTGTCACTCTCATCCATCTCAGTTGTATTCATTTGATTAACAGCTGTGAGACTACACATATTCAATGGGCTTTGACACCTTGGTATGAAGGAAGAATGCAAAAATTTGTGAGGAGGGAGGGAGATCCATCCCATGGTTATGGTACTATTGTGGGACTTGGAAGACTGAGAAATTTAGGTTCACTTCCCTGCTCCATCAGAGGCTTCATGCACAACTTCTGACAAGTCACTCTGTGGAGCAATACCTACATAACTAAAAATCTGGACCTCCTCCCATCACAGGCATGTTATAAAGAGTAACACTCAGATACAGGAGTAACAGCAGCTATAGAAATGCCGTCAATGGAGGGGGATTGTCTAATTCATGATGTTCGTCTGGTATAACATCTATAGGTGTACAGGTGGTGACTGCCCACAACTTTCTTTTACACATCTGGTTTTTAAGCACGTGTGTTAGAAGGCTTGCTAGAAGGCTGCCATTTTTAACCAGCCTTCTTCCTCTCCCACTCCTACATGCAATTTTTAAAACAAACATTGCCAAGCAAAAGTTGCAAAAACATTTGCTCCCCCCCCGCCTCAGACAGACCTTGAGTGCTTTCAGTGCTGGCCCTGATCAATACAGAGTAAGAGTTTTGAGTCTCCCTGGAGCATCAGCACCTGAGGTGGATGCAAGAGTACTTTCCCCCCCACCTGAGTAAAGCTTCACTTTGCCACTATCTATTGTGCTGCTGTGGCAGTTCACTCCCACTTATCACCAGCTCCTCACACAGCTTCCTTTTTGCCATTTCTCTGTGCATCGTAAGGGGCCCCCCCCCCAAGTTCATCCCCAAGGTCCTCTCTCGGGTATCTCTTCAAGACCCTCTGCCCTTGTGCTGCTACAGCAGAGAGTTGACTTACATAAACATTACACACTGTCCTCCTCCTGACACCTTAGATCAGGGCATACGCACTGCAAGTGGCCCACAGCAGACTGGGGAGGGGACAGGCAGCGCAATGGCAGACAGGGTAAGGGGCAGAAAACAGCAGATCGCAGGGCAAGAAGCAGAGACCAAAACAACAGAGTGGGCAGAAAGTACAGAGCAGGGGAAGAAGATTGGGGTGGCACTCAGGGAGGGCACAGGGGGTAAGTTGTGGCATTGCTGCCAAAAAGGTCGGCCTACGCTGCCTTAGTGAATTTCTTCCTAGCAGAAACTGTTCTGTGAAGATTTGGAGAGCGCTCAGCACAAAAATGGACATGGCTGCATACTAACCAGTGCCTAGAGCAGTATTCCTCAACCTTTTTAGAGTCAATGCACCTCTCATTGGAATTGAGGCACCCCTTAATCACTTTTGTGAATTGAGCAGGACCCCATTTAAAAAACAAATGCATTTATTACAGTGCTTACCTCCTGGCAGAGGGGTCAGGCATTCGGGGCAGGGCAGCAGCCAGGCACAAATTAGCCTGAGCCTGCCCTTATCTCTTCACTCAGGGCACCCTACAAAAAAATCTCACAGCACTCCAGGGTGCCCTGGCACTTTGGGTAAGAACCATTGGTTCAGAGAGCGCATTTCCATCAGAAAAAAATGGTAACCAACATTTTTATCCTGGTTTTTTCCATCTGGTTCACACTGCAGTCTCTGAAGGACAGTCTCTGCATTGCATCTACGCATAGACATTTGCCAGTGACTTCTTGGAGCAGGAAGCCCTCCTTTAGGATTTTAGCAAGTCAGTCTCAGGCTTTCAAAAGGGTGCATCCCTATTCCAGATGAGCCGACCACCTAACACAGCTTGGCAGCCTCTTTTCATGGCGTATGTTACACACGCTTACACCAGGATGCACAGATAAAACACTTCATCTACCTGCTGTCTCTGCCTTGGGAAAGTAGGGCGTGCCACACTTCTGCATAACTCTGCGGTCCGGACCACCAGAAGGCTGACACTTGCTCTCTGTTCACTCCCACCAGGCTGGGGAAACTCCACCACAGCACTACTTTGCTTAGAGGCTTTCCACTTAAATGAAAATCACTCATGCTGACCAGGAGTAGAACAGCCCTTCTTATTGCAGTCTGCTCATCAGGGAAATAAGACTGAGCCAATACTCTTCCCTTCTCTAGTGACACAGAAAAGAGAAACTTGGTCTTTCCCCTATTCCCATTAATCTGAGAGGAAGAGGGGACAGTGCTGGTGGCTTTCAGGATAGAGTTCCCTGCTACTGGCAAAAGGCAAGGGTTTCTCAGGGTGACAGCTTTTATTGGGTGGTAATGCTGCTTGTTTCTCTACAGCACTGCAAGCAGTGATGCGTCTTCTCCAGTATATATTAGTTGGAAATGGTCAACATGGCTAATAGTAAGCATGAAGTTCAAGTGAAAACTTATTATGTGCACGTACAGCTCTTGTGTGACTAACTTGGTCATGACTTGGTGTGTTTGGTTTTAAACCAGGAGAGGAAAGTGCTGTGATTGCAGACTGGGCGTGTCCAGATGAGCGTGTGCATGTGTTTGCCTAGGGACAAATAGCAGTGGCACATAGCTGTCCCTGGGGAATGCCGATGAACACATGCTCTGGTATGTGGCAGATGGCCCTGGGTGGGGTAGGGGAGGCTGGGGCCAGCATCTTTACCTGGGTCGTGGGAGCCTCCTGGGACCCCAGCAGCAACGATCTGGCAGCAGGGAGCCTGGGCAACAGTCAGAGTGTGGCTCTGGCTGGCCAGGTTCTGGTTTCAGGCAACACACACTGCTGCCACATGCATCACCCCACTTTTATCTAGTGTGGGGTTTTTTGACAGCAGGATTTCCACCCCCCGTGCTGCAAATTAGCAGTGCACGGAATGCTTGCATGTGCGGCGTGTACAGTGCTGAAGACAGGTCTGCAGTGCTACGTAGCACACATGCACACTTGTCTGGATGCGTCCTGTGTGGCCAGTCCAAAGTTTATTGCAACTCAGCTGCTTAATTCAAACAACCCTGTTTCAGCATGTGGTAAAGGATGGTGGACACAGAGTTTAACAACGGGCCCAGTTTATTTTTCCTTAATTGCTTCTCAATCAGAAATTGGATGAATCTTCGGGATGCAGAGACAGGGAAAATCCTCTGGCAAGGAACAGAAGATTTGTCTGTGCCGGGAGTGGAGCATGAAGGTATTGTGTGGCTGCATTGGGTATCATGGGCTGGTAATGTATGTGGGCACCGCTGCAGTCAGTGGGCGCAAGGTGAAAATAGGCTTAACTCTTGCAGTGCCTTGGGGTGAGAAGTCTTACATCTTTGCTTTCCATTTCTTTTTTCTGTCCTAGGTAATGGTATGAAGGCTTTTCTTTTCTACCCTTGGAATCCATTCCTACAGGCCTAGCACAGTGCTCCATTTCCCATTATGTTTTCATTTTGCGACAAAGTGCTTTCCTATTTAATATCCCATGCAAGCTTATCCATAATGGAAGGCAATTGAAAGGGAGCTTACAAGTGTAGAGAACCTGTCGCATAGGATTGGTCTGGCCTCAGCAAATTCACGCAGAAGGGGTTTTCTGATTAAGTGAGCAGCATGTAAGGGCAGGTAAAGAGTGGAGTGAACTTGGCTTTGTATTTACATCAGTGTCACTTACTGGTATGCATGTTGGGGGAAGCAACTGGATCCTGAAGAATAAAGGCATATGTATGAATTGGGAAATCTGTTACTGTCACAGGCTAGCCACCAGTTTGTAAAGGTATATGGTACCAGAGTGGACAACGGGAGGCATTACCCCTTTGTAAATGATGATAACACTATCAGAGTAGAGGGGATGGGTAGTCTCGGCCATAGGGGACTGTACCGCACATGGTTAATCTGCTATTCTTTCAACTAGAGATCTGGGTTCCAAGCTAACTTGAGACAGAAGCGAAGCAAGTTTGCTACCCCTCATCCAGTGCCCAATCTGTCCACTGCAGTTAGAAATGACCGGCCATCTCTGCAAAAAGGAGGCTAATGCTGTCATGGGAGGGTCGTGATTCAAAGCTGGAAGATGGAAGCACTGTGGTAAAAGTTAATCCAACCATTTCTGAACTCCACCCAGTTCAGCCTTGCTTATAAGAGTCCCCTTAATCTCATACCAGTGCTTTTCCAGCAGCAGGTTAGCAAAGCTCCTGTTAACGTGCGTAGGAATTTACTCTGCTAGCATCACATACCTAGAGAAAACTTTCAAATCAGAAACATACTGCACCAGTTTTGAAACAGAGGCAGTGTGTTCAGCAGTATGCATCAAAACCTCAGTACAGCTAGTCCTTTTATATAGGGAACTAGCCTAAATCGTTGGAACTTTTCCCTTTACTAACAAGTAAAATATTGCTGCTTGATACCTCATTCCACAAATCACGGGGTGGTTCTGCTTTGCCTTTTTTTGCTAGCCACTGCGTAGAGAAAGTGTTGAAAAGACAGAATAGCCGACAGGACCCGTGGGAGAAATGAGGTGGCTTGAGGAAGCAGAAAATATCAAGTCAGGTGTTCCTGTTGTTTTCTGGTTTCCTTTTAAGATAGCTTCCCCTCAGAGGCACTAGCACGGGGTAGGTGAAATGCAGCCCGTGGGCCGGACGTGGCCTGCCAGGCCATTCTGTCCGACCCGTGGGGCCCCTAAAAAATTTAGAAAATTAATATTTACCTGCCCTGGCTGCCTGTCATGCAACCCCCAATAGCTTGCCAAAACTCAGCGGCCCTCAGTCAAAAATAATTGCCTGCCCCTGCACTAGCAACTTGTGAATCCTCTTCCTTCAATGTAGCCAAATAACCTGTTACATTTCTTGGCTAATTTTAAGTACCGTAGGTTGCCAGAGCATGTGTTTCTGAATGAAGCAAAAGGCTAGGAGCTGGGACTTGTGAGTTCTGTTCCCAGTTTTCTCACTTGCCAAGCTGTATAATTTCTTTCTGCCTTTGACTGTTTCTCCCTGTTAAAAGAAGCAATACTTGCCTATTTCAGAGCTGTTCTGGGACTTTATCCCACATGGGGCTATTAATAAATGCCATTGTACAAGGTACAGTTAAGGCCTCCTGGAATACTGGATACAGTCCTCATGCTAGTCAACCGGGCTCAGGAAAGTTGAATTCAAACAGCAGCAGGTGCAGAGAAAGGCCTTGCTAAGACTTTATTTCACAATCTTCTCTCACAGGAATGCGATGAATATGATGATTCTGTATAAATAAGTCAGGGGGGATAAACGCCAGAAGGGAGGAGAGCTACTTAATCTAAAGGATATTTGCCTAAGAGTGAGGGAGTACAGCCTGAGCGGGAATAAACCGAGACAGGAGCCGTGTCATTTCCAGCCAGCAGAAGGGGGAGGTATTCTGGAACGGCTTCCCAAGAGGGCTAGTGGGGACAAGCATCCTAAGGAGCTTTTAGGTTTAAGATGGACCTGAGAGATCCTGAAAGACTTTAAGATGTGTAGCATGTGCGTCTTTGAGGGTATTGCTTTGTCATGGCAATTCATGGTAAGCCCCCAGCTATTGATAGTAGAAGCAAATATATAGCAAATGGGATAAAGATCAATGAATGTTTATTTACACTGGGTTTCTATTGGACTTCAATAGATATTTGTAAAAAATAAGCTGATTTTAAATTAAATTTGAAATCCTGACAGCCTCTATTAAACCCATGCTTACTATTTCCATTTCAAGTAAAGTAATATTTAAAGTAGTTGCAGTTGAATTTTTTTTTAAAGTGAAGTCACTGAAATAAGAAAGTCATTTTCTAAGTGCAGAGAGAGCTTTTGCCAGCGGTAGCCTCTTTGGAGGTGCAAAAAAAGAGTTTGGTCTTCTTTTCCGTTTATCGAACTGTAAGTGCAGAACACGAGTTGGGAAAGCAGGAAAAACTCCTCTTCCCATCTGTGACCAGAAGTTACGTGTGAAAGGCTGATATCTGCTAGTTCTAAAAAATCTTGAAGGACACTGCAATTAGAAACACACAGTAATAGTTCCACTTTCAAACAGTCAGTTAATTTCATATGCAAGTGTTTATAAAATTGCTTTTATGCATCCTGCACACTTAATTAAAAAAATTGAAAAATGTGGCTTTTGCGCCTGTTAATTGAATTTCTATTTCCATCCAAATGCAGCTTGATGCAGAGCAATTCAGCTAGTAAATAAATGTTATTTGACATTTTCTAACCTAATAAAAATGTAAAAAAATTAAGAATCTGAATAAATATTTGTTAAGGTATTTAATCACTTAAATAAATGCTTATCCTCCTGGCTAGGCAGAAGTAGACTCCCATGTAGTGTAAAGGCCATGTCAACTTGCAGCTTAGTGTATTCTAATGAACACCAAGCAACGAGAATCACATTTTCTTCAGCAAAATAACCATAAAATATAAAAGCAAAACAAGATTAAAATGAATTATTTCAATCCAGGTTTTCTGCCCAATGATTTTAAATCATGATTCAAATGCTGTTATTTAAAAATCAGTCTACCTTTTATGTATATGCATGAGATTCTACTTGTAAATTAACAAATAATCTACATTTTTCCATGTTGAAATGCAATCATGAAGAGCTAGTATACTTCCTAATTCTGCAAAAATAGTCCGAAGCCATTAGGGAGGGGAGGGTGTGACATTTCAGGGAGCTCCAAACCAGGTTTCTAAGATCTGGCATCTGTACTCTCCCTAAGACTAAAGTGCAGTTCACATCCTGGTCCCCTCTGGCTCTCTAAGCCAGCACTGCATTGAGGTCCCACTCCATTAAATGGATTTGCCTGGGGTTTGATGGGTTTTTCCTTTTATTGAACAGCAGCTTTACTGTCTGCTCCTGGACCTTTTGATAGGCTTTCATTTAGTAGCAGTTCCGCTCATAAAAAGTACATTCCATCTGTATTCCCTTGTCTTTATTATTAAATACATTTATATGAAAAGACTGGTATGATGTAAGAATATATATGGATCATATTGCTCAAGAGTGAAGGACTTGGTAGTTTAGTAGCATACTGATCTCCCCATTATCCTTGTTATTAGGACATTTCAGCCCATTAGCTGGTGCTTCCAGATTCCCCCTTCTCTTGTTCCCCCAAAGACAAAAAAATCTTATCATCAAGTATATCTTCCTGTTGACTAGGGCAGGGAGAGACGGCAATAGCTCAGCCACACAGACATTTCTGATTGTCCAGCTCAGTACAGATTTTGAGACAACGATCCATCTCAGGATGGTTATTTTGGTGAACAGATTTCTATATTTAAGGGACAGCTCCCAATACATACACAACATGGATAGAATAGTGTTTGCTGGGCTGGAAAGCAGCAATTTGCATTTGATTGGGATTCACAGAGCCCAAGGCAGGAAGCAGAAGCAAGAAGTGTTACCTGCTTAATGTGCGGAGCAGCTTTCCAGCTGCTTGCCAGGTTGAGCACATTGTAAAGTAATTTTCAGTGCTGTAGGTCACATTTTAACCTGGGGAAGTACAGTTTTAGTAGGAGATTGCCAGGTATTAGAAGTCAAGAGGCACATGTTCTAATTCCGGCCTCTGCCACAGACTTTTAAAGCATTCAGCCTTAACCCATTCTGAGCCATGTAAAATGAGCCTCTCTCATAGCTCTTCTGCCCTCATTGAGCTTTGAGCCTCTATTAGCACCGGGCAGGATTTCAAAGGCTAATGGAATAGTACGTGTAGCAGCCATGTTCATTGCATTCCTGGTCTGAATAATGTTTGTCTCCCTCTGTTTGACAGCTCGAGTTCCCAAAAAAATCCTGAAGTGCAAAGCTGTGTCTCGGGAGCTGAACTTCTCTTCAGCAGAACAGATGGAAAAGTTTCGACTGGAACAGAAAGTTTTTTTCAAAGGGCAGTGTCTAGAAGGTATCCTCATAGGCCATGTGCAGCCATGCCATCGTGTGGCAAATTGGTCCTTTGTAGAACAGCCAGGATTGCTGGCAATACAGTGGACTAAGCATGTTTTTTTCAGAATCCCATCAAGGCCGCATGCACGTTGGAAGCAACGGGCCCAAGTACTGAAGCCCATATCACAAGTTCTCCATATACATTTATGCCAGTAGTTTGGTAATTGTGCTTCAGAGCCTAAAACCACTACAAGGTGCCTGAGGCTGGGAGAAACCTTCTTTTGCAAGCCGGGTCCCCCCTGACTGTCTATTACAGGGATTTTTGCACAGTCCAGTGAAGCATCTGGGGCAGGCCACTGTCAGGATGGATAGTGAACTAGAAGGAGCAGTGGTATGCTTTGGTACTGCAGTTCCTATAAGGCTTCTGTATATGACTCATAACTACAAAATCCTGTATACTTTGTCACATTGCTACACTTGCTTTTGGGGGCATGAGCATACTGAGCTTATAGTCTTCTTTCCTGTTAATTGTGCACCTACTCCTTTCAGGCTGGCCTGATGTGGAAGGACCGACCTCTTTATTCCTAGTCCGGCTGGGTTGCATGTCCACTGAATGTGGAGTTACATAACAGTCACAGCTATGTAGAGATTGTCTGTAAAGGACACAGGAAACACCTAGTTTGGAGGCGAGGAGCATGCTTAGTACAGTTTGAGTTGATTTTAAATAACCTGCTAGCAGGATGTTAGGTGGGCACTCGGTTCTGGGGGCGTGATGAGGTAGAGAGACCGTTGTGGGGATAATCTGAAGTGTCTGCCTCTCCTTTTTGCCTTTCAGAATGGTTCTTTGAATTTGGCTTCGTGATCCCCAACTCCACAAACACTTGGCAGTCCTTGATAGAAGCTGCACCAGAATCACAGATGATGCCAGCTAACGTTTTAACGTGAGTGGCATGGGGTTAGTGCACCTGAATTTCCTTGGGGGTGCGGGAGTGAAAGTGGAGGCTTGCTGAAAATGTAAATTGGAAGGGGAGAAGGGAAAGTTGCTATCAGCATTCAGTCAGCTTCGATATTAACTGCTACTGAGATTTAAAGGAATAGAGCCAACCTCATTCCCCTCTTTCCCATAGGCCTCATTTGCTTTGATATAGCCAATAAAACTTTTAAGAAACTGGAATTGATCCTGTATTAGACACTAGAGCTGTCTTTTTTTTAAAGGTGACCTCTGAAGGAGTTTTGAATATTTCATCCTAGCACCCCCCACATCCCAGCCAAGATATTTAACCTCTTCTCAGAGTCCAGTTATTGAGAACTGGCTCTTCCTCAGAAAACTCTGTAGAGATTTTTCACATGGGGATTGCTCACAGGACCCAGCATTGGCTTCCAGTGCTTATTTCAACACCGTACAGTTTTGCCAGCCGTTAGCTGTCTTTCCTTTTTTTTTCAGATACGAGATAACCATTAGTCACATAGCACCATGTCAGAGTAAAACTTACTTTAACTGGCACCTTTGTTTTAGAGGAGGTGCTGTTGGAGATCACGCAGAGAGGAGAGAGGAGCAAAGTAGGAAGGGCAATGCTGGATCAAGATGCATATGCTACAACAGTGGTTCTCAACTGGGATACTGCAGCATCCTAGGGTACCACGAGAGCCTTTCAGGAGTATTGCAGCACTCGCGCAGCCAGTGCTGTGACTGAGTGAAACTTCCTGATGTGCCTTTTGTGGCATCTGACTGGGAAGAGCTGGAGTGCCCAGTGCTGCCTCCCTCTTTCCAGTCAGTCTGACCCTGCATGCGGCTCCTGGAAATAGGTGTGTGGAGCAGGTGAAGCTGGGTGCTCTTGCCTACATTATGTTCATCGGGTGAATGCAGTGCAGGCAGAAGCTGGCACGACTGTGCCCCTTCCTGGTCTGGCTCTGCAGGAGGTGGGCAGGGCAGTTCCACCTGGCTGTTGCAGGACCCTGGTTGAGAACCGCTGCATGAAGCTGAGGCAGCATAGCAGCAATTCTCCGCCGCGTCCACCAAATTCAGGAGTTATGGAGGGGCACCCTCAGTCTAGAAAAGGTTGAGAACCATGGTACCAGGGCATCACTCCAATTAGGAGCTGAGGGACAGAGGCTTTGGTAAAATGAGGGAAAGCAATCCTGGAGACTGCTGCTTCCTAAAGGGTCTCCTTAAAAAGAAAAACAACTCCTCCACACCCCAGCACCAGCCTAGACATGAGCCAGCAAACCTTATCTCTTTGCCAGTCACCAGCTGAGATAGAAGGATGTGGGAGGCCTCTGGCTGAGATCAGCCGGTCACAACACAAGATGTCTGTATCCTCCCCAAAGGCTGTTCTTCTCCAATTTTCCCCTTATTGCTCCTTGCTTGGAAAGAAGGTAGACCCTCAGCAAGGGACCTGAGGCAGCTCTGCCATCTTGGATTTCTATTTCCAGCTCTTTTTAGAGAGATGAAGAGATGCTAAACACTGAGCGAAACACTGGGGAGGAGAATATACTGACTGCACATGAGCCCATTCTCTGGCGCACAGCAGGAAAACAGCTCTCCTCTTTGGGGAACACCTGAGCAAGGACTGCATGATCCAGGGTGCAAGGGGGATTTTCCAGCCCTCTAGTCCCTCTCCTCTTAAGTTCCCACCAGTCTTTCTAGGCCTCCCAGTTCTCCATCCTGCCCTCCAAAGGTCTCTTAAAATCCTTTCAAAGGGCTACCCGGTGCCTCAAGGCGTGTCTTTTCTGGTCCCTTTCCTTCAGCCCGAAGTCGCCTGCAGCTTCACCCCCTTAAGAGTTTGGCTCTAAAAACATCACTTGGTACCGCACAAGAACCCCCTGAGGTGATTTCCAGGCTGACTGGGAACTTCTTTAGTGACCTAGAAGATGGGATGTGGTGCACTCTCAGCAAGTTTGCAGATGACACCAAGCTGGCGGGAGTAGTAGATACACTGGAGGGTAAGGCTAGGATTCAGAGTGACCAAGACAGGTTGGAGGACTGGGCCAAAAGGACTCTCATGAGGTTCAGCAAGGACAAGTGCAAAGCGCTGCCCTTAGGATGGAGCAATCCCTTGCATCGGTGCAGGCTGGGAACTGACTGGCTGGGCAGCAGCTCTGCAGAAAAGGACCTGGGGGTGACGGGACAAGAAGCCAAACAGGAGCCAGCAGCGTGCCCTTAGTGCTAAGAAGGCTAGCAGCATCCTGGGCTGCGTTGGTAGGTGTATTGCTAGTTGGTCAAGGGCAGTGATTCTTCACCTCTGTTCAGCACCGGTGAGACCACATCTGGACTCCTGTGACCAGTTGTGGGCCCCCCACTGCAGAAAGGATGTGGACAAATTGGAGTGAGTCCAGTGGAGGGCAATTAAATTGGTTCAGGGGCTGCGGCACATGAGTTATGAGGACAGGCTGAGGGAACTGGACTTATTTAGTCTAGAGAAGACAGGAGTGAGGGGGGTTTTAGCAGCAGCCTTCAACTACCTGAAGGGTTGTTCAAAAGAGGATGGAGCTGGATTGGTCTCAGTGGGGCAGATGACAGAACAAGGAGCAGTGGGCTCAAGTTGCAGCAAGGGATGTTTAGGTTGGATATTAGGAAGAATTTTCTCACTAGGAGGGGGGTGAAGCACTGGAACAGGTTACCCAGGGAGGCATTTCCATCCTTGGAAGTTTTCAAGACCCGGCTAAACAAAGCCTTGGCTGGGATGATGTAGTTGGGGATGGTCCTGCTTTGAGCAGGGGGTGGGACTAGATGACCTCTTGAGGTCCCTTCCAACCTCAATTTTCTATGATTCTAGATTTTCTGCCATCTGAATTTCTGGAAGGGCAGGAGGACTTGAGAGACTGTTCACTTCCAGTGCAGGCCAGAAACTACAGACACGTTTTCCACTGTTGAGGGCACTGGTTCAGCAGTGCTGGGGACCCTGGTATCAAGTCACCTGCTGCTGCTCCATTTAAAACACTCTCAATTAGACCGGCTTATGGAGGCTTTGACTCACTCAAACCCACGTAGCTTGGAATCGTACCAAAAGCTGCATTCTGCCTGCTTTCTTTCCACTGCAGCTTGCAAGATGTGCACACATTAAGCAGTTTCTGGGAGAAACAATATCCCTGGTAGAGGCAGTTCCCCAGCGTTAGAGGTCACATAAGAGCAAACCAGGGAGCACGGTTGCTGTTTTATGCATTTCCCAGCAGAGGGCTAAGCAAGAGCAGCTGGGCATACTGTTAGATTCTGATGTTAGGAGTGTCGCGAAGCAGCTAACCATTCATAACTGTGTGAGCCGACAGCGTGATATGTAACCTAGTAAACAGAAGCTTGGAAAAGAGAGGGAAAGCCGCTCCCTTGCTTGGAATGCAGTCAGCAAGTTTTTCCATTTCAAGGAAAATGCAGGAAGTGGTGCAGGGGGTTGATAAGAGGGAAGGTTGCTTGTGATGATGCCAGTTCATTGCTGATAGAGTTCAGTGAAGCCAGCGAGTACTGGCGGAGATAGAAGTATGAACAGTAGAGACTGACCAACCTCTCTTCTGAAATTTCCTTCCACAGCGGTAATGTTATTATAGAAACCAAGTTCTACGATGACGACCTCCTTGTAAGCACTTCCAGGGTGAGACTTTTCTACGTTTGAGATCAGGGGCTCTTGGGGCTGGTTTAGTTGTCCTCAGCGCAGTTCTTGGTGCAGACCCCCCTGACTATCCAAGTGGAAGACGCTTTCCATAGCGATGATCCTGGGGACCAGCTCAACATGGGTTGTGACCTTCACCCATCGATTATTTTGCTTTCCCCTCTGACCTGACCAGACCAGACCAGACCAAGTCCTGAGAGACCTGACCCCTATCTCCGCCACGGGAGCGGGGACAAGACTGTTCATAGAAATGGGCAAACCAATGGTCACGCAGACCCAGTACTGTAAATTATGTTAGTTTCATCCTTTGTACTTGTCTGGTACATAACCTCTCATTTCCACTCGCACCAAACCTTTGACACGTTTCAGTTTGTTTCGGATTAAACCTCTTCACGTTTAGTTTCAGTCCTCTCACAGGATTTCTGTGTAACTGGTCCATGCATCCTCATCCCCTCAACTTGTAAAATAGACTGTGATATTACCTAATGTAAGTACAAACACGATTTCTGAATTAAAAACATTCCTACCGTCCAAAAATGGAAAAAGCCACATCTCTTGTTTCTCCCCTTCCTTCCTTTAGGATGCAAGAGACAAAGATGCAGCTAGCAGCCCTTTGTCTGCAAGACAGCAGCAGCAACACAAAGCTCCTATCAGCGCTGCTGCCACAAAGGGCTCTAGGTTCTTGCTAAAGCACTTGCCTCCGAGAAGTGACAGCTCTAGCCAAATGTCAGGGTCTTCCTATGGCATCACTACAAGCATCCCATGCCACTTTGTACAGTTTCTTCCTGTTTTATTCAGCTGCTACTAAGCCAGGTTCACTCATTTCTTGGGCAGTAGAGGACATACATCCACTTATCCAAGCTCTACTGGCTCCTCAGTGCAATCTGGAAAGGTGGGTTGTGCTGAATGAACTGGCCATTACCCTTGCCTGCACTGTCTACAAACTCAGAGTAGGGTGGAGGTAGCTATGCTCTTCCATAAGTTTACTAGAGGCTGAAATGCTGCATCAGGAGTCCCCAAATAAATCCCTGTGCCTTAGAAGGGAAGCCCTGCTATAAAGTATACAAACCTTCTGTCTTCATTGCCCTTTCCACCTCCAGGGGAGCTATAACCTTCATAACCTTAGTAAATCTCAGCAGGGCCTCAGCACCTGCACAAACCACACTAGAGGCTTTATGATCAGTCGATACTGGACAGGAAATAAGTGCACCGTTTCAGCTCCTGAGTTCAACCCTTGTGAGTGGAAGTACAAGCCCACTTCTAATTTTTAAGGGAATTGATAATGGAGCATTAATCCCAGAAAGAAAAGTCCATTATCCACAGCAAAAGCTTCCTCCGTTTCCCTGCTAGTGTATCTCAGCCTGTTGGGCCCATGGGGCAGAGTATGCTCTCCAGGACAACCAGTGCTTGTACCAGGGGAGGCAACTGAGCTGGTGCACAGGTCCCAGCCCAACCTACCAGCCAAGAAACCATTTAGGAAGGAAAAGGTGCTTGAAAAGACAAGAGGCCAAGACTGCAGGAGCTGCCTTGTCAGGGCATATCTAGTAATAATAGGAGACATCCGAGTCTGAGTGTAGACACCATACAAGAGTCCTAAACCGCAGCTTGTTGGCATAAGCCTGTGCCCCGTTAAATCACAACAAACAATTCCACTGTAGAGCCAGATTTGGGTGCCCTGCCATAATCATGCAAAAGTCTTCCCTCCTGCCCCATGTAGCCCTTTGAAGTAAGATTCCTCCTCTTCCTTGCTCCACCAAAGAAAAAAGTACACCAATGAACAGAGATTCTCAGCATGACCTACTGCGGCTCCGTGAGCCTTCGTCAGGGCACGAAGAAGGAAGCAGCTGTGCCACAGAGGCCTGGGATGTAGGGGAAGAGAGGCGGGATTCTCTTACAACACAGTTTGCAGCTGGGAAGGCACATTGCTAATAGCTCTGCTCTCTTCTCCTGGACCTCAAGCCTACTGTGAGATCAGCGATCAGTCACTAGAGTGTCTGGAGCCAGCCGACTCTGAGGGTGCTAATGAAGCTGCATGTAAAAAAAGCAAAAAAACACTTAGGTTTAGGGCATGTTCTCAACCAGCTTTTCCAACCCAAAGTGACACATGCCAGGTAAAACAGCCTACTGCAGTTTCAGCTGTCTTCACCCTAAACCGTTCTAGCACTTCTCGGCTCACACAGCATTCTCTGCTGCTATGTTCGCAGCCATGCGCACCGCTGGGAGCACAGGCTTTCACCTCAGTGCTGGGAGGCAGCAGGATCAGTTTCCTTTGGACAAGTCAAGCTACAGCAAAGTGACAACCACTCTGGCATAGCAGAGAGCCTTGAAGCTGTGTATAGGGAGTAGAAACTAAATGCCAGCTTCCAGGTCCCTGTACTGCCTTGGATATTACCAGAAGTGGATTCATAGAAAACTCTTGAGCTTAACTACACTTGTACCTATAGAAACAGTCTTCACATGTAATTACTTCCTTGGAGAATTGCATCCTTTCCAAACAGTTCCTACCATAACAGCTTCTAAATAGGGTCCAGGTGGATTCAGGTGCTGACGTGGGCCATCCCTGGATGCTAGGCTTCTGAGAAGCCCAGACTACTGGATGAACTGGAGGCCCAACAGGCAAAGCCCATCTCTATTTAGTGCTGGCTTTGTTAGCCATAAAACGGAGACTTTCAGTCCCAAGCAGGGCAGGGTTGCTGTGGGAGCACTGCTCCTCACTGCTGCCAGGTCACCAGAGCATGCATTGAAACAGCACAGGAATAGCTTGCCCAGGCTGCAGCCTTCTGCTTACGCATCTCAACCGCGATGGATCTTTCCCCTCTCCCTGAGACAGCAGCTACCCATATAGTGCCTGACCTTTTGGTGCCTCTCATTCCCCAAGTCCATTTCCCATAGTGGGAGACTGTCTCTGCTGTGCGTACAGCGTGTGGGATGTCAGTAGTAGCCATAGACATGGTGACATGCAGCTAGCTCAGCATAAGCGAAGTGAAAAGCGCTGGTGAAACATGCTGAAGCAGCCACTTTGCAGACTGATTTCTGCCGTAGGGCTTCCCCCCCCTGCATCTATCATTTTCTCTCTGCTCCCTTATTCTAATGAAGCACTCCCCTACTTAGCAGAGAAAAGGAGGGGTTGTCTCAACCCCTGACGTGCATCTGTGACCCCTGCTTCAGCACCCAGCCCTGCACATACAACCACAGCAAACACGCCTGACTCATGACCTTGTCTGAATGGCAGCACTGCCAGAACCATGCGCACGCACCCTCTTCCCCATCAGGACTTGAGCTTAATCACACTGTAGGATTGAGGGCTGAGATTGGGTGCGCGATGGTCTAGAATGATGTCTAGGGCTGATCCTGCCTGGAACAGGTGGTCAGACTAGGCTTCCCAAGGCCCCTTCCAGCCCTGGGCTTTTAGGAGTCTATAACCCATGTCCCATCACCCAGTCCCTATTTCACCGCTGCAAAAGCATCAGTCTGGACTATTCACTTCTTCCTAGTCAAGGGCAGGGTGGCTGCATCTTTGCTCTTGCAACAAGGCCAGCGGCGAGCCTGCTGCTGGGGCCATCCTGCCATCCTGGACCAGTCCTCCTGGGAGAAAATGCCCCTGTGAGGCAGCCATCAGGTCCTTAAACCACTGTGCACAGCCTTGGAGCCACAATTAACAAGCGTGGCTTGTGTGGGCTCGTGTGTCACTGCTGCCCTCTCGTGGAGCCACAGAGAACAGCTCCCGGCCACCACGTTGACTCTCCTGGCACTCAACACGACCAGCAGAAAGAAACCGACCCGGAGCAGGTGGCACTTGGGACAAGACCTGCTGCTTAAGATGACCAAGAAGAGCTTCTAGACATGCCCTGATCCCTCCACAAAAGCCCAAGATGGCTGGCATCCTCGCCCAGGCGTGGAAGCTCATGGTCGTTGAGTTCTGCCAGATCTGGAATCAGGGACTCTCCCACACCAGGCTCACACCCAGCCCCGTGAACTTCAGCCCTGCTAGCCACTGAGTTTGCATGCTAAGAGAGCAACGTGCCTCTGAAAGACCAAGCCTGAGCCACCCGAGGTCAAAACCAGCCTGCTGCAGTGCCCCAAGAAACCAGCTCGGAGGCTGTGCGGCCTCTGGGGTGCAGGGAGACGTGCCCTGTAACCGAGATGTTACGGGAGTGTGTTTGGCACCGCCTGTATGGTGGGATTTGGGTGTAGCCACAAGATGAGGCCTTCCCTAATCCACAAAAGGACAGTGGACCGGAGAGCATCGTAGGCATGACACTTTCCCGGCAGAGGCGCTTCTTTAAGCCCTGCCAGATAACAGTGTGTCCCCTCAACGTCTGGCAGGAGAGCCGTGGGAACAAGTGTCCCAAGCTCTCCTAGACCCTCAGAGGACAGCGTGGGATGAGGGGGACACATGCACGATCTACACTGGCCCTCTTCATCAGGGCCGGGACCTGCAAGGACCAGGTGGGACACATGGCTTCAATCACACACACTGCTCTGCTCCTACCTTGACCTGCCTAGGGACCAGCTTGGACTGACTGGAGAAAGCCTGGCTTGAGAGAGGCCTAGGCAGGGATTTGGTGTCTCTGGTGACCAGAGCCTGCTCCAGTGTTTGACACAAGGGTGGGTGACAGGTCCGCAAGCCTCAGGACAGCTGGGTTCAGACGTGGTCGGAGGCAGGAGGGGCATGTTCACCCATCCGTGCTCAGTGCCTAGCACCATCTCTGCTCTGGTTTGTTGTAGCCATGCAACGCACACAGCCCTACCGTCAGCAGTGCTAGAGGACAGCGCGCCTTGCTACAGGTGCAGTGAAGTGTTGCCTTGGCTTTGTTGGCCCAGCCCTGCCCCTTCCGCCAGTTCAGTGCAGCCTCGAGCCACGGTCCTGGTCCCGGTCCTGGTCCTGGTCCTGGTCCTGGTCCTGGTCCTGGCTGTTGCAGGACAGTGAATGGGGAGGGACTCAGCTGTGCTGGCTGGGGTTTCACCGAGGCCCTGGGAGCCAACTGGCACATGCAAGGCCCGGGCAGCTGGGGAGAGACAGCTGCAGGCAACTTTGCAGCCCTGGCCCACAGGTGCTGAGGTCCTCAGTGCTGCAACCCGCGGCAGGCAAAGAGCCGCTTTCTGCCTCCCGGCTATCAGGCTCAAAGGGGACAAGCCCAGCAAGGGTTCCCTATTCCACCTACCGCTGGGGACCAGCTGGCTGGCCCTCCCTGCCAGCTCCGGCTGCCGAGGGCTCACATGTAAGCTGCTGCTTTCAGGCTTCCCTCCACCTGCCAGCTAACCCCTCCATCGGGTCCCCCGGGCTCGCTGCAGACAGCTTCCCCAGGACATGGGAATCCAGTCCAAAGGCATCTTGGCATCTGTGGGTTTAAAGCCCAGGAGAAGGCGGTGGAGGGCAGAGTGAGCTGCTGGGAGACGTGCCAGTTCTCACCTGCCCCCATGTCCAGCTGGTCTGCAGCTGCTGCACCAGGGCAAGGTGCCCTGGAGTTGGGAGTGGGGGCAAGCGAGGGGTGGGAGGCCTGGGCTGGGGCAGAGCTTTGGCCACCTGCCCTCACTGCGGTAAAGGCCGGCCAGGGGCAGCAGCAAGGACCTCGGCCTGGGAAGGGACGGCCCAGCTCCAGTGCAGATGCTGGCTGGGACCACGACTATGCTCCAGCCCGGCCAGCAGGACCCACCAGCTCCACGCAGCAGGGATCAGAGTGGTACCTGGAAGATGCTCCCTGGCGAAGGGGTGGAGGCCAGTAGTAAGGGGGGGACGGTCCCTCAGCGAATCTGCTGGACAAAAGGACAGCAGGAGCTCATCTACTGCTCTGCAAACCAACCTTGCCTTGCAGTTCCCACTCCTGTGCACCCACGAAGTGGGTCTTCGAACACGCGGGACAGGTTCCCCCGCCAGCATCCCCCTGTGAAGCTGGAGCCAGCATCCCCCTGTGCTGGCCGGGCCTGTGGGCACAGGGTCCCGATGGGGCCAGCGGCTCCTGCTGGCGGCACGGGGGTCTCTGCCGGGGCACGGAGCGCCCCTTCCTCCAGCAGCCCCATGCGCCCGGCTGGGCCTCCCTGAGGCACACGGGTGCAGCCCCACACGTCTGCCTGCCGCTCCCCCCCGGTTGCACGGTGCATGGGTGCCGCAGCTCAGGGCCAAGGGGGTTACCCTGCCAGCAACCTGGGCTGGGCCCGGAAACGCGGCCCGGGGCTGCGGAGTCACAGCAGGAAGCAGGCGAGGCGGGAGGGCCGAGCTGCGGCTGCAACGTGCCCAAAGAGCCAATGCTCTCGGCCGCCTCCTCCCGAGGGCGCGCGGCCCGTGCGCCTTGGGAAGAGCCGGGCGGGCAGCCGCACGCCGCTCGGAGGCCTTGCGGGGAGGAAAGCGGGGAACGGTCACACCCCTGGCAGGGCCCTGCGGAGGTCACGTCTAGCCTAGCCCCAGCCCAGGGCAGGGGTCAGACCAGGCCGATGTCCCCGGCAGGCGCGCGTATCCCTGGCTCCCGCTGGCCCGGTGCGGGCCTGAGCCGCCCGCACACGTCCTTCTTCCCAGCTGGAAGCAAGCCAGGGCGTCCCGCCCCAGGCGTGGCAGAAAAGTCAGCACGGCCCTCTTCCCCCAGCCCCTGCAAGCTGGCAGGCCAGCTGCAAGCCCCCTCGGCCTGCCCCACCTCGGGCAGAACAGGCCCAGCTCTCCAGCCGGTGCCTCCCCTGCGCCGCGGCGCCAGGCCCGGGCTGGGCGCCGTGCCCCGGAGGGCACCGTCTGCCGCCTGGGCTGCTTGAAGCGCCGCTCAGGACTTGCGTGGGACGCTCCCCTGCTTTTCCAGGGCCACGCTGGGGACACTCAGCACCGCCGCAGCCCCCAGGCCTCTCTGAGCCCTGCCACCCCGCTGGTCACCCCTGTCCTCGGAGACCAGGCACGGGCAGAGAGTCCTGCCCTGCGTCCCGGCGAGAGCGGGAACCGGCCCGGCCTCGCCACGGCCACGTCCACGTCCACGTCCACGTCCTTTCACGAGGAACAAGAAACAAGGCAGGCGCCGCTGGTTCCGGGGTGCAAGCGGCAAGTCGCAGCTTCGGGGGCGCAGGCAGATGGAGGCGACCCCCTTGAACTGAGAGGCCGCGCTCAGAGCCGTGCGGGACTCCCGCTGCCGGGTCTCCCGATCGCCCGAAGCAGAGGGCTCTGCCTGCTGGGGGGGGGGCAGGAGCCCCCTCACCTTACAGGCCAGCGCAAAGCTGCAGCGACTCCAGGAGAGCCAGGCCAGCCCCTCGCCAGCCCGGGCGCAGAGGAGGAGTAGGTTCGTCCCCTGGCTGGCCCTGCTGCCGGGCACACCGCGGCGTGGATCTCCACGGCCGTCCCGACGTCCAGCCCCGCGCAGCTCCTGGCAGGCTGCCCCGGCAGAGCCTCCCTGGTGCAGTCACTCGCCCGTGTCGCGGTGAACACGAGGCATGCGCGGCCCGGGGCACTTCGCCCTCGGTGCCTGCTTTGCAACTCTTACCTTCCCCCGGTGACTCACGGCCGCCGGTGCAGATGGCGGAGGCGAGCCGGGCACGGCGGCATCAGGATGTGACTGCCGAAGCCCTTGAGGCCCGCAGGTGCGGGCGGCAGTGCCCGGTCTCTGCACCCAGCCCTGGTTCTCCAAGCGGGGGTGCACCCTGCCGCCTGCTTTGGCTGCCCCAGGGCCTTCCCTAGCCCAGCACCAGCCCCAGGTGCCCCCGCCAGCTCCTGCAGGCCCAGTCCCATGCTGCGGGGAAGGGCCGGCACCTGAGAAGCCCGGTTAACCCGTTAACAGAGCTCCTGTCTACCCACGCGGCGGGTGCAGGGAGAGCAGGGGGCATCCAGACACAGCGCGGAGCGTGCCCGCTTCTCCCAGTCGCAGAAGCTGGAGCCAGGGGTGCACGGGCCCCCCAGGGAGGTGCTCCCTGCCCCGCAGGGCCCGGCGGGGGGTCGGTGCCAGGCCCTGCTGTGGCAACGCTGGGGGCGGCGTTGCCGCGGGGCGGGAGCAGCACAGCAGTGCCGTGCACTGTCCGGAGGGCAGGGGGTCGCAGGACAAGGGGGCACGGAGAGGAGCCGCGGGGGCCATTCCCAGGTTGGAGGAGATACCAGACAGGAGGGGAGGGAGCGCCGGGCGCCGAGGGGCTCCGGGCTGTGGTGAAGGGCAGCACGTGGACATGTATGTGTGCACACGTGTGTAAGCGTATATGTGCGTGCACGTGTGTGTATGCATGTGCACATGCACCTGTGCCTCCTGTGCTGGATGGAGTCCGGCTCTGCCCAGCCCAGCGGCTCCCAGCCTCTACTGCGAGCAGCCGGGGGACTCTCGGCCGGGCTGCGTGCCGCGAGCGTGAGGGCCGCCGGGCCGGGGACGCTAGATGGTGCTGCAGCACCGCGGCGGGGCCCGCGCCAGCCCGCGGCGTGCGGCTGGGCTGCGCCCAGGGCAGCGGGGCGCCGGCGGAAGCCGTGCCCGGCTCCGGGGGGCCCGCGGCGTGCGGCTGGGGCTGCGCCCAGGGCAGCGGCGGGCCGCGGCAGGCGCCAAGCCGTGCCCGGCTGCGGGGGACACGCACAAGGCGCAGGGGAGGAAGGAGCCTGTTGTCCTGAATCAGCCGGGAGCTGCTGCCGGGGGGCAGGGGGCGAGGGACCCCTCACCCAGGCCGCGCTGTTCCTGCACCAGGCAGGTGAAATCTCTGGGTGGCCCCTGCCGACCTCCGCACACACTGGAACCAGGGGCTAAAGCCCCTCTTCCCACACAGCCGAGGTCAGCGGGGGAAGTGCCCAGGGCCACGCAGGGAGTCAGTGGCAGAGCTGGCAAACACCGCAGCTGCCCTGCCCAGCCCAGGCGCGCCCCCTTGGCTGGGTCCTTCCAGGAAAGGCCCGGGCGAGTATTAAACCGCGCCAAGGGCTGCGCCGGGCCGGGCGGGCAGGATGGCCGGGCACTGTGCGGCTCTGCAGAGGCGCCGGGCCGGGCCGAGGGGCGGCGGTTCGGGGTGAGGGTGTTGGCTACAGCCCCGACCGCCTCGTGCCGTGCCCGTGCCCGGGGTGCCGGAGAGCGAGGTGCTCCTGCCCGCGTGGCCCCGCGGCCCCGCCCCGGCACCAGAGGCCCCGGGTCCCCCCAGCCCGCGCGTCCTGGCACCAGGCTCCCTGCGGGGAGGCCGCCAGCTCGGGCGTGCTGGGCCCTCGCCCCTGCGCATCCTCAGGGCTCAGCCTCCGCCTTCCTCCGGCCTGTCGGCGGGCCCCCGCCCCGCGAAACCCCCGGCGGGGCAGCCCGCCCGGGGCGGGACGGACGGAGGCGGCTTTCTTCCACAGCCCGCCAGAGGGCACCCGCTGCCCACGAATCCCGCTCCCAGCCGGGCCTGAGCTCTCGGGGGCGGCTGCCACGCGCGGGGCTGGGCCACGGCCCTCAGCTCGGAGGGTGGGGGTCCGGCAGCCACGGCTTGGGCAGGCCCAGGGTCCCAGGACCCCAAACCGCAGCCTCTGCGACGTCCAGCCTGGCCTGCCTCTGCTCCCTTCTGTGGACTTGGGCATGTCACTTCATCCCCGTGGCCCCAGCCTGAGTCCTGGCACCCCCACAGAGCCCCTGAGACGGGGCTGGACTGGAAACGTTGGTTCCAAACTTACTGCCCCCCAGACAGGCCGCAGGCAGGCTCTTGGCCTACTGCCCCCTTCTGCCACCCCGGGATGCGTGGCACCCTCACGGCTGCAGGATGGCAGCTGCTGCCTGGTTTGGCCTCTCCTTCCCTGCAGCAGGTCTGGCTGGGGGCACAACCGGGGGGACCCCTCCCTGCCCTGCTGAAGGGGCAGGCGGGATGCTGTGTCTCTGGGCGGAGGTGCCGGGCACGAGGAAAGCATCCTGCTGTGCCATGGGATCTGGGCTGCCTGCCTCGGTGAGGGCAGGGCACTTATCCAGGTGGGGAAACGCACGTTAGGCGACTTGGCCAAGGCCGCTGAGGACCTCAGTAGCAGAGGAAGGAGCAGCACTTGGCCACCCCATGCTGTGCAGCCGCGCCTCAGCCCCAGCCTGGGGTCTCCGGGCAGCCGCCGCACTGCACCTCACTTGCTGGGGCGTCTCTCCCCGAGGACACGGCCCTGCCCCCTCCCCTGCTTCTTTCCGTAGCCACTGGTCCCTCACACACCTCAGTGCCCCCCTCGCAGGACATGCGCACTTCACTCCAGTGAGCCCCAGAAACCGAGAGCTGTGGGGATGAAGTGATGTGCCCAAGTCCACAGAAGGGAGCGTTGGCAGGGTCAAGGCCGGACCCTGCAGGACTTCCCCCAGGCCTGTGCCAGTGAGAGCCAGATCAGGCAGGGGGTCGGGGTCCTGAGACCCAGCACCATAGCTCTGCCCCCCACAAGCCCCTTCCCCTTCACTGGGACCCCGGGCGGTGGACGCCAGCTCTGCTCCTGTCCTGGCTTGTCGACGTCTGGGTCCAGCCCATGTACCAGACCCGAGTGATCCAGCCTGGGCATCGGAGGGGCTTCTCAGGGCACGTGTGTTCCCTCCACATGGGGGGGAAGAGCTGCCTTGCCTCAGGCAGGCCAGCCCCCCAGGCGTATGCCCACAGCGGGAATGCCCTTGTGCCCAGCTAAACCAGCGCTGGAGGGTGCAGGGAGTGCCAGGAGCCACCCCCTATCCTGTGGCTTGTGGGAACACCAGGTCCTAGAAAGCAAAGTGGTGGGGGTCCGGACTGAAGCAGTGCATGCTGGGACTGGTAATCCCGGGGGGCTGCGCCATGGCATCAGGACAGGTGCACTGGGGTGGGATGGAGCCCCTTGTGCCCAGCAAATGGGAGGCACGTGGGACCTTGCCCAGCCTGGCTGCTCACGGACTGGGCACTGGGAGCACACGGGACCTCGGCCTGTGGTTAAGGAGATGCTCATACTGTCTCGTGGGTGATCCCAAGCGTGGATGCAACCACACATGCGTGTGCCCCTCTCTGCCAGCGCTCCCAGGCCAGCAAACACAGCAAAGGGCCACAGGGGACCAGGCTGGAGGGCAGCGAGTCAGAGACCCGAAGGGGGGCATGACACGAGTGAGGGGGCCCAAGCGAGCAAAGGAGGCCGGGGACCGAGAAGCAGCTGCCCCCCCGCGGCGCTCCCAGGATGCAGGGCTCCCAGCTCGGTTATGCACGGCTGCTGCAGGGCAGCAAGACAGCTCCACCCCAGAGGCAGCTGCAGTTTTCTGGTGCACGTGACCTGGGATCGGTGCACGCAGCACCTTGACTGGCAGGCACCTCGCCAATGCTGCTCGCTTGCGCTCCCTGGGGAGTAGCCGGATGGTGCTGCCTTGCACCCAGCCCTGCTGGCTCTTGGGAAGGGCGTGCTTGATCTGCTCTGCCTGGCTGTGCTTGCTGGCTGGGGAGGCTGGAGCCTGCACACGAGGACCAAGGGAGTCTAACAGGTGGAGCAGGGACCTGGGGGCACGCTCGGGGCCCCGGGCTGGACAGAGGGAAGCTGGGGTAAGGAGGAGGCAGCAGGCACTGGAGGGCTTGGGAGGGAGATGCCCATGGCAGGGGCAGGGGAACCTGGGAGTCTCCCCTGAACCCCAACCACCTCCCTGGGGCTGGGCAGCAGGGGAGCAGGCTCAGCACAGCTGAGCAGAGGTCACGCCCAAGGCAGAACTGGGGGTTAGTAATCCTGGGGCTGGGCAGTAGCATACAGGCCACCTCGGCCTCACGGGGAGCACACTGCCAGCTGTGCAGCACCGTGCACTTGGAGATTTGGGAGCCCTCCAACTGCACCAGCCTCACCAGGGCCCAGCCTTGCTGCCCGTTTCCTGTCTGGCGACTACGGTGCAGCTGGCAGGACCCCGGGGCCCCGCGCTGCTTCGCAGCAGAAGATGCTTGCTGGCCTGATTTACCTTGCAAATGGGTACGTGCAGGCCAGGCAGGGCAGGGGTTGAGCTTCTAGGGCAAAGCGTGCACAGACCTGCCTGGTGCTGCACGGACCGTCTAGCCCCAGGGCCTGCACCCAGGGGCTGAAAGCCCCCCATAGCCAAGGCCCTGCTGCAGCGCTGTCCCCCACCCTGTGCCACCGGTGCAGGGTAGCAGGGCTCGAGCAAGTCGCATCCTTGCTATGAAATTCAGTTGATAGCCTTCCTCGGAGAGGTGGAGACCCAGTGTTTTTAGGCTCTCAGTAGGACTTCAGCGTCCGTCTCTGATAACCTGGGAGGCAAGATGCACAGGGAGGGAGGGTGGCTCAGTGGGTAGGCCCATAGCCAGGCCCTCAGGCCTCAGCTTCTCTCTAAAATGGGGATATCAGCACCTGGAAAGGGCAACCGTGGCAACAGCTGGGCTGGGAGGTGCCCCGAGTCTATGGGGAAGTACCGCCAGCGTGCATGTCCCCATCACCTGTCAGTGGTGGGGCACCATGACCCCGCCAGCCCGGGGCACCGACCTGCAGCCAGTCTGCAGCACGGTGCCGATAGCAGCTCGCAGGCCCCGGATGCATGCAGCCAGCGAGCCGAGTCTGAAGTCCAGTACTCCCCCACCGTCACCCTCCCCCCCCCACCCCCAAGGCAAACGTTCCCCTCCTTCCTACCCCTGCTAGCCTCTCCCTGGCACTGCTAGGAAGCAAAATGAGTTATATCAGTCACACTCCCCCAAAGCCAGGAGGTGCCAGCGGCAGGAGCTGAGAGGCATTAGCAGGCACCAGGCTGATCCTCCAGGGGCCCCGTCTCAGCACGGGGATGTGTGTGCAGGCGGCTGCCATTCCCACCCACACCTCATGCCCCATCCTGACTACTTCCAAAAGGAGAGCGCAACAGCACCATGCGCATGCACGTGCTTCCCAGTGCCACCCTCCCATTAGGGCAGCCTTCTTGGTGCTCTCTCCTAGCACTCGAGCTGCCTTGGGAAGCCCTGGCTGCTGCCCAGGTGGAAAGCATGGACCCTGCTAGCCATCAGTTAGCCTCCCTCCCCATGGCAGCCAGGTGCTGGCTGGGCCTGCCAGGCTGCTGCTCTGGTCGACTCCTTGCTCCTGTTCTGGTGTATTAAGCACAAGGCAGAGGTTTTAAGCTTGACCCAGGGGCACACGAGGCATCACCCCTTGTCACAACAAGGCAGTAGCAACCCCCCTGCCACCAACGAAGACCTCCCAGATGCCAGATGCCTGCACTGGGCCACTGCCTCCACCCCGCTCCGTCATTTCCAGGGATCGCTGCCAGGAGCCAGCCCTCAGATCAGCTGCAACCGCAGGGCCAGGCTTTGTCTCTTCCCATTGCAACAAGGGGAGAAGGGAGCTCATTTTACACCTGCTCCCCTTGCAACTCGAGAAGGGGTCTGCAGGGACAGCGAGGGGGGTGGTTCTCCCAAACACCTGGAGAAGCTGCCTGGGCTATTCTTGGCCACAAAGCTCCTGGGGGAAGGAAAAAATGAGATGAAGAGGGAGGTTAAAAGGCAAGGCTCCTTCAGCCCGCAGTGCCATTCAGGAACCCACTCCTGGGGCCCGTAGGGTACAAGCGCTCAGTGGTTTCTGCACACAATGGATGGCGAGAGCATGGTCTCTGCTGCCCCTCGCGCTTCAGCTTGTCCCCATCCAGCCTCAGCCTCTCCCAGACACATGATAAGCTCCAGCCAAACTTACCCAGGACCTCCAGTTTTGCCCAGAAACACCCAGACACCCTAGTGACGAGGAGCCTGCAATCCTGCTGGGCTAAAGGATGGGGTTTGTGGTCTGCTGAACCTGCAACGCACTGGGCTGCAGGGCTGGGCCTGGAGCCCAACCCATGGCAGGTTCAGCAAACCACAAACCCCATCCTTTCCCCAGCAGGGCTGGGCACATCTTGCACAAGGCAGGGCAGTGATGCACTGATAGACTAAATCTAATGTGAGAGCAGGTGAGCGTGCCAGCTTTTGTGAACCCAAGCACGCTCCATCAGATGACCATACCTGCAAACACCATCTCCTCCAGCCGGGCGCCTTGTTCTGGCTTCCCTGCGGTTTGCAGAGGCTGGGCTGGGAGTCATGCCCCTCCACGATGCCAAGGCACCACGCTTGCAAAAAGGGAGCCGAGCACCCTCCCGGTGCAGGCGCTCACCTTGCTCCCGGCTCCTCTCCAGGCCAACTGACCCTGCAGGACATGGCAAAGTCCCTCCAAAAAGGAGATGCGAAGTTCTCTGGGAAGCATAACCACCCCCGGAGCAAACCCTGGCCCGCTGGGGTCCTCCACTCACCCAGGCTGCGATTAAGCCATTCAGGAAGCAACCAGAGCTCCCACAAAGATGGGCCTGAAATACCCGCTCTGCCCCAGCCTGGGTCCTAAGGGGAAGGGATGGGGGGAAAAAAAGCCCCTCCCAAACAAACCTAAAAACAAAACCAAAAAAGAGAGAAAAGAAAACAACAATAAAAGAAATCAAATGAAAAAGCAGCAGTTGGGAGCCAGCTTCGTTAGAACAACTCAGCAAAATAAAATTCCGGTTTATTGTTGGACAATACGGTTTCACACATACATCAAACAGGCCAAAAAAATTCTTTTTTTTCTTAAAATAAAATAAACAGCAACTTCATAGACAGAAAAAAAAACAACAAAAACCAAAACAAAAAACCCCCCAAAAAAACCAAAACCCCTTTTTTATCTTTGGCCTTGCCGTCTCATACAAACCACTACCTATAGTACAGCTAAAAAGTACATACACAAAAAAAAAAAGTTACTGGAATGCTCGAAATAAGATTGTAATTTTTTTTTTTTTTGCATTTTTGTTTTTTTACAAGGTTGGTCATTTTTTTCCGCTTTTTTTTCTTTTTTTTTCTTTTTTTTTTTCCTCCTCTCCTTGGAGATCGCGTTTATGAACCTGGTCACAGCACAAGTAAAGTCAGAGATGGGTGAACGAGAGATATACACTTCAAAGCCCCCCTTTTGGTCAATCCGAGATCACTTGAAAATGGCTGACCTCCTAACAATATGTACAAAAATATAAAATGTAAATAAAAAATACAAACAAATTCTCCTTTAAAGTACTTTTAAGAAAGAAAGCAGGGCCTTGAAGTTTTGGTGCTTTGAGGGGGGGATGGGGGGACGGAGGGAGGGGGGTTTGGCCCCCGCTAACGGGGGAATCTTTATTTTTGTGTCTGCTCGTTCTGCGGTGGCGGCATGAGGGGACGGGCCTGGGGGGTCTTGCTCTACTTGGTGAAGGTGACCAGGGCAGGGTGGCGAGGGCAAGGGCGTGCTGGCCTTTCTGGTTTGTTTTTTTAATTCCTTATTTAAAAAAAAAAAAAAAAAAAAAAAGAAAAAACAAAAAAACAAAACAAAAAACCCCAAAACGCGCTGCCTAGTCGTCTTCATCGGTTTTCTGCTTCTTGGGGTCGACCTCGTCGTCCTGGGAGGGGGCAAGAGCAGAGGCGTTAGGAGAAGGGCAGGGGCTGAGCGGACGTGGCGCCAGCAGGGACAGCCGGAGAGGCCCGGGGGGATCAGGCACGAGGCCTGGCCCGCTGCGGAGGCTCACGCAGTCCTCAGCCGAAGCCTGAAGATGCCCGGCTGCCCCCTTGGCACCTCTTTGCCCTGCAGTTTTAGGGAGCCCAAATGCCCCATGCTGCCCAGCTCTGGGGCGGCCGCGAGGGGCCAAGGACCGTGGTTCCCTCTGCCTCCCTGCCAGCCCCAGCAAGAAGGGATTCAGCCTTTGCTCCTGGAGGCGGGTTTTCGGCTTCCTCTCCCGCGCGGAGATAAGGGGCCTTATCCGAGTGGCCTTTCTGTGCACCTGGCTCTGCGCAGACCCCACCCGAGGTACCCAGCGAGCTGCGGCTCTCCTCAGGAAGCAGCCGTCTTGCCCGCGCCAGCCCCGTCTCTTGCACCCTTTGACGTGCTGCTGGCACTGCCCAGGAGAGGCCAAGGGCTGGAGAGGGCAGAGCCGGCTCCCAGCACCATTGTGCTGGGGTTCAGCGTCCGTCACCCCCCTCGTCCCCTTCCTAGCCCAGCCAGGGCATCCGGGGTTGCGCCAGCCCCTTCCCCAGCTGCCAGCAGAGCGTGGAGGAAGACTCCCCTCCCAGCTGTGCCATCCCAGCGCGGGAGCACGGGCTGCTCCGGCTGCAGCCGAGGGCGCTCCTAAGCAGGCCACGGGTACAAATGGAAGCGGGCTGAGTCCCCGAGGGCAGCACCCCGGAGGCAAACGCGAGAGCCGTGCCCGGGATGGGGGCAGGAGCCGGGCTCCAAGAGCCCAGCCAGGCTCCCTGGCCCACACGTGCCCCGGTGGATCCCTCCGGGGGACCCGGCCAGCTCTGCTCCAGCAAAGCGCCTGGGATCCATCCCCACTCACCTCATCGTCCTCAGCCGCCCGTTTGCCTGTGGCCCCCTCGGCTTCGTCGTCTTCGTCACCGTCCTCTTCCTCACCTGGGGGAAGGGAGGAGGGAACGTGAGACCTCGGCGGCAGCTGAGCTGCAAGGACGTGGGGAGGGCAGGCTGCGACGCGGGGAGGCAGAGACCCAGCTGGAAGGGGAACCAGCCCTTGAAAGCAAACTCTCTCCCGGCGTCTCCTCGGGCTCCCTGCAGGGCCAAGGGCACGGGCCGTGCCTCGCGCGCGTCGCCAGCGCCAGCCGGCACCTCCACAGCAAAGCATGCAGCAGCCAGGGGCTGCCCCCTGCCCTCCAGCTTCGAGTACCCGGGCCAAAGCAACCTGCCCCAGCGGGCTGGGTCCGAGCAGCGAGTTCCTAACACAGATGGGGCCTGGCAGGATGCCACTGCCTTACGCAGCCCGGGGGAGGGATCTCAACATGGGGGGCCTGGAGCTGCGCTGACCCCTCCGGCTAGTCCGCCCCAGCCTGGCGGGGAGGGGCTGCGTGGGTGCGCTCTCCGATCCACTCGCGCTGGAAGGGAAAGGCTCTCCCCCGGCGGCTCTGCCTAACCGCCCTGCATTACTTATGCTTCTCTTCGCCGCTATTAGGCCACCTTTAATGAGTTGAGAGAGCCAGAACGCATTAGTTCTGAGTCACAACACTTCCTAATTACCACAACGGCGAGCACGTTCTCCAGGGCGGCCGGCAGGCGGCTGGACAGCGGGGGGGCGGGGGAAGAGGCGGTCGCAGACTTGACCCACTTCGGGCTCAAACAGGCCAGTGGATCAGCACGCCGCCCGGTTTCCCCGTGGCCTGGCTGCAGGGCCGGGCCAGCGGCGCAGGATTTTCCCAGCTGTGCGGCGGGCAGCCTGGCAGCGCTCACAAGCGCCGAGGCCAGGAAGCGAGCTCCGCACTGATGTCGCAGGCCGCACGACTGGGGATTAGGGTCACCCGCAGCCCCCGTTTGTCAGCGGGGGCTCAGACGCCGCGTTGCCTGCGCCTCCAAGGACCAGCGCATCCCGGGCTGCGGCCAAGTGACCAAGGTGATCGGGGCATTTTTAGCCGCCCGAGCTGCTTTCAGCCAAGGCAGTAACAATGCCCAAGGTGATCCCGCGACACAGGGCGCCTGCTGGGCACAACACGCAGGGAGCCCCGGGCTGCCCTCGCTGCCTTTCGCAAAGCGCTGGGTGTGGGCTGCGACTGTGGAGCCGATCCGTGACACGGCGATGACCTCGGGGCACGCAACGAGCCAGGAGCTAGCCTCGGGCACCCGCGTCCTAGCCCTGCCTTGCTGCCAGGGGCTCCAAGCCCCGGCCCGCCCGCGGGAGGGCTCTGCAAGATCCACACGTCTCTCCAGGCACGGAGGAGGCTGGTTACTAGGGTATCCAGGCAACACCCCCTCCCCGCCCCCAAACAGGGAAGTCAGGCAATGCAGTCACTTCCTCCCCTCCCCAAAGCAGCAGGCAGCCCTGGGAAGGGACTGCGGAAAGGCAGCTAGTCCCAAGCGCGAGCGTCCCCCCTGCCGCCCCACCGAGCTATCCAGGAGCCAGCCCCTGTCCCCAGCGGAGCCCGCTCCCTTGCACCGGCTGGGGGCAAGGGGGAACCAGCTAGGGCGTCTCTTCCCAAGAAGAGACAAGAGACCCGGGCTCACCGCCGCCTCGGTTCAACCGCGGGATTCCTGGAAGGCTTTGGAGCCCCTTCCCGGCCGCCCGCCCCCGCCCCGCCAGGTTAGTGGGTCAGTGCTGCGGCCCTGCAGCGCAGCGATTAGCCCAGCTGCGGCCAGCTGGGACAGTGCGGCGGGCTAATGACAGCGTGGCTGCCTCCTCCCGGCCTCAGCGGGCGATAAAAATAGCTCGCGTTCTCCAGGCAAGCCAGCCGGGGAAGCGCGGGGTGGCTGCGAAGGGGAAGTGCCCTGGGGAGATGCCGGGGGCCTCCAGCTCGAGCACCGGAGCTGCCCCGGGGCCAGAGCAGCCAGCACCGGCTGCCGGGGGACAGGAGCGCCCCGGCTGCCCGGCGTCGGCCTCCCTGGCGCAGTCTCCGGGCGGCTGGGGCACGCGCGGGAGCCGACCGGGGCGGGGGGAGAAGAGCAGGGAGCACCAGGCCGGGGCCAGCGAGGGGCGCAGCCAGGCACCCCAGGCAGGGGCAGCAAAGGGAGGGCAGGAGCGGGGAGAGGGAAGTTACCATCACCCTCTTCCTCCTCGTCCTCCTCCTCGCCGCCTTCTTCCTCCTCCTCGTCTACTTCGTTGTCGGCTTCCTGCTCCCCGTTTTCCTCGTTCTCCTTGGCGAGACAGAGCACTCACTTAAAACCGCGCTGCGCCAGAGACCGCCAGCCCCGCCACCTCCTGCCTCGCCCCGGGGCGGGCCGGGCCGAGCCGAGGGCCAGGACCCTGGCCAGTTCCTGGCCTAGACAACCTGCCCCCGGGAGGTCGCGCGTGATGGGCCTTAGTGGGATGGCAGGCCAGGGGCCACCCGCCTCGAGGGACGCAGCTTAAAGACCGTATCCTGGGGTGCGCCGGGGATCCCCACCCCTTGCCCCTGGCTGCTGGCGAGGCCTGGAAGAGCCACGCGCCCGAGCCGGGCAGTCTTGAAGGCGAACGCAGGGCACCAGACCCCGGCCCAGCCTCGCGGGCGGGCAGGTCTCCCTGACCGACGCTACCAGCATGCTGCCCCCGCCCCGGGGCTCTGGATCGGCGGGCAGCACCAGCCACCAAGTCCTGGGGAACAAAGCTGGGGCCTCAGGCTGGTACTTACAGCATTGCCGTTGGCGGGCGCATCTCTGCCGTTTTCCGTCTCTTCCACGACTTCCTTCTTCTCTTTTAGATCCTGAAAGGGACAGGCAGAGGCAGTGAGTTCCCCTGCTCGCAGCCCACGGCTCTGGGGGACAGCTCCCGGGCTGGGGAAGACACAGACGGCGCGGGGGAATGGAGGAGGCAGGCAGGAAGCGAGGGACCGGGGCAGGCCCAGCGGACGGGCGCTCAGTCCCAGCCCTGTTTGAGGGCGAGGGGCAGGTCTGGAGCGCGCAGCGCGGGCCGTGAGAGGCAGGCAAGGCGCTGGTTTCCTGCCTCTGCTTAGCAGCCAAAGCCCTGGCTGGGTTCCCACCCTCCCGTGAACCCGCCAGCCCACAGCTCACCCACGCGGCCTGCAGGCTCCCACGGCCGCTTGCTCCGCTCCCCGCCGAGCGCTGCCCTGCTGCAACCGCGGGCACCAACCGCAGTCTCTTTCCCACCCCAGAGAAACCACCCAGGGCCTATTTCGCGCTCGCTGCAGAGAGGAAGTGCCAGACCCTGGCTCCGAGCTCTTGGCTTCGCAGCGCGGAGGCAGGTCCGAGGCGCACAGCCGCGGCCCAGCCCAGCGGCACCGCGCGGGGCCCAGCGCAGGCCTGGGGGCTGGGTCGCTGTCAGGAGGGCACAGCGCACTGCTACGCAAGCAGGCTGGGATCGCGCGTGGGCACCCGCGCCTGCCTCTGCCCCGTCTTCTGTGCGACCCCACCGGCACAGCGCGCTGCCCCCGCCCAGGCCCTTCCCCACTTCACCGGGCCCGCGAGACGGTCGCGAGCCCAGGCAGCTTCCTGCCGGCCCACCCCCGCCCCCACCTTTAGTGGTCAGCCTGCTGCCTGCCCACCCACGGGGGCACTCGCCCCCGCCTCCTCCCACGAGCGGCTGGCGCATCGGGCCTGGCCCCCGACCACGGAGATCTCCCTTTTTACTGGGATTAAAAATGCCTCCGGATTATTCAGCCGGCAGCAGAGACACGTCGAGGACGCCGGGCCGGTTAAGCCGCTCGCAGCCCAGGCATCTGGATAAACCAGACATCTGGATAAACGGGGCGTGGATTAGCCAGGCCTGCCTGCATTATCCCAAGCAGCCCGGCTGCCGGGAAAGGGCGTCTCCGAGCAAGCCCCGGGGATCGCTACACCTGTTAGCGCACACTCGGAAGAGCTGGGCATCGTTCGGGCCGCTTCTCGGCCGCGGAGAGAGACCTCCCGCGCACACAGCGCCCCCGAACTGCCCCTGCTGGCTCCGAGCAGCGCCCGGCACGGAGCCCGGGGCCGCTCCGAGCGTTTCCTGGAGGCGCCGCGCGGCGCACACTCAGAGTTTCCAGCTCGGGATTACTAAGCTCCGTGCCCACTCCTTTTCACTCAGAGAGAAAACAACGCCGGGGCACGGCGCGAGCCGCGCTCCTGCTCCCGGGAACGCGCCAGCCGGAGACGCCCGGCCCCGCCGGCCTTTTCCGATGCTTCCGGCCCATCCGAGCGGCCGCCCCGGACCGCGCGGGCCCCTCCGGCACAACTTTCCCTCCGCGCCCGCCAGCCCATCCACGGCCGACAGGCAAATGCGCCCAGCCGGCTTCGGGGCTTCGACGAGCCTCCGATTACAGGTGCGGCGAGGCTGTTTGCCCAAAGACAGCCGCGCCGGCGGGGAAGCCTCGCCTTCCCGGGTGCCCGAGCACGAGCCCCGACGCTCGCTCGCGGGGGCCGTGGGAGCGCCCCCGCGCGGGAAGGTCGCAGCCTCGGGCGCTCGAAGCACAGGCACCTGCCGCCCCCCTGTCGGGGGCGGCGTGCGCACCCAGGGGTGCCCCCACCCCTGCCGTGCCAGCCCGCAGGGGGCGCCCACCACCCCAGCGCCACGCGCCCTGTCCCCGTTCAAACCGCGCGCCACTGGGCGCGCCCGCTGATTGGCCGGCGGCCAGCGCGCCCGCCCCGCCCCTCGCCGGGGACCGCGGTCCCGCGGGGGCCGGGGGCAGCACTACATCTCCCAGGGGGCCGCGCGGGGCCGGGCCGGGGCCGGGGCCGGGGCCGGGGCGGGCAGCACGTGGCGGGCGCTGGTGGTGCGGTGCGGTGCGGTGCGGGTGCGGGGGGGGGGGGGGGCTCTGCCCTGGGGCATCCCGCGCGGACACACGGCGCGGGAAGCAGAAGTGAAAACGAAAACCGGGCGGCGGAAGCCCGCGATACATTGTGTCCCCGCGCCGGGACAGCGCCGGCAACTTCCCGCGCGGGGCGGGGGGCGGCTAAGCCGCGAGCTTAATCGGGCTTAACTCCGCGCCCGGCCGCGTCCACCTGCCGCCGAGATAACCCGCTTAGAGCCGCGGACAAAGGACCGCGCGCCGCCCCAGCTCGCCCGGGGCCGCGGACGCCCCCGGGGCGCGGTGCCCCGGCGCCAAGCGCCCCCCGGCCGGCCGCCGACAAAGGGGCCGGCGCTGTCACGCCGCGGGGGGCGAGCGCAGCCCGCGCACGGAGCCGGAGGTGCGCCCCGCGCCGAGACAAAGAGGCGGGAGACGCCGCCGGGGAGGAAGCGGCGCCGGGCACGGCTGAAAATAGCGCGGCGCGGCGCTCACCTTGGCGGAGATCTCGGCGCTGGTGTCCACGGCCGTGTCCGACATGGTGCGGTGCGGGCGGGTACAAAATAGCTCTGTATAAAAATAGCCCCGCGCGGTCGGGCGCAGGCGCAGGCGCAGCGCAGCGAACAATGCAAAGATGGCCTTGGCCGCGCAGTGGAGGGCTCACGCGGCGCCGCGGCCCCTCTTATAGAGCCGGGGGCGGCGCCGCGCCTGCCCTGCGCGCCGCTCATTGGCCGCGCCCAGCGGGCAGCGCCGCCGCCATTGGTCGGGGGGCAAACAATGGGCAAGGCTGCTTAAAGCGGCAGTGCCGACGCGCGCCTGCGATGAGTTCGCGCCCGGCCTCAGCCCGGCCGCCGCGGGGGGGCCTTCTTGCCCCCCCGCGCTTGGCTTTTTCCCCCTCCTTCTTAAACTTTTTTTAAGACTCAAGTTTAAAGTTCTCGAACTAAACAAACAAACAAAAAAAATCCAAAAGCCGGCTAGATATGGCGCCCCCTTCTCCCCTCCCCCAGTGCCTGCTCCGCGCAAGATGCGCCCCGCCGGAGCCACTGGGGGAAGTGGGGCGGGGGAAGGGACAGGGGGGCAAGGCGCCTCGCCATCCGCAAGGGAAACGCTCCGCGCGTTGGCCCCGCCCTGCGCCGCGCCGCTTTGCGGCGCGCGTGGCTGAAAATAGCGCGCAGCAGAAGCCCGCGATTTTCAGAAGAGAAAAGGCAGCGAGGAGCAAAATAAACACCCCCCTCCCCCAAACACCGCTCCTCCTCGCCAATTGCAATTAAAAACCCCGCCAGGTCCGCGGCCGCGCAGGGAGCTGCGCGCCCTACCGCCTTTTCTTGCGCCGAAATTGAGCAAGAAAAAATTAAAATAATTTAAAAAATAATGAATTGGAGGTGGGGTTGCGGGGGTGGGGAAGTTTTTTTTTTTTTGCCATTTGGGGCAAAAAAAAAAAAAAAAAAAAAGTCCTCTCCGGGTAATTGCTATTTTTATTTTGCAATTAGTAAAAAAGTCCGGGAGTGGGGGAGGGGCGGGGCGCAGCCGCCCCCCCATGGAGGCAGCGGCACTGCCACACTCAAGATGGCGCCCGCAGCTCTGCGGGCGCAGCTCCTGAGCTTCCCCGGCCCAGCAGCAGGCCCCGAGAGCCAGCAACGCTGGGCCGGGGCCAGTGCGGCCCGACGAGGCTCTTGCCGGTGCCAGCTCCGGGAAAGGGGACGGCGGGACCGGGCCAGCCGGCCGGGTCAGGCGGAGTAGCGGAGCCGCCACACTCAACATGGCCGCCGGCCCGGCGCGACGACCACCGGAGTTTGTCCTCGGAGGGCGGGATATAGGAGCCGGGCGACGCGCATTGGCCGCCCGCGCTGAGCGAACGCTGTGTTGACGCTTTGCGGCGCCTTATTGGCTGCGGCGCCTGTCCGTCTGCCGGGGGGGTGGCTCGGAAAACCCGGCGGCGGAGCGCCGGCGGTGGACGGGGTGGGAGCAGGGCAGGCGCGGGGCTGGCACCGAAAGTACAGTTTTGCGCCCAGGTGGCATGTGCAGCGCTTGCACTGGGGCGACCCCAAACATAGGGTTTAAAAAGAGGTCCCCAGAGGGCACGTGCAGCAGCGGTGGCGTTGGGGTGAGCCCGAACATAGGTTTTAAAAAGTCCCCAAATTGCACGTGCCGCACTTGTCGCCCCCGCCCCGCAGCTTTCTGCCCCGGGCTCGTGCCCCTCGTCACCCTCGCCCAGGCAAAGCTGCCTCTGAGGGGCGAGCGCTGCAGCCGCTCGCTCCCCGGGAGCCCAGGCCCTGTCGGCGCCGGCTGCCCGGGGTCGGGGTCGGGGGCGCCAGGCCCTGCGGCGCGCTCGCTCTCCTCCGCGCCGCCTGGCGTCCCCAGGGCCGGCGCTGGAGGGGCCGAGCTTCGGGCGCGTGCCAGGCTCATCGCGGCAGCAGCGTTGGCTTCTTTTTGAGCAAAGGCAGCGTGGCGCAGCGGGAATGAGTGCGAGGGGCTCCGGCGTCCTTTCCCGCTGGGTGCCCTTGTGTCGGCCCCGGCGCCCCGCGCCTCTGGGTCTGGCCGCCCGCTGTGCGAGGCAGGGACCCCGAGGTGTGTACGTGCGGCTCCCGACACGCCGCGCCGAGCTCGGCCTGGAGGTGTCAATGGGAGGCCGCAGGGGGAAGGGACCTCAGCGGGGACGTGGGCGCGGGGGAGGGCAGGCGTGGGGCCTTTCCCAGCGACAGCAGCGCGCCGTGGCTGCGGGCTCGTGGCTGCCCGCGGCCGCGGCTCGGCGCTCGTCCAGGGACATGGGCCAGAACGAAAAGGAAACGGCCGCGCTTCGCTGGAAATGCCGGGAGCGCCTCTCCCTCCCTGCCGGCGGCCCGTGGCCGCCGCATCCTGCAGGCCGCGGCCACGGGGGTTTTGCTTTCTTTCTTCCTTGGCTGCCTGGGGCAGCACACGAGGAAGCCTCGCATGACTTTGCCGCCAGGACGCTTGGAGGAGCGAAACCTCAGCAGGGGTCGGGTGGTCGTGGGCTCCCGGGACCGCCCAGCCGGTGCCTCGTGGAGGGAAGCAGCGGGAGCTGGATGTTTTACACCTGGGCGGCCCAAAGAGGAAAAAGAAAAGCTGCTGCCTGCTCCCGACCTCCTTCCCTGCCCCTCTGGGCGGCCAGGGGAGACGCTGGCGGCGAGGAGCGGGGCGGGAACGGGGTGTGGGCTGCGGGGCTGAGATGAGCTGGGCGCTGGAGCGGCCCCGAGGCGTTTCCCCTCCTCCATAGCCAGCCCCGGCCCTGCCCCTGGCTCGGGGCGGGGGGGCCAATGCCCCAGGGTGGAGGTCCCGCTGCTGGCACGGCTCCACGGGGGCTCGCCCCTCGCGGGGCGGGGATGAGCAGTCGTGGCTCGGCGGCTTGCGAAGTGTGTCCCTGGGCTGCGGCGCGCCAGGCGTGCGGCTGTTTCTAGGTCAGCCCGGCAGTGGGGAGAGCTCTAGCCCTGAGCCCTGAGGTGGCTGCTGCTCCGCCATCGACGCTGGGTGTGGGAAGTCCTCCGCTGGACTCCCGGCCCGGGAACGCGCCGGGGAAACACTGCAGTTATTCCCATGGGAATGGGGCGGGCGGAGGGAGCCCGTGCAGGTGTCTGGGGAGTATCCCGCCGCACGCCTCCTCCCCGGGACTCGCTGGCTCCCCCCTGGGGAGGGCAGAGGCGGGAGCGCAGGTGGAGAGGACCCGGGCGAGCTGGGCCCATTTGACGCCCCGGGGTGGCCTCCGAAGGGCCTGTGGTTGGGTGCCACGGAGCGGGAGGAGACGCCTTCCCTACGGGAGCCATTGCAACCCCCCGGCTGGGCCCGGAGCCGGGCCGTCGGCGGTGCCCCGACACGCTCCCCGGCGGGAGCTCCTCTGCCCACATTACCAAATCCTGGCGTGAGTCACCGATGCTTTGCAGCCTGGCAGAGGTCCAGCCGGGAGGGATGAACGCGGCGCCGAGGTTGGAGCCGCGCAGCGCAGGCGCCTCGTGCTCTGCAATGCCCCGGCGTGGCGCTCGGCCCCAGTGCCCGCGGCGGGGGACCCTGGGCCCAAGGGGTCACACGGCCGCTGGGGCTCTTGGGCATCTCCCTTGTGTCCTGCTTTGGTCCATCTCTGCCTCGCGGCAGCAGGCAGGAGGAGGAAGCCGCCTGCCTCCGTGCCGATGGCTTGCGAGGCTCCGGCGCTGAGATGCCCAAGCACCACTTACACGCCCGATGGGGGGAACAGGACCTGGCCCGTGTCGTACGCGACCTGGCGGGCTTGGGGGTTTGCAAAGGGGCTCTAAAGCACTCAACTTTAGTTGCCCGCTCCCAGCCCCAGCCCCACCACCGTGACCCCGTTGGGTCTCTGGTGCCCGAAAGGCAGCAAGTTGGCAGCCTCGGGCCGCTGCCCCGCACGCAGCCCGGAAAGCCGCCCCCCCAGGCCCCTCCGCCTCCCAAAAGTCACCGTCTCCCCGCGCAGCAGGGCCAGGCCGGAGATGAGGCAGGGGTCTCTCTCCCGGCGCCCAGCCTGGGGCCCAGGTTGCCCCTGCCCTGCGCCCCTGTGCGGCTTCAGCCCCGGGGGTGTCACGCCGGTGCCCGGGTGCCGGGCAGCTGGAGGACGGGCGAGCAGGGGCCCCGGGTGCTTTCCCGACCCCAGCCCCAACCCCAACCCCACGGCCTTCCCGCACGCGGGAAGCGCTACTTCCACATCAGGCAGATGGGGAAACTGAGGCACGTGGCAGGCCCTTGCCATGCCAACAGCTCTCCCGCCCCTTCCTGCCTGGCGCAGCCGATTGGCTGAGGGGTGCTCGTTCCCATTGGCTGACGGTGCCAGGCGTTGCAGCTTGTTCATCACCTCTCCGTGGGCCATCCCGACACGCCCGTCGGAGCGGGAGAGGAGCAACCGGAGGTGTTTAATCAGTCCGAATACATCGTCTTGCTTGGGAATTTGGGGGGGTGGCGGGAGCAGTGGCGAGGAAACCTCCCCGGGGAAGGCGCGAATGGGCCCGTCCCGAACAGTCCTCCGAGGGGCACAGAGAAAGAGTGGCGGGGGGAGGGTGCTTCCCACCCCCTAAAATATCAGCTGGGCCCCTGTAATTATGCCAGGATGCTCTAGGGCTTGTGGTTATTGTGTAACGAGGACACGCCTTGCCATCCACCGCCTCGCGCCACAACCTGCCGTGGCCTGCTGGGATTTCACAAGAGCACATGCCCTGTCACGCCTCTCGCCGGGGCTGGGGGCGAAGAAGGGACGCGGGTTTGGCGGGAGCCCCCCCAGGCCTGCAAGAGGCCGTGGTCAGTGGTGGCGGGGGCTGAGGCAACCCCACGCTCAGCGCTTGGACCGGCTTGGCGTGAGCCGCCGGGCATGGAGGGCAGCGCGGCCTGCTTGAAGTCCAGACGCGGCTGTTTCTGGACCCGCCTTTCCGTGAGCCCGGAAGAAGTCAGCCTTGCAATCCCCCTCGGATGGCTGGCGCCTTTCCCCAGGTGGGGAAACTGAGGCACAGGGCAGCCACGGGACGAGTCTGAGGTCGCGTGGGGAGCGGAAGCGCGACGCGAGCCTTAGCCAGGGCGGCCGTCCCCCGCGCGAGTGCTTCGTGTGCAGTGTTTCTGGCTGGCAGAGGAGCAGGGCGTGCGCGCGCCGTGGCCCAGAGGGTCAGACAGGCGCGCGCCAGGACTCAGGACAGGAGCTGCTGGCCCTGGGGGCATTCGAGAAACGAGGGGGGATCCCCCTTCCCTCCCGGTGACGCCAGCTCCTGGCTGGCTGCGCGCGCGGGGACCACCCAGGCTCCGAGGGGAGCGAGTCGCTCGCTTCCCGCATGCGGTCTGGCCTCCGCAAGGGCTCGGGGACCGCTGGCAGGGCTCCCCTCTTCCCCATCCAGCCGGGCGGATATGACGCGGGCTGTCCCTCTACCGGCGGGCCTCAGCCCCCAGAAGCTGCGGCCGGATGAGGGAGAGCGGAGCGCAGAGTGCCAGAAATGATTTCAGGCCTGCAAAGGACGGCCGGTGAGGAAAGGATGAAAGAAGTCAGGTTACGTGGCCCGGAGAAGAGAAGGCGGAGGAGGGATTTGGGAACGGTCTTCAGCTACCTGGAAGGCAATTACGGAGAGGATGGAGCCGGGCTGGTACAGGGGGCAGGACTAGGAGCAACGGCCTCAAGACGCAGCAGAGGGAATTGAGGCTGGAGATCGGGAGAAACTTTCTGACTCCGGGGTGGTCAGGCAACGGGACAGGCTGGGGAGTCTCCACCCTTGGAAGTTTTGCCGAGCAGGTTGGACAGACACTTCCCTGGGGTGGTTTCGTCTGGGACGATCCTGCCTCGAGCAGGGGCCTGTGCTAGATGCCACCTCCCGAGCTCTCTTCCACCTTGACTTTCCTGTCCTCCGAAGACCAGCCGCGGGGCTTTCATACCCCGTCCCTGCCACGGGGCTCGCACGGAGCATTTAAGGAGGGGAAACAATGGATCATCACAGCTTTGCGCAGGGCACTGTGAAGGCAACGGGCGACGGACGGCCGCTACCTGTAGCCAGCGATGCTGGAAGCCGCGTCGGGGCTGGGAGGCCGCGGGACAGTCGCTCCACTCCAGGCCCTTTCAAACCACAGCGTGAAGGAGCTGCCTTCGTTAGCCGTGTCCTTCCTGACGGCGCTCCCTTCAGACTCGCTGCATCAAACAAATGAACTATTCAATTTAACGCAGATTAAACGAGGGCGGGTTGGTAGTTTACGGAGCAAAACTCTTTTCATCAGAAAAGGGATTTTTGCGAAACCTTTTTTTCAGGAATAATCATCAATTTTTATCAACCATTTTTTTCCCCTTGCAAACATAAAAGGGGGTGACAGAGGCATCTTCTTTATTCTGACCATTATTGAAGCTTTTCATCTCCCAAACCCGGGATTTTTGCAAACAAGCAATGCTGATACATGTCTCTATTACTTGGGGTCAGGTGGGACTTTTACCTCTTGCTCAGATTGGCACGGGTGGGTTTTGTCTTCCTCTGTAGCAGGAGCCCGGCCCCTGCTTGGGATTTCTTGAGCGTCTATTGATGTTGCTAGCACCAGATGTCACGAAAATCGAAATGGGAATAGTCGCCATCTCCATGCTGCGGCAGCGCTCCCCGATACGCGCCAAGCGGTGCCCTTAGGAGCAGCTCTTGAGAGTCACTGGAAGGGGGAACATCTCTGAAATCGTGCACCGTGGCGGGCAGATGTGGCTGATCGATGCCACGAGATCTTTGTGGCCAGGAGGGCCCCCATGGGTCTCCAGCCCATGGTGGAGGTGGATGCAGCACAGCCGGCCACGGACGATAGTTTTCGGTGTGCTCATCTTGCTTCTTCTGCCCATTTGTCTCAACCTGGCCGGAGGAGTTGTGCCCATGTCCCCGCTGCCCGTGGCCTGGCCCTTCCCACATGAAATGTGCTTGCCGTGGGCACAGGTGACCGTGATGACTGTGGCCTGGATCCTTCGCCAGTGAAACGCCACCATGCAGCCTCCCGGGAGCAGCCCGGGCAGGAGGAGCTGGCATGTGGCCTCCTTCCTGCTCAGCCCAGCAGCCGCCCACGCCAGCAATGGCCATAGGCACTGGAGAGGAGACGGAGCACCTGGGCTCCATACACGTGTTTGACCCTGCTCTGACTTCACTGGTTTTAGGGGACCACGTAAGAGGGCAGCCCCAGGGGCACCCGCCTCACCCCTGTCGGGATACGAGATGGCCTGGGGTTCCCACAGCGCCTCTGCCCTGGGGTTGGAGCGTGGCTTGTTGTCCGTGGAGCCGGTGTGGGCTCATCCCGAGGGGGCATCAGGTCCAAGCTGCTCCTGTGGGACCGGCCTCTGTTATTCACCCCCACGCATGGACTGTCCGGCCGGGGCTGAGCTTACGGGATGGCACGCGGAGCCATCGTCCCCTGCCAGGAGCCCTCCCGACACCGGAGCCAACCCCGCTGCGGTTTTGGGTCCATCCTTCTCGTTACGTTGTACCCCCTTGGCGGCCGCCACTGCCTCCACCTCCAGCCACGGGGCTGCGTGGGGCTCTGGGTGCCCCCCAGCAATGTAGAGATGCTGGATAAACCCCGCAGCGCAGCATGGACCAGCCCCAGCCGCGGCGAGGCACGTCCCGGTGAAGTGCCAGCACAGGGCACCCCTGCCCATGCAGCACCGCACACCATGCCCATAGCTGGCTGCTGCCCCATGCCTGGTCCTGGGCTCCAGGGCTGCCCTGGCTCCACCAGTGCCCGGGTCCCAGCACGGGAGGGCCCCGCCAGCCAGGCACCGCGGGCCAGCCGGTCCCTGCCTGTCCCCGCAGCTGCAGCGAAGCCTTGTCACGCCGATGGCTGGAGCCCTCCGAATGCCCGACCTTGGGCGGCTGCCCCGTCTGCTCGCGAGCCAACGTCGGCCTGTCACCTCCGGCCCCGGTTCACACCCATGGCGGCTCCCTGGTGTTTGCCCGCCCCTCGGAGTCGGCGTGGGGACCCGCCTGGGCCTGGCTCCCCCTCCCCGTGTCCTTCGAAACCCCTCGAGGCCAGAGCGCCCGGTCGGGCTGGTGCACGGGGCCCGTGGGCCGGACTCTTCTCTGGACCAGCTGCATTTCTTTGGGAGGCCGTGTTCGCCCGGTCCGCGCCCCCCGACTCCTGCCGCCCTGCCTGGCTTTGCAGGGACCTGTGGCTGCCTCAGCTCCCAGACCAAAGACGTGCTTCAGGCCCTCGCCCCCGTGAGCTGCCACCGAGCTCAGTGCTGAGGCTGGGGCCTTCCCAGGTCTCCGGGGACCCGCTGCATGGCTCAGGCCCCCCAGCTCTGCCTGTACGGGGCAGCTGGAGGCCTCAGGGACGGCGGTAGATGAGACCGGCTTTGCGGCTGGGCCCCTGCAACGTCCCGGGGCTGGGCCCACGCTCCCTGCCGGCGGCCGCCTGTGGAGCTTAGACCTACGTGGGGCAGCTCTCAGCTCCCGTGAGGCCGGGGGCTGTGGGACAGATCACGGGGGGATTTGAAGGGGGCTGCGGGCCTGGCCCCGTGACACCCCTCCAGATGCATTCGGGAGGCATCAGGACCACCGCCGTCCTCTGCCCTGGAATTGCGGCTGCCTCTGGGGTGGGCACAGCTGCTGCTCATGGACCTCACAGAGTGTGGGGGGTCAGGCCTGACCCAGGTCAAGACAGGTGTGGGCTCAGCTGGGCAGGAATCAGAGCCCAAGGGGCTAGGAGCTGCGAGGGGTAATGACGGGCAGCGACAGGCCAGGGGCACGATGCGGCTCTCGTGGCTGGCACGGCGTGCCATGGAGGGGCGTGGATCATGTCTGCAGCACTGGACCCAGCAGCTTGCACTGTCCTGGGCACCGATGGGCGCCGTGCCAGGTGCGGACAGGCAGCGGGTGCCAGTGGGCGGCAGGAGCTGGCGCCAGCCGGGTTGCATGGGCACAGGGCAGGGGGGTGACGGCCTGGGGCAGGGACTTGACTGGTGCCGGCAGCCTTTCCCCTTGCCTTGCCCAGCCTGCTGCTCTGGCTTCTGCTCCCTGCCCTGCACACCCTGTCCTATCTGCTGCTCTACTTTTGGCTGCCTTCCCCATCTGCTACTTGCTTTCTGCTCCGTGGCCTGTCTGCTGCTCTGCCTTCTGCTCCAGGCCCTCTGCCCCTGTCCAGTCTCCTGCTCAGCTTTTTTCTCGCCACCTGATCTTCTGCGCCCTGCCCTACCTGCCCACCCCCGCCCTGCTCTGCCACGTGCCATTCACAGAAGCTGCCTGGTCACTGCCCCCCGTCTCCGATCCACCTGATTTATGCTCCTGTACAATATATTCCCATCTCCGGGGGGTGACTTTACCTTGGGTCGCAGGACTGACCCCCAGGACATGGCTGCACGTTGTGGGTCTGCTCCGCATTGGCACCAGCATCCAGGCAGATCCCCCGGCGCATGCTCTGGGGCTGCCCCTTGGTGCCCGTGGTCAGTTGTGGGTCTGGGTGAAAGCTCTCCCTGGGCACGTGGCCGGGGCAGCCCACTGCCCAGCGCCTGCGGGGCAGCCCCACGCGGGGCCCTGAGGCACATGAGGGGGACCAGGGGTACATGTAGCTATGTGCTGCCTGGTGCTGCCGCGCTGCACCCCAGAGGTAGCTGCATTTCAACAGGGAGAGAAGACAGCAGTTTCTTTGGGCCGCCCTGCACCAGGGAGCACCGGGGTCAGGTGTCCCCCCAGCTGTGGGGGCGAGGGAACCTACCAGCTGCTTCCATGTCCCCAGCCAAGCACCCGGGAGGTGAGAGACGGACGAGGGGCTGAACTAGGCCAGACCCGAGCCAGAGGCCTGGTGCGGCCTGACCACATTTACCGGCAGCTGCAGCTGAACCCTCCACCCACCCCCACCCTCGGCCTCCGACTCTCGCAGGCAACGGCCAGCAGTTTCGGTTCCCACCACGGCCCCGGTGCGGGCAAACAGAAAGCAGCACTGTGCTGCACCCAGGTGCCCCCGGCCCCACCTCGCTCGGGGCAGAGCTGCCCGCCAGGATGGGGAGATGCTGCACCCGGAGCCAGCCCCTGCCTGAGCCCATTGCCCCGGACCTGGGACCCAGCTTGGGCACGGGGCTTTCCACGGCACATCCGTGGACGTCGCTGAGCCCTGCCCACGGGGATGACACGGCTGTTTCTATGGTAGCTGCTGGGATGTGGGGGTGACCACAACCAGACCCTCAGGGACAGGGGCTCCAGCGGTAAATCTTCATAGCCCAGGTGTGCATATGTATGTGCACGTGTGTGCATGCGCATGCGTGCATGTGTGCATGTGCATGGATATGTGCATGTGTGCATGTGTGTTTGTGCATGAGGATTATGGCAGGGTGGCTTGTGTGATGGGTGTGGATTGTGGTGTGTGTGTGTACAGGGCAAAGCCTGTGCATGCGTTTATGGCTCAGTGTGCACATGCACATTTGGTGGGGTGGTGTTTGTGTGGCTACAGTGGGGTGTGCGCACTGACTGGGGGTGTGGATGGGTTGTGGGGGTGCATACGTGTCAGGGCATGCATGTAGATCTAGAGTCTGGTGTGTGTGTGTGTGGATGGGAGCAGAGTGCATGAGCGTGTTATATCCGTGTGCACAGGTGTGCATGCATGTGAATGAGAGCAGGGTGCACGTGTATGTTAGATCCATGTGCACGTGTGTTCCGTGGAGTGTATGTACGTGCTAGATCTGTGTGTTCGTGTACCAGGTGTGCACACCTCTGGTGTGCGGGCGCAGACCCCTGTGGGTGGGCCTGGGCCCCGGGGCATGGGCGGCTAGTCTGAAGACCCATGGCCGCGGTGCCAGGTGCAGGCAGCCATGGGGGAGTTCGGCATGTCCCGGGGAAGCTGCCACCGCCCCTGCCCGAGCCCCCCAGCCCCAGCCCCAACAGGCGATGGGATGATGTCGGGGGAGGGCTGTGCACGGACCAGAGGGCCGATCCCTGCAGCACCACGGGCTTTGCAGCAGGCGAGGTGGGAGCAGGGGTGCGGCTGCTCCTGGCACATCCTGGGTGCCATGCAGCCGACCCCGTGCAGCCCCCCTGCCCTCAGCTGGGTGGAGGGGGCAACGCCTTTCCCTGCAGCTCCTGGATCTCTCCCGCCCAGGGCTGCCCACCGGCACGGAGCAGAGCAGAGCATGAGGAGCCGTCGCCAGCATTGCTGCCATGACACGCTCAGGCGGGATGCTCCTGTCCCCCTGGCTCTTTCCAAGTGTGTACGCCCAGCATGGGTGAAACTAGGCCACGCTGCTGCTGCACGGCCTGCCCTCGCACCTGCGCACACGCCTGGGCCCTTGCTAATCCATGCAAGGACACCTCACACGCACACCTCTAAGCCCCTGGGCCCGCACACATGCATGTGGCTCCGACACCCCCCCCAGGTGTGCACGAAGGAACAGCATCGAGCCCCGGTCCTGGTTCTTTCATCCAGCCATCCTGGGAGGAGCGTCCCCCAGGCTGGGCTCGGGCCATCGGGCGCCCCGAAGATAAAGCTCAAAAGACTCCGGTTCTGCGGGAAGCCGGCGTAGGAAGCCAAGGGCCGCGCTGAGGCTGGTGGGGAAGCTCGGGCGCCTGAAGAGATGCTTGATACTTCCCTAAGGGCCTGGGGCTTCATGCCCAGGGATGTCACCCAGAGAAGAGGTGAGGAACAGCCAAGGTCGAGTTGTCCTCTACCGGGATGGGGCAGGGCCTCCTTACCTGGCTGCTCATGGGTGGTGCTATGGGAGGGTGCCTGGACTCCCAAACTACCCACCAGACCCAGTGACGGCAGGGAGAAGGAGCAGGCAGAGCTGGCCCTTGGGAGGGAGATGTACGTTCCCATCACGGCGTGTTAGGGATGCCCCTCCAAACCAGCCCCGTGTTTCTTCTGGACTCCTGTCACCTCCCAGAGGTCCAAGTCATAAGACCATCAGGGATGCGTTGACTGGGTCAGATCCTAGGTCCAGGGTCCTGCATCACATGGCAGCAGAGAGGGAGCGTGAACTGGGCCTGACCAGGGGTTTTCCCCTATTCCTCCCAGCTCCGGAAAGCTACCACAATAAAAAAAGTCAGTGTGTATTTTCAGATACAGCTAAGCTAATGAAGTGGCAATTTTTGGCACCATTTTGTGACATGTATCTAAACACCGCGTACCATGTACAAGCGCCCCTTGTGCGTGCGCTCTGGTCAACCGCTGCATGAGCTCAGGAGCGGGCGGTTGGCACAGGGCAGTGGCTGGCAAGAAGGACGAACCCCGGTGGGGTCTCTGCAGTGTTGGAGGGGAAGACGGTGTCTGAGCCTTGCACTGACGGGGGATGCCAGTTGCTTGTGATGACTGGTCGGCTGGGCACAGGCTGAGAAAGCTTCCCGAACGCGCACAACTGTTGCAGCACAGCGGGACGAGAGCTTTTTGCCAGTGGAGACCAAAGGGGATTTCTTCCCACCCCCTTCCTAGAAGAAGCCGTAGCCTAGCATTTCAGCCCAGGTTGCACAGAGCCTTAGAGGGGCTGCAATGAAACTAAGCAGCTTTCCCTTTGCTTGGCATTTCCCATTTTGCAGCAGGTGAAAAAGGAAGACAACGCCAGCAAAGCTGACCCGGTGCTGACGCTCCCTGTCCCCTGGCTTGACGGAGCTGACGTCAGCAGAGCAACACCCAGTCTGCAGGTATCCGACAGCCTGGATACCGAGAGGTGGGTCCGGGGTACTGAGACTTAGGTCCTGCTGCAGGTATTTGGTGTCTATGGGGTACCTGGGCACAGAAGTACAAGCCTATCCCACTCCTCCCAGGGCCTGGAGAGCCCCCACAGGGTCTTTGTTTGTCATACGCCTCCATCTCGGCCGTCAGGCCCAGCCACCAGAGCAGCGAGGAGGGGGGCGACCAGCCGGCTTTCATGTGAACGGTTCTCCAGGGCCTCAAGCAGAGGGGAAACGGTACGTGCGCCGATGCCCAGGTGCCACTCACAGGGGCAGGGGATGCACCGAGGCCAAACCGCAGCCACCAGTGCTGGAGATGTGGGGGCGCTCCTTGCTCCGCGGTGCATGTGGCTGTATGAACACGTGGACGGCCCAGAATACGTGATCCTGATGTCTCCCTACCACCACCCAGCTCCCACCACCCTAGACACCGTCTGCCAGTCTTCATGCCAGCCACAAACTTCACCAGCGGGGATTTATTTCTAAGCCACTAATGGAAATGCTGAAGGCCCAGCTTGCTCAGGGACACCCAGATAATAGAAAATGAGGGTGGAAGGGACCTCAGGAGGTCACATCCAGTCCAACCCCTGCTCCAAGCAGGACCCAACTGCATCATCCCAGCCAGGGCTTTGTCTAGCCGGGTCTTCAAAACCCCCAAGGATGGAGACTCCCCCACCTCCCTGGGTAACCTGGGTGCTCCACCACCCTCCCAGTAATAAAGTTTTTCTAATATCCAACCTCAGCTCCCCTTGTTGCAGCTTGAGCCCATTGCTCCTTGTCCCGTCGTCTGCCCCCACTGAGACCAGTCCAGCCCCAGTCTCTTTGCAGCCCCCCGGCAGGGAGGTGAAGGCTGCTATTCAATCCCCCTCGGTCTCCTCTTCTCAGGGACTGCCTATGCAAAGGCTTTTTCTGAGATTTGCCAGTTAGCCAGTTCTTAGCCTCTTCAACAGGTACACGGCTGATGTGGTCGAGTGCCATTGTTTGTCCCCGAACACTGCGCCGTACCAAGGCAAACGCCTCCCAGGACCGTAGGTGCGCTACATAGACGCGGTTCCCTTAAACAACCAAGCGCGTGCTCTCAAGGTACCAAGCCAGGTCCCATCAGACAGGCCCATCTGCCATAAAACCGACACGGCTGACAAAATTACATTCCCGTCTGGTATTTCTTGCTTCATACAATCCCCTGACATGCTCCGTTGTTTTGCCTAATATTGGTGTCAGGCTAGGAGGGACCTGCTCATCAGCATGAGCCTACTCGCCCTTTTTGGGCACTCTCCGAGGCTCCTAGACTTTCCCCAGGATTGCAGGAGCTATTACAAATGAATACCGGCGGTCCAAAGATCCCCTCGACCAGCTCACGAGAGGTTGTTGGGTGCCAGTTATCTGGCCCTGTTGCTGTAAGAATAGATTTCCTTAGCAGATGTTGCTTAATAACCTCCTTGATTATGAATGTCTGGAAAGTAATCTGTCATCCTCCCGCCATACAAATTACATCAGCCTACCCCTCTCCAAGTACAGAACAGATAGATCTATCGAGCCGTTCTGCCTTTTCTCCATCATTGTCCCTCTCCCGTCTCCACGTAGGAAAGGGCTTTCACACTTGGTAGAATTTATTTTGCTCCCACTATACATCAGAAAGCCTCTTGCGAGGTTTGGGTTATCCCCTTCTGACTTTAGCTTCCCTTCTCCGTTTTCCACACCTCGTACGTTTTCATTTAGGCTGTCTGAATTCTGTCTTGGTTCTTCTCCCTAGTCATCCTGCTCCTCATTTTTCTTCATTTTGGAAATTGCCCATTTTGAAGCACCGCACACATGCATGGGGAGCTGGACCCGCGCTCTGTGTGCCCACCCTGGGCAAAGAGCCCCTCTCCCGCCAACCCCCAGCCCATGATTAATTCATCTTTATCCAGCGGGAGGTCCCAAGCGGCGTGAGCGCTGACCAGGTGCTAGCACCTCTTGCACAAGGCCTCTCGCACGCGTCTCACATTGAAGTCCCCATATTACAGTGACACTTGCAAAACACTACAGTCAGGTGTCTGACTGTAGCTTCCCCTGCCCTCCTCCTCGTGACAGGTCCTTCCCCGTACCAGCTCCCGGACGTGGCCGGAGTCGCAGGCGTTCAAAATCCTGCACCTCTCCATTATCAGCAATTGTCCTGAAGCATGCGTCTTGATCAGGGCGTCACTCCCCATCCGTCTCACCCGGTCCAGGTCCTACGCAGGATGGTGACACGGGGCCCGGGGCGGTGCCCCCCGGTTCCAGTGGTACCAATTAGACCAGTGTTTGTGCCATCACTGAGAATTTCCTAGCGCTGCTACATAAGCAAGGGAGACCGCCCCGTGTGCAAGGGCTCAATCTGCTCCCGGCATGCCTGTTTGAGCAGGTACGACACTTGCCTATTAAACACCGTTGCGTTGGAGCTTTCTGCTGCTTGCTGGGACGAGCGGCGGGAAGGAGGATTTGGAAGATCAGTCCGGTCAGTCAGGCTCTGCTGGGGTTCCCCCTCCAGCCCCGCTGTTTGCATTCGCGGGTCTGAGCCGGGCATCGCACAGACATGCTCCGTCTCAAAAGAAACCCTCGTTCCAGCTGCCCCCGGACTGGGATCCCCGGGGCCTGCAAACACCCCCGGGGCAGGTCGGTCCGACCCCACCTTCCCGGGGATGTGGCACAGCTGGGCGGGTTGTAGCTCTGCGTGCCTGTGCGTTGCAGAAGGGAGGGCAGGGAGGGGAGCCTGTCTCCAGCACTGCCCCCCGTGCGTGCTCACAAGCCGCTCTGGCAGGGCAGGGAAGGGGCTACTGCACTATGCCCTCCCGCCGGGCCAGGAGGCCAGCGCCCAGGCCGGAGCCGCCAAGGAGCAGGGCGCTCTCTGGCACGTGCTGCGTGGCCGCAGCTGCACGTGCATCCCGCCCAGCCGTGGGCACCGAGAGGAAGGAGAGGCAGAGGGTGTCCGTGGCTTCCCCGGCCTCGTGAGGGCCCTCGCGGCTCTGTGCCGGGGAGAGAGGGGCCGCTGGGAGTCTGGACGGCGGCGCGAGCTCCTCGCCCTGGGTCTCAAGCGAGCACGGCGGGGAAAGCGGAGCTGGTTGGGGTGCGGGAAGAGAGCGATGCCGTCGTGGCGCAGACCGTCTCCAGGCGAGGCCGGAGCCACGCGCTCAGCCAGGCGACTCCGGCTGCCGTCTCACCCTCCCGCGATGCGCAAGCCGTCCAAGGTGCTGGGCTGGGCCTGCTTTGCCTTTCGATGCCCCTCTTCATTTTCCTGGCTGCGCAGCCCTGGAGAGGGGGTCCCCCAGTACTGCACCAGCCCCCTGCCTCCCTCCCCGCTGTCGCGGCCCCGAGGGCTGAGGACCCCCGTGGGCCGTGATGCTCTGCCCGCGCGTCTCGGCTCAGCGAGAACGGCTGCGCTCGCGCAGACCCGGGGCCCGGAGGCGCCGTCCCCCGGCAGCGCCACGGTCCCACGGATTTATGCACGCGTGTGAAGATCCACGGGCGGCGATGCAGGCAGTCTGGAGAGCCAGGCCGGGCGTGGGAGCATTGCCTGGGTCGTGGCAGCAGCATGCTGCAGTCTATGCAGAGATCCTGGCTTCTCTTGTGACCCTTCCCGTGAAATCAGGTCCCCTTGCAGGCCCCCGAGGACCCCCGGCCCTTCCAGATCAGAGCTGGCCCCGCGGCCGGCGCTGGTCTCTGGCAGGCGCGCCGACGGGCTGGGAAGGGCAGGGTAGCAAGGCTGAGGTGTCCGTGCGTGAAGCCTCGTCCGCCTCCTTCCTGCAGGCGTTACGGCTGGGAACGGCGAGGTGCTGCCGCAACACGGGCCTCGTGGAAACAGCCCTGGATCCGCTTTTCCCGCGACAGGTGGAGGCTCCATCACCGGAGGGGCTCGAGGAGAGGCGGACAGCCCTGCGCGGGGACGCTCTAGGCGTAGCGATGCCTGTGTCCTGCTTCTGGGCTTTGCTGCTTGCCCCCCACTTCCTGCTCCATGTCTCGGGGTGTTTTTAAGCCTCCCCCAGATGCACTGGGTGCTGGCTGCAGCCCAGCCTGGGGACGGGGCCTGGGCTGTGCCAATGCTCCTGCTGGGACCAAAGCCGGAGGGTCCTGGCTAGAGGGTCTTGCCACTGCGCAAGATGCCACATTTGGGGCCAGGAAGGGATTTTATCCCCCGGCCAGACTGGTAACAGACTTGGGGGGAGTTGCCTTCCTCTGCGGCAGGACACAGCCTCCACCTGCGATCTCCTGAGTGCGTATGGACAACCTCCCATAGCAGCCGGATGCTGGCTGCCGCGGCCCCCTGCTTTCCCTGCCGCAGGTTCGGGCGGGAGGTCTTGTGCCGTGCCAGGGTTGATGGCAATTCTACGACGAATTTAGAGGGCGGTTTGTCCTGGGCTGGTCTGCACAGGGCTGATCCCACCGCCGGCACGGGTTGGGCTAGATGTCAGCTCTGCAGGTCCCTTCCAGCCCCCGGGCTCTAGGACTATGAACGACCGCAGCTCCCGCCCCGCAGGCTCGGGGTCAGCGGGTAGCAGCCCCCAGCTCTCCGAATGCAGGTCTGAGTTCCTGCGGAGGGGAGACGCGTGACAGGCTCCTGGAGGCTGGCGAGTCCCCAGGGCCCGTGGTGGTTCGGAGGGTGGGTCCCTGCCCGGGGAGGGCGGTGCGGGCCGGGGGCAGCTGTGCCTCCGAGGGCCAAGCGCGCTCCCCTCCCGTCCGTCCTGACCTCTCTCGAGGCATCTCCTGAGGTCTCCCGCTCCAGTGCCAATCCACCCTGACCTTGCTTAGCATCTGGGGGCCGCCAGGCCCCACCCTACGTGGTAAGGACAGCAGCAACCTGGGAGCTGCCTTAATTAATGATGGCAATCAGGGCCCTTCCATTATGCTCAAATGCTGGAGCCAAAGCTTCAGGCTTTGCCCATGCCTCACCCCAGCACCACCCTGGTCCAGCAGAATGAGACCCCAGAGCCTCCCACTGCAAAAAGCACAGGCCTCTATTGCCCGAGCCAAAGGAGGATCACCCAAGCTCAGTTGCAGTATGGGGTCTATGATGCCCCTGTACTGGCCAGGTCCTGCCAGTGACTTTACTGGGTGGCCCTCTTCCTTTCCACACCCCCTCCTCCTAGAGCACCTGCTTTAAGCGGTAGCTCCCAGGGAGCCTGAGCCTGGTGCTTTATTTTCCTGGGTCTGTTCCTTGTGAAGACTGAGCTGAGTTGGCCACTGGAGACCCCCGGTCCCGGCGCACAGGCTGCGTAACCCAGCACCCCACGCCTCAACGCCAGGCCCGGGTGGACAGCGGGGTCCGTGCCCATCGCAGGGATGCACGTGGCATGACCTGGCGGGGAGCCTGGAGCTGGGCGTCCCCTGCTGCAGGATTGCTGGCTGCCGCTGAACCCCCCCCGTTCCCTATCCAAGCTAATTCAGTCCAGCTCCCGCAGATGAAACAGGCAGATGCAGCGCAGGGGGAAGATGATAGCGCTGCATTTTTATGGCGGCTGAGACCAGGCTGGGGTTAGGGGCGCAGCCGGCTGGGGAGCTCAGGCAGGTTAAAGCCCCTGAGCTCCCCCCGCCCCCAGCCTGGACGCAGCCCCATGCAGCAGCTCGCAAATCCCCTCCCCAGCACAGCGGCGGGGCGTACAGCCATGGCCTGAGCTGCGGAGGAGCAGTGGGCTGCAGGGAGAGCCTTGCCCTGGGAAGCAGGAGAAATCTGTTCCTACTGTCCGGTGCTTCCTGCAAGGACCTTTTAGCGGAGGCTTTTAGCGATTTTGCCGCGGGGGCTGGGGGGCGGCGATTCCGACAACGCGATCCCGTCAGGATAACGATCTTCCATTTGCTGCCCGGAGAACCTCTCATGGAAATGGACCGCAGCACTTCCCCAGCCGTCCCGAGAGCCACATCAATCACGCCGGAGCCCCCACGCTCAGCACCGGGCCAGCGCCCCAGGGCCGGCGTGGATGCACTTACGCAGCACGAAGGCTGCTGAGCTCAAGCCAGCTAGGAAGTGGCTTCGCTTGGGGCAGGCCGTCACGTACCTGTGGGCAGACCAGAGGATTTGGTGTCCCGGAGCAATGGGCTCGTAGCTGTGTGCCGGGGTTGACGGTGTAGCTCTAGGAACCGGCTGCCTGAGGAGGTGCAGGGGATGCTGGGCATGGGGACGGTCCTGCCTTCAGCGGGGGGTGGCTTAAAGCAGGAGAGGGGTGGGCAGCCTGGGGCCCAGGAGCCAGAGGTGGCACGGGCAGCGGCTGGGTGGGCCGGCAGGAGACTGGGGAGGGGGCAGGCAGGCCCAGGAGCAGAAAGTAGAGCAGCAGATCAGGGAGCGGAAAGGAATCCCTCCGGGAGGATGCAGGGGTCATTCGTGGCTGGATCAGGCCTTTGGGGAGCCTCTTTGACTCCCCTGGCCTAGAGCAAACTAGGAGGCTCTTAACTCCAAATCAGAGCATCTGCAAGCACCTTCGTGCAGCTTTAACTGACCCGGTTTAAATCTGGATGGGAGTTCAACCACGCGCGCACGCACGCACGCACGCGCGCACGCACAAAGCACCTTGCCCCCAGGGCCGGTGCACCACCCTGTGCTCCCACCCACCGTGTACTGCCCAGCCACCTCGCGTAGGAGAGCGCAGCCAGTCTCCTGGCTCTCAAAAAGCCCCATGAGGGTCTCTGTGACCCGCCGGCCGGTGCCCAGGGGGTGACTGCAGCACTGCCCTGAAAACAAGCCACCCCCATGGGGTCCAGGGCTTGGCACCCACTCAAACAGGGCAGCGCCTACCAGGTCACTGGGCTCAGCACCAGCCTTAACTCGGGGAGAGTCGGGGACTTCCCGCTCAGCAGTGCCCTGCTGTGACTGCTTGGCTGTGAGCTTCCCCCCCAGCAGTGCCCTGCCTCCGCTGCGAGGCAGGGAGGGGGCTGCCTGGATCGGCTGGACTTTGCCAGCACCAGCTGCCTCACCGCCTGCCCCAGCTCCGCACATTCCCCACAATGACCTTTTCATGGCCGTGGCCGGCCACGGCGACAGGGGCCTCCCCGGCTGTGCCAGCTGTGACACGCTCAGTGCGGGCGCCCGCTCAGCATGGCACGGGGTCCTTGCCAGCTCCGAGCCAGCAGCCAGCGCCCACAGATGCAGCACTCGTGCCTCGAGTCTTGTCCTGGCCGAGCTGCCCTTGTCCCTCCCTCTTGCATCGGCCCCGGTAGTTCAGGTGCTGCCAGTTGAACCCAGCGCCCTCGTCTCTCGTCGCCTGTGCTGAGGGGCCCCGAAGGCCACCTGCCTGGGGCAGACCCAGGCCTCGGGGCACTGCATCCCCGCTTGGCCTGTTCTTGCCCGGTGGATGGCACGTGGGCTGAGGGCTTGGACGGCCTCTCTGCTCAGTGCCATGCGGGGCTTGACTCCTGCTGTATTAGGTGACCCTAACCCCGGGAACGAGAGCTGCAGCTGCCTCGGCGAACCTGGAGCATGTGTTACTACCCCAGCCTGAGACCGGAGCTGGAGAGGGACGGAGCTGCGCTCTAAGCCCCATTGCTGCACGGTCTCAGGGGATGTTGGAGCCCACGCTCTCAAGCCCAACTGTGCGGACGTGTCCCTTGCCCTATAAAGGGACGTTACAATCGTCCCGCGAGTGCTTGCCAACCCCGTCCTCCCAGCCTCTGCCCCTGGAAGGACCCAGGCGGAGATGAGATGCTCCTATGCATGGCAAGATCACGCGCTGTGGGGCTTTTAGGCCTTGGCCTGGGCTAAGAAGGCAACTTTGCATGAGTCCCTTAGCAAGGGTTTGCACATGCGCTGCTGAAGCCCTGGGCATGGCCCGAGCGCCAGCCGGAGAGGAGGCTTGCTGCCCACCGCTCCTGGCAGCTCCTCGCTGCCTGCTGCAGGTCCTGCTCCATCCCGCAGCCATGCGTGGTCTCGGCCGTGCCACGCTCCCTCCTTGCTCCCTGGCTGCACATGACACCACTTGCCCCATCTCAGCTCAGGTCAATGTAGGGGCCACAGCAGGGCAAGAGGACCCGCTCTTTGCTGCGAGCCGCAGACGTCTAGGGCGGTGGCTGGTGCGTCCACGTGCACGGGACAGGCTTCCCGGCTGTCTCCTTCCAGCAAGAGCATCCCCAGACCAGGGGCGTGTGGGGCCGCGACGGCCGGGTGGCTGCGTTTGGCTCGAGGGAAGCTGATCTCTCAGGAACTGGCAGGCCGCAGGGCCCAGACGTTCCTGTGGCCAAGCCCCTCGCCCTGCGTTTTGGGGACGCTTCTGCCTCGGCACATCCCAGGAGGAAGGTGGGTGGGTTGCCGACCTCAGCCCTACTCTGCACCTCTCCCGTCCGCGCTCTAGCACGTTGTCGAGCAGCACGTGGCCCAGGCCTCGCCGCGGTCCCCCTTCCCTCCGCATGACCCGGCTCAGGGGAACAGTTGGGAATGAATAATTTACGCAACACAGGCGATCGATGCGCCATCCAGCGCTGCGCAGCCCAGCTCCCGGCCGGCTGCCCGCCTCTGGCACGCTTGCTATTCTGAGCGCAGGGGTCACCCGCGGCCTGGGACCCGCTGGCCGGGGCGTAAGGACGTGCCCCGTTCTGGCTGCGTGTGAAAGCAGGGCGCTGTTTCCCACGGACGCCAGCGAGCACGCACCTCGAGCCCGGCTGCTCGCAGCAGACACCGCTCGCACAGCGCCGCCGGACAGAGGGTGCCGGAGAGACCGGTGTTCGGGAGACTTCTCAAAGCTTGAGAACAGGGCCCGGCGAGAGTCTGAACGTGCCGGGCACGGCCCCGGGGAGACGGCACACGTAGCTCTTGAAGAAGCAATGTCTGGGCATCTCCCTTGCAGGTCTCCAGCTGCAGCCAGGCCTCAGTTTCCCTCCTGGGTCTGGTTCAGTGGTTGTCATTCCCACCACAGTCCTCCGGAGGGTTAGTCCACGTGGCAGCTCCTTCTGGGCACATCTCCCCCTGCCGTCCACCGGTCGGTACGTAAGGCTCGTCCCCATGCATGCAGGGGCCCCGGCTGCGTTCCCAGAGCCTGCCTTGGAGAGACCCCTCTCCCCTTCCCCTGCAGCCGGGCCGCCCAGCCCACAACCCAAGCGCTGTCCGTGCCGGAGGCCAGCCCCCACCAGGGTGGGCGAGATCTGGGCACAGGACGGTGCTGGGCCTTAATGCCCCTGGAAAGCCCCACTCATCCCATGGGAGGGGGCTGGGGTAGGGCTTGATCTGGAGCAGGGGAGAAGCCAGAACGGGGAGCAGCAATTCAACTTGCTTGGGGCAAGTGGACGCAGGCCTCATGAAAGGCCGGGAGGAGCCATCGCTTGGCACGTGCACATGTGGACACGTGCATCCATGTGTGTGCACGCATGTGCAAGGCTAGACCCGGGTGAATAGGGATGTGCAAAACCAACCCTGCCCCCAGACTCCAGGCTATGCCCACCCAGCCAGACATGCAGGCGGCTCTGCCCGGGGCCCTGCCCAGTGGAGGCTGGGGATTTCTAAGGGATGCGCTTGGGAGCCAGGCGGAGCAGGGTTACCTGGCCCCAGTTCACCTTTCAGCATCACCTGCCCAGTCACAGCCTTGCCGGCCTCGGGGGGTGGAATAAGGCCCCTGCAGTGCCGTAGCGGTGGGTCCTCCACGCACCAGCCAGGCAGGTCCTTCGTCTCCTGGCCAGCGCCACTGCCTCGGCCGCGTCCTGCGGATGCTGCCTGCCTCTGGCTCTGACTGACCTCCCCGGGAAGCACATCCCGCAGCCGGCCCTCCTCCACCCTCTCACGCGAGCTCTTCTGCCTTCTGAGACACAAAAGACACGGCTGCTGTGGACGGAGCTGGGTCTCGCCCTGCGGCCCGCTGGGGAAGCCAAGACGAAGGCCTTGAAGTAGCAGCGGAAGCAGACGGGGGCATGGAGAGATGTGCTCGTGCCCCCAGGTAACCTGCGGCGCTTTGTAGGCTGGCGCCAGCAGAGGTACATCTGTGCCAGGGTAACTCGCACCGCTGGCAGCTACCCCTGCACCTCGCTGCTCGGCACAGGGGTGGCAGGGAATACCCTGCTCGCTTCCATGCTGCAGTAACCATCTGACGGCTGCAGACAGATGCAACCGAAACTGGGGTCACCCTCAGACTTGTCCAGGCCCTGGGAGCCTGCACAGGCCTTCGGCCCCAGAGCCTGTGGCTATGATGAGCTTTTAAGCCCTTCTTATCCCACTGGCCCTGCAAGCCTGGGCTGGGTGCCCAGAACGCTGCCCAGCCACTGCCTCGTCCGCACGCGGCACCCGGCGGACACCATTCCCGACGCAACGGCGTGTGGACCCTCCTCGGACATCAGGGCACCCTCAGAGGAGCTCACAGCGGGGCAAGGGGCATAAAGGGGCTTTAATTGCTTTATGGCTTGCTCCGGTTTTGGAGGAAAGGCTGGAGAGGTTGGTGAGGGCAGCCTTGGCAGTGCCCCCGCTGTCCGCGCTGCTCGGGAACGGGGCTTCCTTTAACTGGAAGAGGGCAGGTGGCTGCCTCTGCTCTCCGTGCACGCATCCTGGGGTCCCGGTTTTGTCCCCAGAGGGTCTGGCTTGTGCTGCCATCCCTTGCCCTGCTCCTCCCAGCTGGGACCTGCTTCTCCCAAACCGCCGCTCTCCTCCCTCTGCTTTCTCAGCGCGAGATGGTTTCTAAGGTGCTGGGTGCAAGGGCTGTGAAACCGGGGCACGTATCTAGCTCACCTAATTGCCGGTTCTTGTCCCCGTCCCTCAGTGCCTAATTAAATAGAGCAGGAAGAGAGCCCAGGGGGAGCGGTTGCCAGGTTCGGTGTGCAAGCACATGCATGCACACGCATGCGCGCCCATGCGCAGCAACGTCTGCAGCCACCCACACACACTCTCCTTCCTGCATGGCTCATTCAAGGGGGAAAGAAGCCCCTACACGGGGCAACGTGTCCAGGTTTACCCTCAGCTGCCAGGCTCTGTGCCTCGAGCCCAGAACCGACCTCACCTTGGGTCTCACCTCAGCTGAGGTTTCAAGCCAGCTCAGGGGACTCGAGAGGAAACGGAGCCAAACTCGTTCCAGTCCTGCTTCAGGCTGGCACTGGGGTAGATGCCCTGGGCTCTGAGCCAGCTTGCTTCCCTCCTCTGAGCTGAAATAACAGAGCCACTGAGCCTAAGGCGCATGGGCTGGGCCCGCGCCCCCCAGATGCGCCCTTGAGTTAGCAGCTCCACCTGGCTGACCGCTTTGGGAGGTCTGCAAGGGTTAATCCTGATGGCTTTCTGAGGAATGTATTGTAGAAATCCTCTTGCTGCAAGCCCAGGCTGCGCAGCTCCGCTGCCTGCCCCGGTTCTGGCCGCCGGAGAGGGAGGACTCGCGCCCTACCCAGGCAGGGAGGATGCAGCCACGCGCCTGCGAACCAGCCCCCGAGCCGGGCTGCAAGATGCGTCCCCTCCGGCAGCGTGCTGCAGCCAGCTGGGAGACGCGAGGCTCTCCCAAGACCCAGCATCTCCCCTCGGCGGGCGAGAAACACAGAGGACAGCGTGCCCCCCTGAAGCACAGCCAACGCTGGCCGGATCAGAGCGTGCCAGGGGCTTTGCAGCCCCCGGGCCGAAGGTGCCGCAGGCGTTGCTACGAATGAGCCGTCCGTCCCTCTGCGTCCTGCTGTCCCCAAGGCAAACCAGCTCCACGGGAGTTCCTGTTTTCGGCCAGCTCGGGAAGGAAGCCAGGCTGCCAGCCGCGCCGCGCTCCCCTCAGCCGGATGCCTGTCTGCCACCGCGCCGACCCGGGGGGCAGCAGCAGGAACCCTAGTATAGACAGGCCGCAGGGGACTTCAGGGGACGCCTGGCATAACGGTGGGAGCATCCCCAGTAAAACGCTTCTGCTGAGACACTGCATGCGCTGTTCACTAACAGCTCCCCCGGCCGAGCGGCTGCACCTGGGCGCCTCGAATTTGAGGCTCGCTAACGCTGGACCTGCACCAGGTGATGGCTCCGCGACAGAGGCGTGTGGGTGTGAGCAGGCACGGCTCATTGCCAGCAGAACTGGGAAGAGCTAATCCTGCCAAGGATGTTGGAAAACAACAGCTCGGGAGGCCTGCGTCCGACACCCCCCGCGATGCTGGAGCCAGGGAGCCCACGTGGCAGATTACCGCTGGCTTTGGAGTTCGGAGGGCGCCCTGGGCTCTGCCAGCCAGACGTCCCGGGCTGCATCCTCTGTGTTGCAGTGGGAGGGACAGGCGACCTGAGCCGGGGAGGGGATGGATATCTGGTTTCTCGTGGTCCTAGCAGGGTCTCTCAGCCCCTGCTCCAGCACCGGTCAGCCCCGCGCAGCAGGATGGCGTGAACTTAATCCGAGCGGAGGGATGACCCCGGCAGACGTGGTGCCTCTGAAGGGCATCGATAGCACGAGAAATCCATAGCCAGTCAGGCCGGCCTGGCTGCCACGTAGCTGCTGAGGCCAAGCAGAGCATCACAGACTACGCACGCGTCCTAACAACAGCCTGCGCTGACAGGGAGGCTCTCCAAGCAGTACGGGGCTTATGACACAGCAGGCCCGATCTGACTCCATCGTCTGGGAAGCAGCACACAGGTGTCGGAGGGGTCAGCAGGGACCTGAGGGAGGAGAGCCGGACAATATGAGGGGCTGTTTCAGTAGCGTCTCTGGGGAGCGGCCCCGCTGGGAGCCTCATGGTTGTGGTACTTAGCACCAGAGCAGACGAACGTGGGGCGAGTCCGCGGGGGCAACAAGTCTTGCCCCGACTCCTGCTGCTTCCCGACAGCTGTCCCATGGCCTCCGGGCACTGAAGGGAGTCATTTGCTGTCTGTCTTCCTCCGGCAGAGGACAGACGCCTCCATCCCACAGGTCGGCTATGACAGGACACGGCTCCCCGCACCTTCAAAGAGACATTTCAGGGTCATCAGTGAGTTCAAATGGTCTCAGGCCTTGCCATGAGAAAAGGCCCGTGATGCACACGTCGATTATGCTGGGAAGAGGGTCATGGCTCAGAAACGGTGTCACTGGTACTCATGGGACAGCTTTAGAATAGGTCAACACAGCGACAACGCACCTTTTTCCGGAGAAATGCAAGTCACAGTCGCCGCTGTGTGATGCCCACATCCCATATCACCACCACCGACAAAGAGGTAGATTCAACTTTGCATGGCTGCCACGTGCACGGCTATCCCCCATACCCTCCAGCAAGCATCTATGGCCGTGTAGGTCAGCTGTCGGGCGTGCAGAATAAACCTGTGGGGCAGAGCCTGGGTTTCTTCCAGGCGTTGCTTGTCCTGCCACACACGCCAGTCCTGGAACAGAGGTGGGCCAACAGCACGCAGCCGTCCTCTCTGCCAGGAATCATAATCCAGCACGGATGCAGCATCCCCGGTGTAGCTCGCCTTCCAGACCTGAGCCCGCAGCAAAGAGGACGCTGTCTGGCCCCTCCCGCAGCTTGCCCTTAGTCTAACAAGCTAAAACAGCGCACGGGGTGTCTCCCCGAGACCCAACACTCGCTTGCACCCTCAGAGAAAGACCTTGGCAGACCCCAGCAATGATTGCTCTAGCCCACAGCTGAGGCCAGGGGTTCACACGAGCTCGGCACTTATGTACGCACAGATTTGCAAAAGGGGTTAACATCTCCCAGCCCCCAAGGGGGACTACATGCTGCAAACTAGGGGGCTATGCAGGGCCTCGAGCAGCTTTCTCCCAGAATGGGGAAAATGCTCCAGCCGCTGTCTTGGACCACACGCTTTGAACGATGCCAAAGACACCTTCAGCCATTTCCTATCCGTGCCCTTTCACTTGAGGCGCAATGAAGCTTTCAGGACCCCCCCAGCCCTGACCTGCTTGAGAATTGTCACGTTTAATATAAGAAATACCCGCGATTAAATAAAACCTAAATGCTAGTAAATATAATCAACTGGTTTTGTCTCGTTCTAGCAGGAGGACGCACACCACGGATCCATCCTGTTGCTTCTCCTTAGCTCCTTGTGAGACAAAGGGTTAATTGTGTGCATCGTATCCCCCCACCGGGCCCACCGTGAACTTATTATTGCCCCCCGTATCCCCTCTGGTTTGGGTACGGGCCATCAGCTCACCTCCTGCCCTCCACCTGCTCTCGGGCGCACACAGCAGTGCCAGGCACAGAGGAGGGGGAGAGGCCAAGTGTGCCCTGTGCTGCGCTGAGCACCTGGCCGAGGTCATTGAGCAGGCGCTGGCGGAGCTGCCTCAGGCCCGTGCAATGAGGGGTTGACTGGGGCCGTCAGCATCAGGCCACCCGGGCCGAAAGGGTGGTGCCCACGCTTGGGGCATTGGCCTGTGGGCAGCTCGGCAGGCAGGACCCTCCTCAGTGCTCTGGCTGGGAACAGCCCAGCCCTGCCCCCAGCACCTGGGGTAGGTGGGGATTTACCAGGGCTGCCCTTTGAATAAAGGAGCCTGCGTGCGGAAGCTGCAAAAATCCAATGAGGGCTCATACGGGGTCCAGCACCAGGACTCGGTAACGCCTTGCAGCGTGAAATTGCTTTTGGGAGCAGAAGCCCCCGTGCCTCAGTTTCCCCACCTGTGACATGGAAGCAGGAGGAACAGCCAGCCCCGTGGCCAAGCGCCCTCTGCAAAAGCCTGTGCCGGGAAAGGCTTTCCAAGGGCTCAGGGACAGCGAGTCTTTGCATCGTGCACGCCCAGCGCCCGTCCTTCCCCGGCAGCTCCTGCGTGGCAGACTGCGACGGGTCGGCCTGCGCTAGCCTGGTTGGGGGTCTCTCCTGTGGGCATGGGATTGTGATCCACACGCTTACAGGGCACTGGGCCAGGCATGGGGCAGTGGCACTGAGCGCAGTGGTGGGGGGGCTACCCCCACGGGTTGGAGGGCTGTCACGCCGCGGGGGCATATTGCTGCCATCGAGGGGACCCGAGCATTGAAGGGGGCTGGCTTGGAAGCAAGGCTTTTGGGCACGGCTCCCCCCAGATTCACAGGGGACGAGACCCCCTCCAACCCAGCCGCTCCCCGGTCTGCCCGGTGGGGGATCCTCCTTGCAGCCCTCCTCTTCCTCTCGCCAGCCCCGCTGCCGTGCTGCCCACCGCTGCTCTTCCTCGGCCTGCACGGGCACATCCCTGGCCCCGACTCCCCCGCGCACACGCACCTGCCTATCCCCTCCCTCGTTTGCACACACGCCCCTGCGGCCGCACCCCAGCGCGGACACATGGCTGCAATTAGCCAGTTCCTGCTCCAGCAGGTGCCCTTGCCCGCTTTGCCCCGGCCACCTTGCAGCCTCCTCTCACTCCTACCGCGGGCACGGGCCCCTGGGCACCTCTGCCAGGCTGACAACCACACGCAAGGGCCAAGAGCCCGGCGAAGGGAAACAGGCCATGAATAGCCCTGAGTCGGGCCAAGGAAGGCCAGGAAAGGGGCAGAGGGAGGAGCGGCGTGCGCGTGTAAGCATGCGTGCGAGTGCATGTCTTGTGACACCCCTACACCTTTGTCAGCCCCTTTGTTGTTTGAGCCCAAGGTTTTCACTGCCTTTGAGTGCACCCCTGACTTTAACCCCTTCTCTCCCTGGGAGCGTGGGCTTTGCAGCCCTTGCCTTCCCAGGCAGAGGCCAGCCTGCGCCCCACAGACCCCGCAGCAGATCGGTGGCTGGCGACCGTCACCAATATCCTTGGGCGTACCCCTCTCCGGGCCGAGCTGGAGACCCTCCTGCTTTCCCAAGACGTGCTGGGCTGCACAGCTGGTGCCCGGAGGGACGAGGCCAGTCCACCCTTGGGCTTCGGACCTAACTTCCGGAGACTCCGACGGAAAGAGGCACGAAGTCTTCACGGCCCAGCACGGGGCCGTGGCAGGAGCTCCTCCCTTGCCCCCAGGGCAGAGGTGGGGTGCACGCGCCTGCATGGACCTAGGAGTTTCTTCTATTTCTAAGACACCCCAGAAATAGTTCTTTTATTTCTAAGGCACTTCCACTTCCGATGGCAGCCAGAGCACGGGGGCCACGCATCCCCCGGGGAGCGGGGTCGGGCGGGAGAGCTTCAGGCACAGACGACCAGCTCGACTGCAGGCCCTGGCCCCTAAATTGCTGCTTAGACGGTGTCCACGGTCTCTTGATTTGCGGTCCCATCGCCTCGGTCCCCAGCCGGCCCCCGGCCCTGGGAGCCCGCGGGGTGCACTTGCCTAATAGGAAGGCATGGGGGAGGGGGGAGGGGGGAAGGAGGGGCACCCACTCGCCTTGGTGGAGGGCATGGATTATTTGGTGCAACAGCACCCCCTGCTGGCCAGATGGAAGATGGCAGCCCCCTCACCCCAAATATCCCCACTCCTGAGACCTGGTGTGGGGATGGAGCTGGGCACTGGGGCAGGGGCCAGGAGAGGCCGGCGGGGCTGCAGCGCTGGGGAAGGGCTGGAGCCGGCGGCTCCGTGCACGCATCCTTTGTGCCGGCAGGCTTTCCCCCTTCCTCCTCTGCCTTTCCAGGCACCCCAGAGCAAGCGGCAGGGCTGGGGGCGCGGGGGACACGTGCCTTTCAACCAGAGCCGTCCGAGCCCCTGGGGCCACAAGCAGGAGCTGGTGCCTGCCTTTGCGTCGGACAAGGCGGCAGGGACCGAGCGGGATGCCCACCCGGGCCCCTCCGCAGACACCTGAAAGTCCGGCTCTTCGGCTCGGCGCATTTTTCTCCAGCTGCGGCACGTGCTCGGTTATGATGACCGGGTCGCCCAGGCACGGTGCCAGGAGGGTGGCCCGGCACATCTGCACGGGAAGCAGGTGGCCAAGGGCAGGGCCCTGCCCAGGAGAGCCGCGCCTCTGAGGGATGGGTGGTAGCGTGGGCAGGCGGGAGGGCTGGGGGGTCCTTCCCAGGGTGGAGGCTGCGTTGCAGGGGGAGGCTCAGCTGGGGGTTGCTTTTGAACCTTAAGATGCAACCTGATGCGGGTGCTCAGATGCTCGGGGCCTGCTGAGGGCGGAGGGGCCCCAGCCCCTGGGAGCCAGCCTGTGGGGGGGGCTGTTCTTGCAAACGCCCTTGCCTCTGGGGCAGGTCCTGTGCTGCAGCCGGCGTTGCTTCTTTTGGAGCAGCCCGCCGACGCCAAGCGCAGTTGCACCGTGCGGGGGTCGGTCTGCCCTCCACGGAGCAAACAGCCCCAGGACTCGCTGGGCCGTGAGCTGGGACTCAGGACCCCGGGGTTTTGTGCCCCGCTCTGCCACCGGCCTGCGAGGGGACCTGGAGGAAGCCCCTTCCCTACTGTGCCTCAGTTTCCCCCTCCCTGAGGCAAGGGTAATAGTGCCGACCTCCTCCTTCAGTGCCCTTCCTGCTCAGCCCCCGTCGGGATGTGGCTTTAGCAGGAGCTCAAGCCTCTCTGCCCTGGGACGGGCCGGCCCGGGGCCCCCTGCCCAGACCGACTGTGCCAGGCTGCCCTCTCGAACCTGGGGCGGGGGGAGCGAGCGGCTGCACGAAGGGTGCCAGCTCCCCCCCGAGAGTTTCTGTGCTACCGGGCCACGGCCCGTGGATGTTCGCACTCCCCGGAGCTTGCTGTTTCGACAGCGGAGGCCGTATGAGCAGCTGGGACCCCCAACGATGCCCCCCACCCTCTCCCAGCCACCTTTCCTCTGTCTGCTGCAGTCTGGAGCGCCCAGCGGCCTGCTCACCCAGGAGCGGGCCGCCGGGAGGGCTGGGCACCGGGGTGGTACGTGCAGCCTTACCCCCGGGCAGCCCGGGCAGGCGCAGGCGGAGAGCAAGGGTCAGTCCTCACCTGCAGGGGAGCATTTGTGAAGCGAGGTGCGAGGCGCTCAGCCTGGCCCAGGGCCCGCGCGGGGTGGGCAGGGAGGCCGAGACGAGGGCGGCGACTGACCGTCCCCCTCCCACGTGCAGGTGGTGCCCCCAGGCCCCTGCCAGGCCCGGGGCTCAGAGGTCGCCGTGAGCCTAGCAGCCCGGCTCCGCCAGCCGCCTGGGTAGCGGGGAGCAAGAGGCGACGGGCAGGGACGCTGCCAGGAGAACAAGGGGTGGGCGCGAGAGCAGAGGTCGGACCGCAGGACTGCACGCCAGGACCAGCTACGTCTTATCCCCAGCTCCTCCGAGGGCACCTTGAAAGAGGCGCTTCCCCGCTCCGCGCCTCAGTTTCCCCTTGGTCTTGCCTCTAGCCGGGGGCCTGAAGGCTGATGAACGGATCCAGGCCGCGCTCTCGCGGCTCAGCCTTGGTGATGGGGATGTGGCCGCAATGCCGTCATGCTGGCTAATTAAGACATTGCAGAGCTGAGGGCTGCTCAGGCTAACGAGGCCCCAGGGGACTGGGCTGCTGGATCCACAAACAAAAGGCTCTGTGGCCCAGGCTCTGCTCCTGGATAAAGAGGAGTCAATCTGGAGTGGCTCCTAATTGCAGCCAGGCTGTAGCCCTGCGATTCCCTCCTTGTCCCCAGAGGGAAATTAGAGAGCCCGTTAGCTGAGGAGGGGAGACAACTACCCAGAGGTCCCCTCCAGATCAGCGTGCTACCGCCGGCGCGCGGCAATGGGGGTGCTGCCAGGCCGAGTAGCGCCGGGTCCCCTCCGGCTGATGCCCCGTCTCCACCCCAGCACCCGGGGCAAGTGCAGGACCCCACGCCGGGGGATGCTCTCTGCGGCCGCCTCCCCACCGCTGGCACCGTCCCCTCCTCTCTCCCGGTGGTACCCGATACTCTTGCCCTTCCACAAGCCTGAAAAGGCGAGGAAATCAACCCAAAGGCTGGTTCGGGGCAGGGCAGCGACTTGGAGTTTCCCTGCTCTCCTTGGCGCCCCTGCCTGCCTGAGTCACGCCGGGATGGGGGAGCCCTCCCTGCCCCTCCGCCCCAGGGCCCGGTTACCCCGCGAGGCTTTCAGAGCCAGGCTGGTCTCCGACGAGGCCTCGGCAGGGCACCGTCCTGAGCGGGACCCCGGAGATTTTGGCCTGAGGCTGCTGCCCAGCCCTGGACTATCTGAGCCGCTCCCGCGGTGGCAATGGCAGCGTCCCCAAGGGAAGTCCTGCCTCCCTTTTTCCAGCGCAGGTCACCGAGAGGCCTGCGGGACCTTGGCTATTATTATAACAGGAAAGGGAAGGAGGTGACATTGTGACGGTGGCGCCGGGGCAGGGCGAAGTGCGTCCGAGTAGGTATCCTCGGGCTGCTTCGTTGAATCGACGGCAGCACCTTCAGCCGCTCGCTCAACCCTGATGAGAGGGGCGATGTGTGTACGTGCCAGCCCCGGAACAAGCGGGCACAGCTTAGCCCGGCACAAATGCAACGTCTCTTCCTCGCCCTGGGTAACGAAGCCCCAGCACTGCCCCCCTCCATCCTCAACAGCGATGTCCAGCAGGAGCTGGTCTCGCGGGGGCTCTGCCTCAACCATGTGCTGGTCCAGCCATTGGAGCCTAAAGGTGAAAGGTCACTCAGATCCCCCCCCAGCACTCTCTTGGCCGCAGGGCTGCTGTGCCCATGCTCCGGCTGGAGTGTTTGCACCAAGGGAAAGGCCTCCATCACCCCCCCAGCTCCATTTGCAGATGTGCATCCCTGGTGGGGTGGGCTCCCTGCTCAGGCAGTGCCAGGGCTGCCTCGGGCAGGCTGGATGGAGCCCGATTCCTCTCTGCTGGTCCAGGGCGGGGGAGCTGCCAGGAGCAAAGGAGCTCCAGCACATGCCCTGGTCTGATGGGCACAGGGCACCACCGGGGGTGCTGCCCCCCACCCGCGCACGCCACTTCTGGCAGAGCCCCCGCTCAGGGCCGCGGGCGGGGGGCAGCTCGGCGGGGTGTCTGGCAGGCTCAGCGAGGGGCTCCTTCTCCACCAGGTGGCGCCCCTCGGGCGGGCTCGCTCCCTGCAGGCGTGTGCACGCCGGTGTGTGCTCGCGCGTGCCAGTGTGTGCTCCCGCGTGCCAGTGTGTGGGGTCCCTCGCCCCGGCTCACATGCGGCCACGGGACCAGGCTCCCCACAGCACCCCTAGCCAGGCCCGGGCTCGCTCCCCGCAGGCGTGTGCGCACCGGTGTGTGCTCGCGCGTGCCAGTGTGTGCTCACGCATGCCAGTGTGTGCTCCCACGTGCCAGTGTGTGGGGTGCCTCGCCCCGGCTCACATGTGGCCACGGGACCAGGCCCCCCACAGCACCCCTAGCCAGGCCCGGGCTCCCCGCAGGCGTGTGCACGCGCCCGTGTGTGCTCCCGCGTGCCAGTGTGTGCTCACGCGTGCCAGTGTGTGGGGTGCCTCGCCCCCGGCTCACATGCGGCCACGGGACCAGGCCCCCCACAGCACCCCTAGCCAGGCCCGGGCTCGCTCCCGGGCCGGCGGGCGACGGCGCATTTCAGAGCACCGGGGCGAGGCCGGCTGCGGCCGTGCTGCCCTTCCAGGAGTTTTCACCCCGGCTCGCATCCACCCCCGTCTGTGCCAGCGCACGAGAGGCGGGGGCACCTGGCTGCCGGGGAACGTGGCCAGCTGGGTCTCTCGTGGCGCGGCGGCGGTTCCCCCTCGGACAAAGCGCTGTGCAGAAGAGGTTGGGAGCAGCTGGGCCAAAACGCACTGTGGTGGTCCTCACTGAACCCCACCGTGCCTCAGTTCCCCCACCTCTGGGGAGGCAGCGCTGCTGGGACCTCTGGCTACAGCACCTGAGACATGTGAACACAGCAGCTTTCCTGTCCCCCCTGGCCCGAGCATCCCCTGTTGACTCTGAAACCTAATGATGGTGGGCGCGGAGGTGGAATTGCAGAAAATCTGGCGAATGGGTTTCTCCTGTAGGCACAAACCACCTCCTAGCATCTCCCTGAAAGCTCCCCTGACAAGCAGCATGGCTGAGCGCTACCCTGGGATACATCATGTTTCCGATCCGCGGCACAGGACTGGTGCACAGACGGGTTTTTCCTTCAACAGAAATGGCCATTTGGAATTCACATCAGGATGCTGCCTCGTCTCCTGGGACCAGACAAGCTCCCACACCCGGCCCGGGGCTCCTGGCTTCATCCCTGCCTGCAGGGGCTGGGACGGCTGCAGGGAAACCCGGCAGCTTGGAGCTGCGGGTTGCAAGTCTACCTTGAAGAGGAGCTTAAATCCCACAGGAGTGGATGTTGCAGGCCCTTTACCACTACCCCAGGGCTACAGGTGCTGCTTCCCTCCCACAGACGAAGCAGGGTCAAGTCTGCAGGGTGGGGGGGGGGGGAGTGCTGGGTGCAAGGGCGCAGGGCAGGGTTTCTGGGTTGATCCAGCCTCTCCTTCCCAGTCTCCACCTCTGGATCAGACCAGGGAGGCAGTGGGAGCTCTGCTGGTCTCCATTCCCAGTGGGGTCAGTTTGGGGGCCCCCTCCCCTGCCTTTCCCAGGCAAGCAGCAGCCTCTCCTGATGGGTGCCTGGGCATGCAGCATCACGGGCCCTGCAGGCGCACACCTGGGCATGGCGATGCACACAGAGCAACCCAGGGGCTTCAGGAGGGATCCTCATCCCAGCCTGGGGATGAACGTCAGTAGTGGGGGTGCCTCTCCAGCTGTGTCGACAGTGCCTCTGCCCATCGGCTCTCCCCAGCCCGGGGCCTGGCCAGCTGCAGAGCAGGCAGGCATGGGAACTGGGGAGCAGTCGAGCTTCCAACACAGGGTTTTAGGGAGTCACAGGGGCAGGAGATACCGAGCAGCCTGGACCAGTGCCAGCAGTTGCCCACGGGACCAGGCAACACAAAGGGCAGGAGGAGAGACAAGTGAGCAGCCCAAGGCCATGGGGCAGAGCGGTGGCAGCGCCGGGATCCAGAACCCAGGTGCGCCCAGGCCTAGCGCTCTCTTTGGGCCGGGCCGCGTCTCTCTCAGCCCCAAAGAGCTACGTGGGAGAAACCTCCCGTCGCAGGGGCACCTGGCCACCGCTGGGACCGAGGCAGGGGTCACGGCCAGCCTGGAGATCCTCCCCGGCCCGCTCGTCACCACTACCTGTGCTCTCACGGCCTGCATCGCACCAGCCACCGTTGGTGCCCACAGCTACACCCCATGTCTAAATGGGGGCCTCGTGACCCAAGGGGCCCCTTATGTGGGCAGCCAGGCAGCACACACCTGATGCCAGGCAAAGGAGGAAGAATGGGTTCAGGGGGGAGATGGCTCCCAGAAACCTTGTGCCTCAAGGAAGACACCGAGGGCCCCGGGGCGGTTACAGGCAGCCGAGCCGCTGGAGAGACAGCCTGGGATGGCCCCGTTATCCGCCCTGCCAGGCAGCAGCAGCCGTGCTTCGCTCAAGGGCCTCTGTGCAGGAGCAAGAATGCGCCCCGGAGACCTACAGTACGACCTGGCCCCTCCCAGCCGGGCTTGGGCCCGGCATTAGGGAGAGTGTCCGGAGCTGGTAAAGGGCCCGGCATTAGGGAGAGTGTCCAGAGCTGGTAAAACCAAGACCGTCTTCCCCATTCAGATCTTCCCCTGTCAGACCAACCTGGTGGCCTTCTACGATCGGGTCACAAAATCCTTGGACGCAGGTGTCGTGGTGGATGTAGCCTTTCTGGGCTTTCGGGAGGCCTTCGACACGTCTCTCACCCCGTTCTCAGTAAGAAACTGGGGGCTGTGGTGTCGACACCCGCACAGTCAGATGTGTCGCCAGCTGGCTGGAGGGCCGCACCCAGAGGGTGGTGGTGGATGGGTCCTTCGTAACCTGGAAGGACGTGGGCAGTGGGGTTCCCCAGGGCTCGGTCCTCGGGCCCGCGCTGTGCATCATCTTCATTGGTGACTTGGACAAGGAGGTAAAAAGCACCTGTTCAAATTTGCTGATGACACTAAGACAAGGGGGGATGTGGGCACGCTGGAAGGGAGGAATAGGCTGCAATTGGACCTAGACAGGTCACAGGGGTGGGCGGACGAGAACTGGATGGGATTCAGCACTGACAAGTGCAAGGTGCTGCACCCGAGGAGGAAGAACCAGCACCATACCTACAGGCTGGGGACTCTCTTCTCGTCAGCACAGAGGCAGAAAAGGATCTGGGGGTCATCATTGACGCCAAGATGAACATGGGCCGGCAGTGTGGGGATGCAGTCAGGAAGGCCAACCGCACCTTGTCCTGCATCCACAGATGCATCTCGAGCAGGTCCAGGGAGGTGATCCTCCCCCTCTGTGCGGCACTGGTCAGGCCGCAGCGGGAGTACAGCATCCAGTTCTGGGCACTGCACTTCAGGAGGGATGTGGCCAGCATGGAGAGGGTCCAGAGGAGGCCACTCGCATGGTCGGGGGCAGCAGGGCAGGCCCTATGAGGACAGGCTGCAGGACCTAAACCTGTTCAGCCTCCACAAGAGAAGGCTGAGGGGGATCTAGTGGCCTGTTATAAACTAGTCAGAGGGGACCAGCAGGCATTGGGGGAGTCCCTGTTCCCCCGAGCACCGCCAGGAGTGACCAGGAATAACGGCCATAAGTTGCTGGAGAGGAGATTCAGACTAGACATCAGGAGGCGACTTCACAGTCAGGGCGGCTAGGAGCTGGGACCAACTTCCAAGAGAAGTGGTGCTGGCTCCTACCCTGGAGACTTTAAGAGGAGGATAGATGATTACCTAGCTGTGGTCATATGAGCCCAGCATGCACTCCTGCCCAGGGCTGGGGGTCGGACTTGATGATCTACTTAGGTCCCTTCCAACCCTACATCTCTGAATTGTGCAGGCAGGGAAACTGAGGCAGAGGGTCAGTGGCATGGGCGCCTGGCTCCTACACCTGTCCCTACATCACAGGGGAGGCAGGCTGCTTCCCTCCATGAACACTGAACCCCTCAACCTGGGGAAGCGAAAAGCAGCCCCGGGCTGGAGTAGCCTCTGGGCACCACTACATCCAGCCTGGCTGGGCCGGGCATCTGGGCACGAGCAGCATGCAGGCCTGGCACCCTAGCTGCCCTCCAGGGCAGGTCTCGGTCCACCCCGTCCTCCTCTCTACCCTCGCCCTGGGGCCAAGCCCAGCTCAGCTCAGCCCAGACTGGAGCCCTCCTTGCCGCTGCTAGCTCCTGTTCCGAGTCCAACAAGGCGCCTGCCCTTGCCTTCATGCCAGGCAGCACCATCGATCCACTTTTCACCAGAGCTGGATCCCCTGCTAGACCGGTGCCTCCCCAGCAAACGAGATAACTCCAAGCAACCACTGAAACCTGCTTCAGTCAGGCCCACGGGCCATGACCCACCTGCCCCGGGCGTGGCACGGCGGCCTGCAGTGCAGACGGGCATCTGTCCTCCCCGTGGCCAGGCCGAGCTTCGGTCGCAGCAGACACAGAGGGATGCGGGGACGAGGCCGTGGCCTCTGCAGAGCGGAGGGCACACGATCCCCTGTGCAGGGAGAGGAGAAGAGGCAGCACCGGATCCGGTGCCTCCTTCGGGAAGCTGCGTAGCCCATCCTTATGCATCACGATCTCCAGAAAGACACCAAGATCCCAGTTTACAAAGCGGTCGTCATCCCCGCTCTCCTCGATGGATGTGGGGGACCTGCCGTCGGCATCTCAAGAGCCTGGAGAGGCGTCACCAGCGATACCGCTGGAAGATCCAGCCCAGGAGACGGGACGATCGCCGCACAAACACCAGCGGTGCCAGCCCGGAGTCGGCGATCCTCAAGCGCCCGCTTCGCCAGCCCGGACGTTGCCCCGAGCCTGCCGTGCTGTGGTCCCAGCTTTGCTCATCTGCCCTCCCCAGGGTGCTGGAGGCGGGTGGTCCCTGGCAGCGCCTCCCCTCGGGGTGGGCAGCGGAGCCCTGGGGCCTCCGTGCCAGGGGCAGCCTGGGCCCTGTTACCACCTGTGCCCCGGTGTTGCTTCGTGGAGGGGGCTCCTGCCTTGCTGGGCATCAGCTCGGCCTCTGCGGCCGACTCCCTGCGGACCCCCGGCCCGCCGCGGTGCCCTCCACGGGCAGCGCTCGCCGGGCTCTGGTGGGAGGCGAGCGCGCGAGGGGCCGGCTCCCCGTCTCACGCCCAGGTCTGCACCTCCGCGAGCGCCCGGCAACCACCCGTCCGTGATGCCGGCGGCTGCCCGCAGCCCCGCCGGGCGCAGGGTGGAGGAGCCGGCCCCGGCAGGCCGAGATCCGGCGGCGCCGAGCCCGCGGCCCGCGGCCCGGGAGAGCCCCGAGCCGGCTGCGCTCCGCTCCGCTCGGCTCGGCTCGGCCGGCGGCTGCTCTCATTCCCGGCCCTCGGACGCCCTCCAGTGCCCGCGGAGGGAGGGAGCCCCTCCCAGGCACCCCGGAGCCAGTCGCCCGGCCCGGCCCGGGCGCGGCGGGGCCGGCGGTGCTTGCTGCGGGGCGGGGGCCCGGCCCGGCCCGGCCTCCCGCAGGCCCTGCGGCGGGGGCCCGCGTCCTCCTTGCGCGGCCGGGGCAGGGGGAGCGGGAGGCCGACCCTCAGGCCAGCAGCTCGCAGGAGATCGCGCTCCCAGCCCCTCGCTCGGGCTGCCAGGCTCCCAGCACCCCCGCCCCAGGGCGCCGTGCCGGGCGCGGGGGGCAGCCCAGGAGCCCGGAGCCAGTCAGCACGGGGCAGTGGTCCCGGCCCGGGGTCAGCTGGCTGGCACGCGGGGGGCCTGGGTATCTTCCCTGCAGGCAGCTGTATCCTGGCTGATCACTGGGGCTCTGCCCGTCTCTGCCGCAGGGCTGGGGGCGGACGGGGCGGGCGGCGCTGGCAAGCGTGACACTGAGGCCTTACCAGTGCAGGGCCAGCAATGGGCCCAGCGCGCACCAAGCAGAGGGGCCCAGCAAGCACCCCCTCCCTGTTGCTGCGCCCTCTCCAGCTGCCTCCAGATGTGGGGGACGAGCACCCACGATGCTGGGCCCAGACAAGCCCTCCCTAGCCCAGGACCTGGGGCAGGTGTGCTTGGCGCGCGCTGGGCCCATTGCTGGGCCTCAGTGTCATGCTTGCCAGCACCCCCCACCCCATGCTGCCTCCTGATACGTAGCCACGAGGCCACCCCAGGGGCCCCCTTCCCTCCGCACCCAGCCCCAGCACCCGGGGTGCCGCGGCACGGGCGCACGGAAGGCTACCCCTTGTTGCGCGTGGGGGCACAGCAGGCAGTGTCACGGGGCTGGCTTGACAGGCACGAGGCACTGAGGCTGGCACCCAACCCGCCGGGGGCTGCGAACAGGGACTGGACGCCCGGGCAGCCGGCAGGTGCCAGTCCCGTGCCCCGCCCGCTGGACAGGCTCCTCAGGAGGGAGAGCAAAGAGGAACGGGGTGGGTGCTGCAGCCTGCACGCGGGGGCAGAGGCCTCCAGCCTGCCTCTTCGGTCTCCGAGTTGATGGTTAACGGCGCTTATCGGAGCTGCTCCGGCCGCCCAGGAGCGGCGGGGCCGAGGGCTGAGCCGTCCAGAGCCGCCCTCCGCCGCGGCACCCGCCAGCCCTTCCCGAGCCTCTGCCCGCTGCTGAAAAGCGGCTGCTGCTGGGGAGGAACGCTGCCGTGTTATGTGACGCTGGCACCTCGGGGGTCCCCAGAGCGACCGCCCGGGAGCAGATGGCGGCTAGGGCGAGCCCCCGCTTTCGGGGGGCGCCGCACCGCCTGGCACCGACCCCCTCCCGCACCGCCCTCCCCCCCGCCCCAGCGCCGCGCTCGGTCCTGAGAGACTCAGCCTGGGACCCCCGCGGCCCCCCCCCGCACAGCGCCCCCTGCTGCCCCCCCCCGGCGCCCCTCCCCGGCGCCCCCCGCTGCCCCCCCCCGCACAGCGCCCCCCTGCTGCCCCCCCCCGGCGCCCCCCCCCGGCGCCCCCCGCTGCCCCCCCCGCACAGCGCCCCCTGCTGCCCCCCCCGGCGCCCCCCCCCGGCGCCCCCTGCTGCCCCCCCCGCACAGCGCCCCCCGCTGCCCCCCCCGCACAGCGCCCCCTGCTGCCCCCCCCACGGCGCCCCCCACCACGGCGCCGCCTGCTGCCTCCCCGCACAGCACCCCCTGCTGCCCCGTCCCCGCTGCCCCCAGCACGGCGCCCCCTGCTGCCCCCCCACGGCGCCCCCTGCTGCCCCCCCCGCTGCCCCCCCCCGCACAGCGCCCCCTGCTGCCCCCCCACGGCGCCCCCTGCTGTCCCGTCCCCGCTGCCCCCCCCACGGCGCCCCCTGCTGCCCCCCCACGGCGCCCCCTGCTGTCCCGTCCCCGCTGCCCCCTGCTGCCCCCCCGCACAGCGCCCCCTGCTGCCCCCCGCACAGCGCCCCCTGCTGCCCCGTCCCTGCTGCCCCCCCCACGGCGCCCCCTGCTGTCCCGTCCCCGCTGCCCCCCCCCACGGCGCCCCCTGCTGCCCCCCCACGGCGCCCCCTGCTGTCCCGTCCCCGCTGCCCCCTGCTGCCCCCCCGCACAGCGCCCCCTGCTGCCCCCCGCACAGCGCCCCCTGCTGCCCCGTCCCTGCTGCCCCCCCCCACGGCGCCCCCTGCTGCCCCCCCACGGCGCCCCCTGCTGCCCCCCCCGCTGCCCCCCCCGCACAGCGCCCCCTGCTGCCCCCCCACGGCGCCCCCTGCTGTCCCGTCCCCGCTGCCCCCCCCACGGCGCCCCCTGCTGCCCCCCCACGGCGCCCCCTGCTGTCCCGTCCCCCGCTGCCCCCTGCTGCCCCCCGCACAGCGCCCCCTGCTGCCCCGTCCCTGCTGCCCCCCCCACGGCGCCCCCTGCTGTCCCGTCCCCGCTGCCCCCCCCCCACGGCGCCCCCTGCTGCCCCCCCACGGCGCCCCCTGCTGTCCCGTCCCCGCTGCCCCCTGCTGCCCCCCCGCACAGCGCCCCCTGCTGCCCCCCGCACAGCGCCCCCTGCTGCCCCGTCCCTGCTGCCCCCCCCACGGCGCCCCCTGCTGCCCCCCCACGGCGCCCCCTGCTGTCCCGTCCCCGCTGCCCCCCCCACGGCGCCCCCTGCTGCCCCCCCGCACAGCGCCCCCTGCTGCCCCCAGCACGGCGCCCCCCGCTGCCCCCCAAGGCGCCCCCGCTGCCCCCGGCACAGCGCCCCCTGCCGCCGAGGCACCCAGAGGCGCGGAGCGAAGCGCGGCCCCCCCGGGCTCGCGGCGGGGGCGAGGCGGGCCACACAGGGCGGGGGCGGGGGCGGCGGGAGCGGAGCGCGCCGGATGTCGCGGCGCGGGGCGGCGGGGAGGGCCCGTTGGTCCCCGGCCGCCGGGAGGCTGCTGCGCACAAAGAAGGGGAGAGAAGGGCCGAGGGGGGCGAGCATCCGTTGAAGCATTCATAATGTCCTAATAAAAGCCAGCCCCCGCCCTCGCCCGGCGTCCCCGGGGGCCCCGTGCTCTCCTTTCAGCCGGCAGCTGGCTAATGTCAGCCTTGCAACAGGATCCCCCGCGCGGGCTCCAGATAAGGAGATGTTTCTGGGGCAGTTTGTCATTGGGGAAGTGTCTGAAAAAAGAACCCCCCTTCCTCCTCCTCCTCCCTGCCGCCCGGGAAGTTTCTGTTCCTGCTGAGCCCTTCCCACCCCTCGGGCGGCGGGGAGAGGCCCTTCCCTTTCCGTCTTGCGGGGTCCCCCTGGGCCTGTTGTGCCCGGGATTGCACAGCCGCCAGGCCTGGGATCCCCGCAGGGGCAAGACCCCTAGGACCGCGGGCCCCCGAGGGAGAGGACGGGCCCAAGTAGCAGCCCCGAGGGGGGAGGAGGCGTGGGAGAGGGTGGGACGGCCTCTCTCCAGCCCGCCGTTTGCACACACCCTGGCCAGGCCCTGGGAGTGTCGCCGAGGCCAGGCCGAAGGGCAGAGGGCCCGGCTTGCCCGCTTCCACCCCCCGGGGCAGGGCCGCCTCTCGCCAAGGTGCCCCGAGGGGCTGTGGCGTGGGAGCACACGCAGGCACGTGCCCGGCAGGGGCCCGCTCCTCGCGCACCCCGCGCTGCACAAACACACTCAGCTCCTCCCCCGTGCAGGCCAGCGTGCAAAGAATCACACGCCTCCACACGCGCGTGCGGGAGCAGCCGCCGCTTCGCCCACGCCGGGGCTGGATCCCGAGCCGCCTCCCAAGACCTGTCTACACCAGGGTCATCATCGCTCCCGGGTCCAGCTGTGCCAGGGCGTCTGGCTGGGTCACGCACCCAGGCGCCGGGGCCACCGCGGTTAACGTCTCGCGGGCCGGCCCGGCCCTGTCACCGCGGCTGTCACCCAGAGAGCAGGGGCCGCGAGAGAGCTCTGGCTTGAAACAGCCTTCGAGGGGCTCGTCCGGCGTCGGAGGCGAGCGGGAGCCGGCAAAGGCGCGGCGAACGCTTGCAAAACAGGGGCGCGCGCTCCGGGGGCCCACGTTCCCCCTCTTGCCCCAGGTGCCCGGAGAGAGGAGGCTGCACATGTTCCCTTCTCCCTCCCTCCCTCCCTCCCTCTGGCGGGCTCGTATAATTCATTAACTCCCGGGGTGACCACCAAGGTCACCGTCTAATCTGCGGCTCAGAGAACATCTGTGAAAAGTGCTGATCGGGGCAGTGCTCGCAGCAGGCTCCCTGCTTCTGCCTTTCCCTCCCCGCGCCCAGCCCTGCGAGGCGGCACGAGGCTGGCTCTCCGTCGGGCCGCCCGCCTCCCGGGCCCAAAAACAAAGGCTTCAGTGCTGTTTCCGGGACCGTTCTGACCCCCCCGGGGGCTGGGCCCTGAATTTGGCCCTGCGTCGTCTTCAGCTCTGGAGACCTGCCTGGGATAAAAGAGAAGGGAGCCCCCGAACGAGGGAGGTGCTGGGCATCTTGCACGTCACACGTGACCAGACAGCCCCCGAGCCGTCTCTGTTCAAAGCAAGGGGATTCACTCGCATGCAGGTGCAAGGCTGGGGGAGCCAGGGCAGGCCTGGAGCGGCAGGGGAGCCAGCCCAATTAGCCTCCTAAATCACAGGCTGGGCAAAATGCAAACGAGGGAGGTGCCCGACGTGCCAGAGGGAGCACGGGCAGTCGCTGGGGCTGGGGGAGCATCTCTGGGCTCGGGGCGGGTAGAGACGCTCTCCCGGGGTTTTATGATCATTAGGAGTCAGGATCACACCCAGGACGTTGGCAGGGTCCCGCCATGTGTGCCCCACGGTGACGCGTGCCCTTCGATCGTGCCCTTGCACCGTGCCCGGGCGGGCGCGAAGACCCTGCACCTGGCTGAGGTGGTGGTTGCTGGTCCCTGTGACGTGCAGCGCCAGGGCAGCTGCAGCACCCGTGGGTCACGCCAGTGGACGTGTCTCTGCAAAGCTTCCAGGGCCGGGCATGGGGCTTGTGGTCCGAGCCTGGCCCCTGGAGCCGGCTCCCATCCTGAGCTGGGGTGGACGTGCCAGGGCTGTACACACCAGTACAAAACGGGCCCTGGGAGAGGGCCTGACCTGAGGGGGTGTCACGCGGCACGGGAGCAGAGATCGTACGGCACGGTGGTGCGTAGCAAAGTCCACAGCGCCCGGGGCCCTTTGAAACGCCGGCCGGTGGGGTGGGATCAGGGGGATCGCGTCTCCTTCCTTTGCTATCTGGGGACGCAGCGTGCCCTGACTCCAAGCAGGGGCAAGGAGGGGGGCAGTAGGCAGCTGGGGTGGAGAGCAGGGTGGCAGCGCCTACGTCCCTCGTCTATGCCATGCTGGCACCGCACGGGCGGGCTCGGCACAGCATCACGCCACCTGAGTCTGCTCGGAGCCAGGCAGACGCCTGCACTGACCGTCTTGCGGGGCATTTCCACGAGCCAGCGAGGGGCTCGCTTTCCCTTCTTCTGACCCTGGCAGGCCATGCTGTGCTGGCCACGGCTGTGCCATTGTCAGCCGGGACAGCTGCACAGCAAGAGCCTGGTAAACACGCTGCCCACGGCCCCTGCCACAAAGCAGGGCACAAGTGCAGAAGCAGATCCCTCCGCCGGCTGCGGGGGGAAGCCAGGGGTGCGCTGGGTGCCCCACGGAGGCAGGCCCAGCCTCGTCCTCCAGCCTCACTTCAAGACCATCGCCCGCCCACCCGAATCCAAGCCCCGGGCCAGAGTCCTCGACGGGCATTTGGGGCAGTTCTCCAGCCACAGGGTGCCACAGCCGCCTCCCCCCGACTCCTTACTGCCGCATCATAAGGGCGTGTGTATGTGTGTACATGTGTTTGCGTGCACGTGCACGTGTGCATGCAAACACCGCTGCCCTCTACTGGATCCAAGCAGCACTGCTTTGCCGTGTGCCCTGGGCCCCGCAGAGCCCACGTGTGTCCTTGTCCCTATGGGGACAACAGCCACCGTCCTCCAGCCCTGAGCTTTGGAGGCGAAAGGCTGCGAGCTCCATCCCTGCCACTGGCGGGAAGTTCGGAGCGGCGTTCAGGCAGGCGAGAGCGACCCAAAGGCTTGTGCAGCTTCACCGCTCCTCCTCCCGCCTTCTCTTCTCCCGTGGCCAGCCACCTAATTTCCTCCCCCAGGGGAGGAGCTGACAGTCCCAGGAGCCGGAAATCTTCCAGCCGGTCTCCCAGCGCTTTGCAAACGTTAGAGATTGAAGCCTCCGAACCCCACCCCCGAGAGGCAGCGGTGTCGGGGGGGTGGCGCGAGGGGCAGAGACCCAGCGTGCCTCATCCAAGTCACGCAGAGCCCAGGGGCCTGGGCCCCCATTTGGAAACCCCTCTTCTAGGGAAGGAGGATGGGTTTGCTACAGAGCTGGGCTGCAGCTGCGTCCAGAAGGCGCCATGAACATTGCCAGCCCCTCTCGCCCACTCCTCAGAGCGTTTAGGGGGTCACGGCCAAGATCACTGACTAGACTGTGCAAGGGGGGTGGATAGCATTGACGCCGGTGTGGTCCCGCACCCTGCTTTTCACCAGCCTTAGGGGAGAGGGATGCTGCCATGTTTCATGCCATCACTGGGCAGGAGGTGCTGGAGAAATGCTGGGTGCTGCAGCTGGGGCAGCTCCTCTGCCAGGCAGGCTCCAGCAGCGCCTGTGCTGAGGATGATGAGCATGGCTCGGGCAGAAGCATTTCAGAGCAGCTCCAGCTGATCGCATAGGTCGGCACCAGATACAGGACACCACCAGCCCAGCCTTTATGATCGTGCAAGGCCTCGTTTCCTCCCAGGTTAACGAGAGACAGGCGGGTGGGAGAGAAGTGGAAGCGGCAGCCCCTGACCTGGGAGGTGCTGGGGGCTGTGGCTGGGTCTCCGGATGGGATAAGGGAGGACCTGCCCAGAAGGGGTTGCAGCAGGCCGCAGCGGGCTCTCCGGGGGAAGGTGAAGAAGAGCTGCGGTGAGGCAGGCGAGCAAGTCCCGTAGAAAGGAGGAGCCCCGTGGAGAGGCTCCACGCGCCCAGGCGGTGCGTCCTGGAGGAAAGTGCAGCCCTTGCCCATCACCCCTGACTCATCAACACGCCCGAGGGACTGTCCCGGGTCCGGGAGTGCCTTGGAGGGGGCTGACAGCCTGCTGGGCATGATGAACACCCCTCCCTCTCCCTGCGAGGGTGCAGAGGCAGGGTAGGAGCAGTCACACGCAGCTCCCCGGGCAAGCTCATCCTTGGTGCAACGGCAGTCTCCGCTGGAGTCCGAAGCAGACCCGAGCCTGCTCGCCAAGGGGAGCTCCGGGGTCTCTTTGGCCCCATTGCAACGCTGGCGGCGACTGCCATGTTGTGCCCCCCGGCAGCAGAGAGGCACGCACACAGCGCTCTCTCTCCCCGAGATCGCACTCGCGTCCTGCCTTCCCCTCTCAGCGAAAGGCCTGATTTGTTTGAAAGCAGGTTTGCTCGTTTGCATGCGAGAAAGCCACCTGCAGAGGAAGTGTCCTGCAGCAAATCCTTCCTGCCCGCCACACCCCACCCGAGCCCTTCCTTGGCTGCTCTCTGCCACGGCTGGGCCTGCTGCTCCGCTCGCGACGGGGCAGTTATCACCTCCTGGCCGTTCCCCACCTGCTCCCAGGGCCACGCGTGCTCCGGTGGCTGCAGAGACGCCCGTGGATGGACGCGGCGATGAGGGCTGGGGCTGCCGGGAGCCAGAGAGGTGACCCTGCTGCACTAGCAGGGATCGGTCCCCAGCCAGGGGAGCTGAGCACGGTGCAGCTCTCCCCCGTGGCTTCCTGCAGCCAGCAGCTGCGGTGAGAGGACTCTTGCTAGAGCAAGGCCGGGGCGGAAGCTGCGGGGAGGACGAAAGGACAGGCCTCACCGGGGAGTTCCTCTTTCTAACGGCCAGGTGGGGTGGGGGAAGCCACGAAACGGTGCCGAGCCCACGTCCTGCAGCAGCGCGAGGGGGTGCAACGCCGGGGACTCGGTTGGCGGGGCTCTTCCTTCCGAGCCCGCAGCAACGCCACTGTCTTCAGGGTAGGGAGGGAGTGCTGTTTTACTGGAGATGCCACCTGCCCGACCTGCAGGGAGCCAGGGCCATGGGCGAGCCCCGCTACACACGACAGGGGCTGACACCGGGTGTCCATCACTCGCTGGTGGGACACATCGACTGCTGAGGGATTTCGTGCGTCCACTCCCTCCTCGGTTTCCCTGCTCCGAGGGGCGCCCTGACATCTCGCTCACATGCGTCCTGGCGCCACGGCGAAGGGTAAAGGGAATACGGGTTCAGACCTCAAGCCAAACTGGGAGCCGAATTCAGCTTTGCTCTCTGCATGTCTCTGGGGGGGGTGCGTGCCCCGTACTGACGTGCCTGGTGGCACCCGATCCATTCGTGATGGGAAGACCCGGCCCCATTGCAGGGAGAGAGTTGCTGCCTCCACCAGGCCCCTGAGGTCACGGCTCTCCTTCCTTCTTTGTAAATACTTTGGCAACACTTGAGAGCTTGCCATGTGCATAGCGTGTGACATGCACAGTCCCTATAGCACAACTGCTGCCTGTGCGTGGCGTTGCCAGGGCCCGGAGTCACAGCCACCCTGCAAAAATGACCGGCCCGACAATTAGGAGATTTAGAAAAATAATAATAATAATGAAAAAGCCCGTTGTGGTTCTTGCTTTCTGGTTCTGACATCTAGGAGCGAGGTTTCTTCTGCCATCGCGAGACAAAGATCACAGGATTCCCGGAGCTGGGGCAAACCCCAAAGACGGTGGGGCCGGCGGTGGCATTGCAACGCCTGGGAGCATCGGCCTGGCGGTGCGCGTGCCTCTCTCTGCCCGCGTGCGGGGAAAGCCCAGAGCAGGTCCCTCTGCGGCAACGTGGGGCTGCAGGACGGCCATCCCCTCTTCCCTTCTCCTCTCTCATCTCAGAGCCTGACGCGTCCTCGGCTGCCGGCCCTGCCAGGCCCCTGCCCGGATCTGGCTCTCCGGCGGCTCGTCACCTCCGGCGGCTGTGACTAACGAGACCTGTCGGCTTTGCGAGCACGGAGGGGGAGGGAGGAAGCTGTGCTCGAGGGGAGCGAGCGCATCAGTGCGACTGCACAGCCGGCGTGCTCTCCGTGTGCCCAGGCACCTGCGTGTGCACACCGGGTGTCCACGGCAGCCTTCCCACGGGGGAGCGCTGCGCTTGTGCACCTAGCACGGAGGAGTGAGACTTATAAATATATACACACACACACATCTGTCTGAAGACATGTGATGGGGGGTGCGTGTGCCCAGTGCACATGTGGGACAGCATGTGATGGATGATCCTCCCTGCCTGCGTGGATGGCACACGTCTGTCACCAGGTGTGGGTGTGACCGGGGAGCCCACAACACAGCTGCATGCGTGACGGGGTGGGTGGGCGTGCGGGGACTCTGCGTGTCCGTGGCGGCGGGGGTGAGCGCGTGTGCCGGCGGTGAGCACACGCAACCTCTCCGCTCCGTGCGTGTGCCTGCCCTGGTGCCGCTCGCCGCCTCGAGGGGAGCGAGGAGCTCTCCCCAGCCACCTCGCGCCCTCCGGCCATGCCTGCCAGGGGCGGGACGGGGCCCTGCTGAGCGCAAGCACGCGGGGGCTCGGGGCCAGGCCCCCGGCCCCCGGGCCGACTCTTTGTTGTGCCTGAATCCAGGCGTCCATGATGTGCAGGCCGAGCAGGAGAAGCGGGAGCTACGAAATGGCGGCCGGGGAGGCGGGGAGAGCGGGGAAGGCGGGGGAGGAAGGCAGGCAGCAACCTGATCCACGGCTGATCTCACACAGCCTCGCACACGCATGCACACACAAAGGGCTGGAGAGAAAACACGGATGCCAGCGGGAGGCGGCGCGGAGCGGGGCTTCCTCTGCGTGCCGCAGGCCCCGGGGTGGGGAGACGGGAGGGGGCCCTGATCCTGCCCCCGGGGCCCTTAGCACCGTCCCTGCCCTGCCATCGGAGAGGCTTTGCAGCGAGCAGATTTGAAGCTGGCCCCCGGGCTGGCCGAGAGCTGCCGGGCTGGCCCAGCGCCCCCCAAAATCGCGCCCCGCTCTGAGAATAAGCCCAAAGTTGATACAAAGCAGCTGGCCTGGCTGTGGGGAGGCAGCTGGCCTGAGGCCCCTGGAGTGGGGGGTTGAGGAGGCGGGCTGCTAGATATTACCTGGGGAGGGCACGGTGCCTCGGGGTCCCCAGATTAAGGGAGGGATGTGGCAGGTGTCGGACAAGCTCGCTCCAGTGCCTCCCATCACCGTCGGAGGTGCTGGAGCACTTTGGAAGTGCCGCACCTCACACTTTCCCCGGCTGCGATGGGTGGTCTTCAACCCATTCTGCAGGTGGGAACACTGAGGCGGGCAAATAAGTGACTTGTCTAAGCCAGGGTGGAGGCCGGGGGGTTCAGACTCCCTTTTCCCGCTGTGCCAAGGATCCCTCCTGCAGCGGAGAAGAGACCCCGGGCGTCCCGACTCCTGACCCCGTGACCCTGGCTGCCTTTCAGACGGCAGCTCCAGCGCTCGGGTTTGCGATCTGACAGGCCGGCGCGAAAGACCCAGACCTGGCTAATCAGCTTGGTTCAAATCAAAGCAGCTAAGCTGCAAGGCTGAGAGTGGCAGCAATGAACTCTGTGCTTCTGCCCTGCCGGCCTGGCCAAGGGGCCCCGGGGCAGGTGGTTTGCTTATGCATTCGATTAAAAACGCAGGAGTTCCCCCGATTCTCTCCTGGTCGCTGGAGGGGATCGGGGCCTCCTGTCTGCATGCAGCGGGGAGCGGAGCTGCCGTGCGGGGCATGCTACGTGCTGTGGGGTGGCGAGGCAGGGCTCCAGTACTGAGGTGGCAACATAGGCCCTGGAGTGTGGTGATAGCACTGACTGGCTCAGCTTGGGCTGCACTGGGCACAAATCCAGATGCTTGAGATGTCTTTAGGCCACCCTGGTTACCCCTCCGTGCTGGAGGCGTATCAAGGCAGAATTTGGCTCGGGGAGCAGAGCGCCCGGTGCTGCACCCAATGCAAAGCACGGGGCTGATAAGCCGCGGCAGCCAGGCAGGGGCCTGACGTGGCGTGCGCCTGAGCACAGCGCGCTCCCACGGGAGCTGCGAGTCTCAGATCCGTGGCAGTGCTTGCGAGGGATGTGCTCACCTTGGGGCTGCCCTCCAAAATCTGCCGCTGAGGCAGGAATCATGAAACAGTAAACGCCAGCCCCACGGGCCGACAGGACCGGTGCTGCTTGGCAAGCTCATGGGCTGTGCCGGTGCCAGCTCTGCCCTGCTCCCACCCTGCTCTTCCCTCCCCACCCCCAGCTCCCAGCAGGGTGATGGGGAAGGTGGGGCTTTGCAACAGAAAGTGAATGCAGCAGCTTCACCCATGCGGGGTTACCTGGCTGCCCTGACTATGGGAGCAGCCCTTACCCAACAGCATCACCTGAAGTCACAGCTGTCTGTGCCACAGCGACCTGGAGCTCCTTGGGCGGGGTGGGAGGCATGCTCCACCAGGCAGGCCCCATCCCTGCAATGAGGGGGCCTCTCCAGGGGCTGTTAGCCAAGGCCTGGCACACACAGGTGAGCAGAGGGCGGTGGTGCGCACAGGTGCACGCACTTATGGCACTGCTCATGCAAGGGAAGGGAGAGGCCTGGGGACAGATTAGGGTGGTAGGGTGTTGGGCAAGGGGAAGCTCGTTGCCAAAAGGGAGCCCAAGCACAGCTGGCATCTGTTAACAGGCAGGCAGTGAGGGGTGGGTGCTTAGGAGAGCAGAGACTGCAGGGCGCGAGGGCCCGCTGATGTGCAGGGCCTGAATCCGGAAGCCCCAGCTCCTGGCATCCCTTATTCGACTGTGAAACACCAACCCCTGGAAAGTCCCACATGGTCACATGCTGGCTCCCTCCTCCCTGCCCTTGCTAGCAGCCGGTCACAGAGGGTGACAGCCTGCTAGTGAGCGGAGCTGCTCCCTAAGGGCATGCGGTGGATGGGTGTGAACTGTGCTGCAGTCTTCCGGTGGGATTGTGACAGCCGATGCCCGGGTGGTCCCTGTGTGCCAGGGATGCCGGACAGCCCCTGCGGGCTCCTCGTCCTGCCCCGAGTATACCCGGGCAGCCCAGGCGTGTTTGGAGCTAGAAGGGCTCCCAAGCAATGGCATCCCTGGGGTCCGCTCAGTCCCACGTGCCCGGATGCTGCATTCCCCCTGGCAATGAGGACTCGTAGTAGAGAGGATATCTTTTATTAGACCAACAAGATTTTTGCAAAAAGTCTTGTTTAATTTCTTCGCAACCTGGATACCTTCCCCATGGCTGGCACCTCTGCACCACAGCTGGCAGGAGTCTCGAAGCCCGGGCAAGTTCAGCGCATGGGGGGCCCAAACAGCTCCTGCTCCCAGCTTTCACACCTCGCTGCGGTGCGTGTACCATGCTGGGGCCCAGAAATCGGAGTGCAGAGCCCCCGGGAAGGCCTGCGAGGCAGGCCTCTTGGCAAAATAGCATGCCACTTTGCCTTCAGGGGCAGGTCCTGCCTTCTGAGTCCCCCTCGCCCACCCGAGAGCCGGCAAGCCCCTCATGCTCGCGGAGCCCGCTTAGCCCCTGGAGCATCGTGAGCTGCCTTTGCCTCTTCTAGGATGCTCAGGGCTGCGCTGCTCCCGCCACCGCCAGCCAGTGGCTCTCGGAAGAGAGCCTGCCGCAGTGCCCAGCTGCTCGGGGGGAAGGGGAGCCCAGGCACAGGCATTTCCTCCTCGTCCAGGCCTTTGGCAGGAGGAGCAGGCTGGGTCCTGCCTGGTCCTGGGGGTCCTTCAAGGCCTGGGGCACCCGTGTCCTCCCCCAGGAAGCCTGGCCCTTCCCGGCGCTGGAGGGATGCTCCTTCCTCCATGAGCCAAGAGCTGCAGCAGCTCAAGGCCTCTTCCCAGCCCTGACGGCCGAGATGGTGACAGCTGACGGCGAGACCTGGACGGAGATTCGCTGGGGGCATCCTTGCAGGAGGGGGATTTTCCCAAGTCCTGGAGGCTTTACTCTTAATCCCCAAAAGGGGGGTTATGGCTTCCAAGCACCTGCCCGGCAGCCCTCTGCTAGCCCCCTCCCCGTGCCCCTTCTTGCCCCCTGCAGCCCTTCCTAGCCCAGCCCTACCGGTGTCCCTCAATCCCGACCTGCCGTCCTCGTGACGGGCCAGAGGCAGTCGTGTCCCCGACGGCACGTGGCACGTGGCCCCTGCCCCTGCCCTATCGCCTCATCCACACTCCCGGGGCACGGCTCAGCCTCGCCCGATGGCCCTTGGGGACCTGGCAGGGCCAGCCTGCCCGCGGCCAGACGCGAGGCGCCGTCCCCCCACGTTCTCGGGGGGAGACGGGTGCCACCTGCTTCCCCGGCAGCCAAGCCCCAGGCTGCTCCTGCCCTCGCCCGGGGCAGCCCGTGCACGGGAGCAGGAGCCCCAGGCTGCAGGCAGCCCGGCGCTCTCGTGCCCATGCATGTCTCAACCTCTCCCGGGACAAAGCCCTGCTCGAGATGGCGAGGAAAGGCTCCGCGAAGCCTGACACAAAGCCCGCATTGTGCCGGGGCTCTGGGACTTAAAGGGACAATGTCCCTTTCTGCCACCACTGGCTGAGTGGCTGGGGGATACCCCCAGGCTCCGAGTCCCCTGCCTTCCCCCCCACCCTGCTCCCCCATGCCCTGCGATGCCCCCATGCCCCATTGAGCCCCCACCTGCCCCGGAGGCGCAGAGACTTCAAGGAGGGAGCCTGCGGTGGGAGCCAGTTGCCTTCGGGATGGGGAGGGGTATGCTGGCTGGCGGGCTGGAGGGGTGGGGGCAGGTGTAGGCATGTTGGCCCAAGACCTGTGTTAGCCTGGTGCTTCTGGACAGGCCCAGCTTCCCCGACCTGAAATGCCGGTTACCGCAAGGGCTGGCTCTTGGCTGCTGGCTGGGCCGGATTCCACCTCGGATGCTGCCAGCCCGGCCCTGGCACAGCCGTGGCTGCCTCCCCGGGGAGACGGCAACTAGGTAGGAGCAGGTCCTGGGCTGGGCCAGGGAAGGGAGGCAAGGCCAGATGCTTCCCCCCAGACACGCGGTGCCAGGCGGGTGCCCCCGGACCAGGGGTAGCACTCACCCTGGGCATGCCCATCCTGTCCCCTTGGTTGCAATGTAGCCTGGCACTCCCCGGGTCACATCAGGGGACATGACCAAGACCGTTTGACCCCTGCTGACCAGTGCAGAGCATGGCTGGTGGAACTGGAGACACTTCCCACGCCCAGTGCGGAGCCCCGAGCTCTCCAGTTGCATGGCCCCTTCCTCCTAACCCAGCTGGGCCGGGCTGGAGCAGGGCAGTGCCCTCCCAGCCTCCAGAATACCTGCCATCTCGAGCCCCAGTTTTGGAGCCCATGAGTCTTGACCAAGGACCTCTGAGCCGGGACCACTGCCCACTAAAAAGTGTGGTTCCTCCCACGTTTTGGGAGCTCCCTGCTGGTGCCCGGCTGGTTACAGAGGCATTGGGGTGACAAGGAGGCCGTTGAATACCAGCCAGGTTCCTCTGAGCACAGAGGCTCTTTGCAAACAGCCCCGTGGGATTTCACCACTAGCCTGGCGCAAAAGAGCTGATGCTTCCTGGGCTGGCATGTCCCCGCGCTGCTGCACCCAGCCCTGCCTCTGGCTGGGAGAGGATGATCCCCGCTTGCGGCTGCAGCCCCGAGTGCATCAAAGACCTGGCACTGGGACGGAGGGTGGAGCTCCCAGCCAAGGGCCTGCGTGACTGGCGCAAGCAGTCCCAAGCCTGACTGCTGCTGCTGCTAATGGCACTCGTGCGGCCACAGAGCTGTTACCCAAGCCGGGAGGAATGTGCTCTCCAGAGGGCTGCTTTCCTCCTTGTAAGACGCAGCAGGAATTTGCGTGTCAACAGGCATTGCTTTTGGTTAAGAAGCCACCTGTAGCCGTCTCGGTGTGACATCAGAGCTGAAGGTGATGATGTCACAGGTGGGGGGTGATGTCACGTGGGGCCACGCGGGCGGCTAAAGGTCCTGTTCTCAAGCTAAAATTAGGGGACGCGCATGTGACCGGATAGAGACACAGCTGTTTCTACGGGGGGTGGTTCCCAGGACTTCTCTGAGCTGGACCTCCGACCCCATCTTCGAGCCTCCCCGGGAGCTAGCTGGGCACGAAGGCTCGGGGAAGCAGAGCTGCGGGGAGGGTGGAGGGAGCTCAGCAGCAGGGCTCTGCTCCCACGCTGACCAGGACCTCGAGGCCTCCGCTGCGGCTGCGCCTAGCCGTGCCGGCGGCTGCAGGGAGCATGCAGCCCACGCTGCAAGCGAGAGTCGCAGGGGCTCAAAGCCAAGCTGCATTGGGCACGCGAAAGCTTTTCTCCCTGGCTTTCTGCCAGTCTGGGGCAGTGATGTAACCCAGCTCCACCAGTTCCCTGGGGCTGGGGTTGCTAGACAAGACTTCCATCCGTGCTGCTCTTTCCTCGATCGGAGGGGAGCTCTGTGGGCTTGTGTGGCCTGCTTTCCAGGTGCCACGTGTGTCGCTGATGCCCAGTGGTGCAGCCTAACCGCTGGGCTCTGCTGCCTTCTGCCACAGAGCTGGTCTAGGCTGAGCTCCAGAGAAACTCACTGTATCTGCCCACACTCGGAGCTCCCGACACGAGCAACCAAGGGCTTGCAGAGCGCTGCGGTGGTTGACGGAGAGGGGAGTCTTTGCTGCTGGGTGCCCACCCACCGCCAGCACAGGCCAGGCAGCGGTTGTCCCTGATACAGAAGGAGTTTTCCTGCCCAGTTCCCGGCGAGTCCTTGTCACAGCTAGAAGGCAGGGCAGAGAGGCACCTTTACGGACCAAGAGAATAAGACATGACATAAGAGCGCGAACCCAAATTCCCTTCATCAGATGCTGCGAGAGGACAGGCAGAGACCATCGTTGTTTGAGCTGCCAGTGCAGAGGAAGTGCGTTATCCTGACACTCAGGAGATGGCGGGGTAGTTGATTCCTTCCTCTGCCACAGGCTCCCCTGGGTGTCCTTGGTCATGTCACCCAGCCTCCCTGGGCTTATCTGCCACCCCACCATGAAAGCCCTGTCTCTCTGGGTGCTCAGCAAGTGGCATCAGAGGCATTGCTGCCCCCCATCCCCCTTGTCCACTCTCCTTTGGGGCGTCATCTCCCACCCTGGCCAGGAGCGCTTGGCAGCGGGAGGCAAATAACAGCAGGGCAGCCAGCTCTGTCAATTATTGCCTAGCGGGGCCGTGTGTGCAGGGGCCGGCTGCCGCTGATAGGGTTGGCCGCGACTGCCCGGCGCTCCAGCACCGAGGTGGCGGTGACGTGGCTGGAGGAAGGCGGGCGCGGCGGCCGGCTTTGCAGGAGGCTGATAAGGAGTATTTGCGGGCCCATGTCCCTGGCCGGGGAGGGCGGCCCCAGCCTGAGAGCCCTGCTGCTGGGGACAGACCACCGCAGGCAACGGGCCTGCAGCAGGGGCGCTCCGGGCCGGCGTGAGGGCAGCACGCGGCCCCCGAGCCGGACCGGGGAGGGGGTGAGGTTGGCCAGGCAGGCGGGCCGGCCCGTCCTCTGTGGGAATGAGGGACCCTTGTCCCGAGCTTGTCCCGAGCTGGAAGGGGGCAAAGGCTGTCGTGCTGAGGGGCTGCGGGGACCCCCAAGGAGATGCCCCAGCCTGGACTCTGCATGAGGAAGGGTTTGGTCCACGGCCAACTCTGCCCATTATTTATAACTTGCTTTTGTCCGACTCCGGGCTTCAGCAGCTGCTTCTCATCCGGCCTTTCTCCGCTGGGTTGAAAAGCCCTTTCCACCCTGGGCTCACCTCCCTGGAGGGCTGTGCTGCCCCTTCCCCCCTTGCTAGGCTGTGCAGATGGAGCTCATTAGGGCACTCAGGCATTTTTCTCCGGCTTCATTTTTGTGGCTCTTTTCTTTACCTTTGCCAGGTTTTCTCCCCACATCCTTTTTCAAGGTGCCAGAGGCCAGCAGCTGGGGCCCGCAGGGAACCAGGGAAGCTCCTGGCACTCGGAGGCAGCGAGCTGGGATCCAGACCTCACGGGTCAGACACTGCAACCAGCCCCAGGACCCTGCTGCCCCTTCCCGCCAGGCCATCTGCAAAGCACCGACATCAGCCCCGGCTCTCGAGAGGCTGCTTTCTCTTCCCACTTGCAAGGCCCATCTTGGTATGAAATCTCTGCCCTTCCGCAAAAAACCCACCCCGACCCGCTCAAGCCCACCCTGCCCGGCAATGCCCTGGTTTCCTCCTTAGGAAGCCCCATCCAGGACCGCCTACTGCTGCCCCGTTTCCCTTACCCAGTTCTTAAGTGTGTCATGCCAGGGCCATGGGCATCCTGGACCCCTGCATCTCTGCTCCTGGAGGATGCGGGGAAGGACTGGGGGGCTGCGTGGCGAAGCGTGGGGGGACGGTGCCACCTGCCGGCCCACCGACACATTGCACGTGGGTGTTATTCGGGTTTTGCCTTGGCTGCTAGCGCAGCTGCCAGCCGCGGGGGCCAGGGGCTGGCTCTGTTTCCAGGTTAGACCTCTGAAAACAGGGGCAACCCCTTCGTTGACCCTCCATGAGGTGAACCATGTTTTGCAGTGACATCAACGGAGGTGCCCTGCTGCAAGAAAAAGCAACGAGTAGTTACACCGCAATGACACCCCTTGCGCTAGGTGCTGCACGCCTATACAGGACGGTCCTTGCAGGAAGCAGCTGACAGTCCAACTGGACTAAGCCGGGGAGAAGGGATGCGTGAGGAGTGCGTGGTCCTTTAGGTCTGCCCTTTGCTCCTGCTCATGCCTATGTTGCCCCCTTGCCCCTCGTCTTCCCTTTCTGTCCTGAAAGGTGGTGTGCTGCAGTGGTAGTGGCCCTGGCCCTCCCCAGAACCAGCTGCATCTCCTGGTCTAGTATCTCAGGCGTCGCCCAGGCTCACATCAGCAGGACCCTTATTATTTAAGATTGCTTCTTCCAAGGGAAACAGGCTGCTCCCAAAGCCCTTTCCATGTTGCCGGTGTCCCGGGCAGGGGAAGAGCCCGACAGATCTGTGCTGAGACCCGGCAGATCACTGCATGCTGCGGGGTCAGCTATTTCTGTCCATTGGTCCTGGATCTGCACCAGGCTGGGTGGGTCCGATTCCAGCAGCACGCTCCGAGGGACAAGGCAGAGCGATGCAAGGCAGGGGTGGGAGGTTCTCCCTTCGGGCTGCAGCGTGGGGATTTTTCAGTGGAAGGAAGCCAGGAGCCCCTTCTGGGGTCTGGAAGGCATATTAGCGGGCTGGGCACAACCCTGCTCCTGCCGCAAGGGACGGGGCCTGGTTTGGTGATGCCCAGCCCCTGGCATGTGAGGGAGTGCCCAGAAATGCACATGGAAGTGTGTGCAGGGGTGTGTGCAGGTGTGACAGGCTGTCCCCGCACCGGAGACACGTGCAGGGCTTTGGAGGAGGTGCCGGGCACTGCATGGCACCCGTCACACCCCAGCAGCCTGCCAGCTGCTGCAGTAGCAGGATCCTGGCCATCAGGGGATCTAGTTGGCTGCCTGCACGTAGTGCCTTAATGCAGGGGGGGTCCTGGCCCCGCAGCAGCCCAGAGCTCCCTGGGGAGCAGCTGGCTCTTTGCTAATGCAGCCAGTGCAGGAGGCCGTGTCTGCTACTAATGGAAGAGGGCAGGAGCAAGCTGCTGCAACCATGTCTTGCGGGCACGAGAGGGAGCTCCCAGGAGCAACTCTGCCTCTTGGGCTGATGGCGAGGGGCAGTAGGAGGCAGGGGCTGGCCAGGGAGGGGGGCAGCCTCTGGATAGCAGGACTGATGCTTAAGCTGGACTGCAGGACCTAGCAGCATCCAGGGCCAGGGAGTTTCTGGCTTCAGCCCTCAAATCCACAGGCGCCTGCCTGCAGCCCAAGTTTGCAAGTGCCCGCCCTGTTTTTTGCAGCACAGCTGCTTGCAGAGATCCACACAGCGCTGGTCACCCTGCCCTCAGCCCCCTCTGCCTGTGACCCGGTCGTGCATGGAGGTGCCACGGCCCTGGCCCCGCACTCTGAGCCACGTCCTTCCAGCCGGGGGTGGGGCTGGAGGCCTGTAGCAGGGCCAGGACTCACCGGGCAGGCCCCAAATCATGAGAACAGGAATTGTGAGATGTCAAACACAAGGGCCAAGCTGGGGCACTGCCTCCCGTTGGGTCAGGCTTAGGGCACGCTTGCTGACTGCCCTCTGGGGCTGTGGGTGCAGGAGCCTCCAGTTCTCCTGCAAGAAGGGCCCAGGTGCTCTCTGGCTCCCCTGACTCCGGGTGCTGGGGCTGGAAGAGAAAACCCAGCCATCCTGCGCTCTCTCCGTCAGCTTCCCATAGACACATGGGGGCTCTGGACTTGGTTCACTGGCCTGTGTCACACACGGTCCAAGGCAGGTCAGCGCAGGCGGGACAAAGACCTCGGCCTGAGCTGTCCCTGGAGCAAAGGGCGGGCGGCTTTTCACCAAACCCACGTGCGCCTGTGGGTGTCTGTGCACCTGCGTGTGCATGTGCACACGTCCATGCTTGCCAGGGCTCCTGGTGCAGAAGGCGACCAGCTGCCAGTCCCTGCGGCTCTTTGCAAAGAGAGCTGACACTGATCCCTGCTGCCCTGTTGCCGGCTGTCGTGGGCTTTGAGGCTGGTTTGTGGGGCCCGGGGAAGACGGGAGAGGTCATCCCCCCCACCATGAGAGGGGTGTTATTATTGCAGCTGGAGATTGGGAGCCAGGTCCAACTCTTAGCTCTACCATGGACTTACTGTGTGAGCCTAAGTGAGCCCCTAGCACTCCTCGTGCCTCGGTTTCCCCCCACTGCAAATAGTGCTTTCCCCTCCTTCGCCAGGAAGGGCGATGCCCAGTGTAAGGGTGTGTGCCCCGCTTTGCTCATTCCCCCTGCATATTGCACCGTCTGGCAGGCAAAGACACTCTCCAGTGCCTGCACTGCCCCGTGCCAGCGGCATCGGCCTCACCAGCCCATCCAGCACCGAGCTCCTTGCTGAACGGAGCTGCAATGCGCCAGGCTCTCCATGCTGGGCAGGCTGGGCAGGGCCGTGGCGGAGGAGATATTGATCCCTGCTCCAGGGGAAGATGGACGGCAGGATTGCAGGCAGGCAGCCAGGGGAAGGCAGCGCTCACGGGGCTGAGGAAAAATGGGGATGCCCAGACTGCGCCGCGTGGAGAGCCCAAGGCTGCGGCACGCAGTGCGTGGCATTACCAGAGCAGGCTGTGGCTCCCTGTGCCCTCGGCTTCGGCCCTGCAGGGATCTCAGCTCCCAGAACAGCTCTGGCCCTCCTGGTGATAGCTTGGTCTTGCTGTACCTTCAGGAGGGGCCCGTTGCTGCGCGGAAAGCCGTGCCTCCCTCCCCAGGGAAAGCGATGAGTGTCTGGAGCTAAGAAACACCCCGGAAAGGACCCCAGCGCTGTTCCCTCTGCCTGCGTCTGCAGCCAGCCGGCACTGGCTGCTCAGAGCTGTGACCAGCTCCTGCATGTGCGCCGATCACTCTGGAGCCTACCGACGGCCACGTGCGTTTCAGCACTGCTAACCGTCGCCCTTCGGGTCGCGGCGTGCAGGAAAGGGGAGGGAAAGGAAAGAAAGACTGGGATGTGCCAGCTTCTAAAGGAAGTGTCGTCTTCCTTGGGGGTCACGGCATGGGGTGGGGGGAGGCTGCAGCAGGGCACTGCCTCTCGCTTACTGGCTGCCGTGGCCACACACAAGCAGACCCACACGTGGGAGGTGGTGGGCTGGTAAAGTCACACCAATCCTCCCGCGCCCATCCCCAGAGCCCGGCTATGCCCCGCTCTCCAGCACAGCGCCAGGCCCCTCGGCCCCTTATTGCCCCCAGGGCCAGGCTCATGTATTGGCAGCAAGCAGCTCCAGTCGTGGGTATCTCAAGGGAAGGCAAAGAGGAGGCTGCTTTCATCCAGTGGCATCAAGGGGGGATGCTACAGCGAGCTCCCCTGACCTTCCCACTGGGCTGTGGGGGGAACGGGCATTGCCCTTCCAGCTCAGACTGGGGTTGGGCCGTCCACTCCAGGAGCCAGTACTGGACACGTGGCGGCTGGAGGGCAGAGCTGCTTCCTGACCGTAGCAGAGGCCCTGAAACATGTGGGTTTGCCCCTACGAGGCTGTGGGCGCTCTTGTCTCCATATAAACCCCCCTAAGAGCTAGGCCTTGTGCCATCCTGTGGCAGGGAGTTCCCTTGGCTGTGATGCAGGAAGCTTGTGTTCACCCCGGCTTGTGCCGCTGTCTGTCACCTCCCTGCCTTGTGCCTCAGTTTCCCTGTGTGGACAAAGCGGGATAAGGCATTGGCCTGCTGGGCACAGCGCGGTGACGTCTGGTACCACGAGTTATCCCCCGCTGGCTGCTGCAGCGTATGCGAGATGAGTTACTGGGTCCCGCGAGCGGACGTGCGGACGGACGGACCGCTGCCAGCCCAGCCCCGGGACACCTGTCCATGTGGCTGTGGGAGGTCACTTGCTGTGCGTGAGCCTCCCCATCAATGATACGGCCCTTCCCCGCAGGGCGGCGGGGAGCATAAACACACCTCTGGAGACTGTCGGTGCCTGCTCCCAGCCACGAGCCAACAGGTTGGTGCCCTGGTGCTGCGCTGCTCCTAAGGGGATGTTGCTGTTACAGGGCAGGCCCAGCTCGCTTCGTCCCACCGGTGCCGGTGCCTCGGAGCAGCTGGTGCCCCCGGCTCGGGCAGCGCTAGCTCGCCGTCTCGATGCTGCCAGGACACGTGAGCAGCCTCCGTAACAGGACTCGGGAGCCGGAGAGAGAGCGAGGCAGGGAAGGAGCACCAGGGCTTTGGGTCCCGCCGGACTTGCCCCAGCCCCTGGGGATGCCCCAGGGACCTGGTGGGGCTGATTTGCAGCTGGCCCACGTACGGGGGAAGGCCTCGAGCAGGGAGGCACCACGGAGGGCTTGGCCCGTGGCCCTGCTACACAACAAGAGCTGGAGGCAGTGCTAAATTTAAACCCGCCCGGGCGCTGGGAACGGCCCAGCATTTCCTGCACAGCCTCGGCCCGTGTCTGGGCACGGAGGGGGAGAGCCTCGGGCTGGCACGTCTCGCCGGCTGCGCCCTCCTGCCGGACAGAAACAGTTAAAGGTTGGGCTGCAGAGAGCATCTGTTTCATCAGGGAAATAACAGCCCCGGGCTGAGCCAAGGCAGGCTCCCCTGCGCCGCACAGCCCCGACCTGTTTACAGCACGCCCGGCTGTACCCGCACGCGCGCGCCACCCCCGGACACGTCCACCGGGAAACAGCCACACACGTGCACACGAGCACCCCGAGAAACACACCCAGCTACACCGAGAAACTCAGCTATGCACGCACCTAGATACACAAACTCAGCTGCAAACACACACGCACACGCTCAGCTATGCACACACACCCAGATACATAAAGAAACTCAGCTATGCACACACAGACACTGAGAGAAACTCAGCTACACATACACACACACACACACTCAGCTATGGACACACCCAGATATACGGAGAAACTCAACCACACACACACACACACACACACAACTATGATACACAAACTCAGCTACACACACCCAGATACACAAACTCAGCTACGCCCCCACACACAGAAACTCAGCTACAAACACACACGTACACACACACACTCAGCTGTGTACATGCCCCCAGATACACAAACTCAGCTATACATTCACACACAGAGACTCAGCTACACACACATACACACACACACACACACACACACACACACTCATACTCAGCTACACCCCTCAGCCGCACGCACACACACACAGGCACTTATACAGTGAAACTCAGCCACACACCCGCGCATCCCCCAGACACTTACAGAGTAACTTAGCTGCACGCACATGCACACAGACACCCAGAGACACTCAGCTGCCTGCACGTACTGCCCCCACCCCAACATGTACATGGAGAAACTCAGCTACAGGCCTGTCCGTGTCCACGCGACGGCTCCAGCACCCTGGCACAAAGCACACCCCCTAAAGCTCAGACACACACACATGCACACACCACCCCTTCCAGCCCCCTTCCTCTCAGCCCCCAGCCTCCAACACGCTCTCGCACACATCTGCACGCAAGCAAAGCCAGACACCAGCCGCTCTGACTCAGATACCCACCCGGACACACCCACCGTTGGAAACCCACGCTCAGAGTCACCGAAACATGTACCGTGCCTGGCGGCATGTACACTCCTACACACCCGCCTGCACCTACACGGAGAGCCACGTGCCCCCCCGCACTCTCTGAGCTCCTGCTTCCCGCTGCTACCCCCACGCCCAAACACCGCGCTGCTTTTACGGCCCGCTCCTCTCCCTCCTTGGAGGAGACCCCTCCAAGGAAAGTCCCAGCTGCTGGCTCGAATCCCGGGAAGAGCCTCTCTGTCTCTGTCTCTGATCCCAATTTCATGCCCTTTTTTTGCCCTTTTCCCAAGGAAAGTCATCATTTGTTTGCTGGAAAAGGTAAACTGACTTGTCAGCGGGCCCGATGCTAAGCCACCATGGCGGTGCCTGGCTGCAGGGTGAAAAGGCAGGATCAGACATGGGCACAGGGTACGACTTTGAGGGCCTACTGCCACGTCCTCGTGGTACCCCCAGCTGGTGTGCACAGGAGACGGTCCGTATGTGGAGGAGCTTGCACATCCAATTGAACACATCAGTCACGGGAAATGCTGCCGGCAGTTAGGGGACACTGAGGCAGGGTGCACCCGAGGGCACAGAGGAGGACTGCGGCGTGACCTGGACTCCCAGCGTGCCAGACCACTACTCCCGCGCAGTGTGCGGCACGTAGCGTGATGGCACGCACCGTGCGCTGCGGCCGCCCAGGCCTGGCATGGCGCGGGGCGGCGAGCAGTCCCGGAGGGACCGTCCAGGGGAGCAGGGCTCTGGCCGCGGTGTGCAAGCGGGCGCCGAGCTGGGGGAGCCGGGACCTGGCACATTGCTGACATTCCCGCTACCTGGGGCACGAGGGCCAGTGTACACTGAAGGGCCTGGGAGCTGCCAGAAATGCCTGGGACCCGGTCCAAAGTCTAGTGCTAATTAATTCTTGACCCCAGTGTAATCTGCCCTCAGACGGAGAACAGCCTAACATAGTCAAATGCGAGCGGCCTGGCTCCCGCCCCCACATGGGGGAGGTCGGCAGGTACCTTATTTTCGGGTCTACAAGCGGCATGGGTTTTTCCTCGCCCTTTCATAAAGAATCACTGCATCGGGTCTGAGTTTCCCCCGCTTCCCGGGGGCTCCTGGCCAGGCAGGCTTATGGTGGGCACTTCCCCGTGGTGGGTGCTGGGGTGGGCGTGGACGGGGAGCGGGTCTGGGAGGCATGTGGCTCCGTGTCATCCTCCCCCCACCCCCCCGGTCTGATTCAGTGCCAGGGGGACTGCAGGGGACGTTGTCCAGACTTGCTCTACCCGGCTCTGCCTCTGCAGCCTGCCAGGAGCCAGAGCAACCTGGAAAGTGTGGTGTCACCGGCCACGCACACGGCAGGCCCCACGGCTTCCTTGGCTTCACAGATGCTGGGGTCTGGCAGGGACCTCCCAGCCCAGGGTTTGCAGCTCCAGACCCCTGGCCCGGCTGGGAACCCACCAGCACGTCCCAGGCAGTCTTGCTCCCACTCACCCCACGCGGCCGCCTCCTCCCCTCCACCCGTGCAAGGGGTGCATTGCCACTCCTGCACACCCAGGGGAGATGGCAGCAGGGGGTGACGGCCCCTCGGGTGAAGCCTGGCAGGAGCTGGCAGGCCCTGGGTGAGGGGCAATGGCTCTGGAGGCTGGCAGGAGCCACAGGGGCATTGCTCCAGTGGGGCTCAGTCCAACAGCAACAGGCTGTGGCTGTTACCCCATCGCCAGCCTAAGCCTAGGGGCCACGAACGTGGCGGCTGGCTGGGGTGGACGGTGCCTGCTGCTTGGTGGATGGCTCAGAGGTCCGGGGAGCAGCGGGGCGGCAGTCTCTCCTCCTCTTTGGGGGCTAATCCAGACACCCCCGAAAGAACCTGGTGCTTTGAATACCGGGGGGGTTGGCGGGTGCAGGCGCTGGGGGGTAGCGGGAGGACTGGGCTGGGGCAGGCGGCATCTCCTTGGCGGGCCGCGTCCTTAAGAGGACACAGCCCTGCTTATTTAAAGCCAGGCTCCCAGATCTTCCTGCTCCGGGACGGCTATTTTTATCCCGGCCATTCTTGATCCTTCCTTCGGCCGAAAGCCGGGGGCAGATAACCCCTACAGCTGGGCTCGCCCTTCAGCTCGGGGTCAGGGGAGAGGGCTGCTGAGCTTAAACATGGCTGGCACTGGGCGATGACGCCTGCCGGACCCCCCGGCGACCGGCAGAGCTGCCCTAGCCAGCAGGGTCCGGTCCGCCGCCCCGGGCACTTCCCGTCAAGCCCCAGCTCCAGGAGTCCTGGGATTAGGCAGACTCTCGGCACTGCTGGCGCTCGCAGCCTGGGGCTGGGGACTTGCGCGTGTGCAGGGGTCTGGGGACCACGGCAGGAGGTGGAGAAGCAGGGCCCGGAGTCGCAGAAGGACTTGCGCGCGGGGGTCGGCCACGCGGAGGGCGGGAAGGCGTGGGAGAGGGGCGGGCCGCGTGAGTCAGCGGGGCCGGCGGGGAGGGAAGGTGAGCTGCTGCGTTTCGTTTCTAGCGTTACCGTTTCCACAGCTCCCTGCCCCGAGCCGCGGCCCGCCGGGAAGGCGAGGCGGGTGTCCCGGAGGCGGGGGCCGGGCCGTGCGGGGGCGGGGGGGCGAGCTGCCACGCTGCGGCCTCCACAACAGCAACTAAAAATACACCCAGCCATTGTAGTCAGCAGCAAAACAGCTGGGATCGTGCCGGCTCGGTTTTAGCTCCTCTCGTCGGAGATGTGCCAGGAGGCCCCGCTGGGAAACGCCGGTCTCCCGGCCTGCCCGCGGCCCAGAGCCCGGCAGAGCCGCCGGGGGCTGGACCACCGCAAGGCACCGGCCCTCCTCCGCCCCGCCGCCTCGGCAGCCCCAGCCGGGGCGTAGATCCAAGCCCGGCGTGTCTCGCTGCTGTAGGTGAGGACTGGGAAGGGAAGCAAAGACCGACACGGGGCACGACTCCTGGGCTCCAGCCCCGGCTCTGCCGGCAGCCGCGGGTGTTAGCCAGCCTCAGTTTCCCCGCCTGCAGCATGGGGATAGCGACCCGCCCCCTTCCTCCCGTGGCGAGGGGGGACAGCTCATTCCTCCACCGTCCTGGCAGGGCGCTGCCTGCGGAGCGTGCCAGGACTCCCACGTGTGCCTCGCCGGGGGCCACCGCGTGGCTCTACCGCCACGTGATGCCGGGTGCCTGTGCCGCCCTGGCAGGGGGCGATGGCGTGGTGTGGCTTTCTGCGGCCCAGCCTCAGCTGCAGGCCAGCGCCGGGCTGCAAGCTGCCAGGTCCGCAGCCACGTGCCCGCAGCGCCATTTGAGGCCGCCGAGTGCCCCGGGAAGCGCCGCGGGCTGGGGGCCGTCCCCCGCTAGCCCCGGTGGCTGCCCCGGGAAGCCGGGTGAGACAAGGTGGCTCAGTCCTAGACTCAGGGCACAGGCAGTAGCATCCCGGGGACGGCGCCAGGCTGCCGGCCGCTCGTTCCCGTGCTCGCTCGTGCTCGCCGCGCAGCTCGGCCAGCCCGCTCCCCGCGCCGGGCGCAGGAGACGCACTTCCGCCTGGCGCCCAGCAGCCCGCCCGGCCCGCCGGCCGCCGTGGTCCGGGGCTGGAAACGCTGACTCACGAGGGCTGAAGGGGAACATTGTGTGCTGGGGAAAGCATGACTCCCGCCTCACGTCCTGTGGCCTTCCTCCTCCTCTGTCCCCTCCCCTGCCTCCAGACTGGTCTCCCGCCACAGGTCCGGCCCCTTTGATCTCTGGGAGGCAGGATGCGGGCTCAGATCCTGGACCCCTGCGCTCGCCGGACCTGCGGCTTCCTCCGCTAGAGTTGGAGGAGACGTCCGGAGGCATGGCAGTGCCCGCGGGCGGCAGCCTGGGCCTGCGTATCGATGGACCACGCTGCTGACCCCAGCGCCGGGCACGGGGCACCCAGCCGTCGCTGCCACCCGTTGCTCTCCCTGCATGAAGCGAGCGCGCGGGGGCTCAGCTCAGCCCCCGGGGATGCGAGCTTTGCTGCTCAGCACTGGAGAAGCCTTCCCCAGTTTTGGCCCATGCCGAAAGGCCCATTTTTGGCCGGCGAGGGGAACAGGCAGCGCTCTCGCCTCGCCCTCCAGCCCTGCCAGAGACGCTCGGCCCCGTCGCAGCCAGCGTCGCGGTGCGTCACACCCCTGCCCCCGGTCCCAGCCCGTTCGGCCAGCCCAGCCCTCCCCTCGGTGCTGCTGGGGGGAGGCAGGACCCCGCCCAAGGAGCCAGGCCCGGCTGCAGTTGCGCAGCGTGGCGCAGCGATTAGCAGCCCAGGGAAACACGGCAGGGGAGAGACAAGTCAGGGAGCTGGGTGCTGGTGAGGGGCTGTTACCCTGAGCAGGGAGCTGGGAGACTCCCAGCACCCCAGATCCCAGGATGAGACCCCTTGGGCCTGCTAGAGACGAGGAGCCGGGGGGGGCTCGATGCTCCTGTGGCCGGCGCGGCGCGGCACGGGGCAGGGCCTGTTGGCACCGTGCCTTCGCAAGGCAAGCAGGCTGGGGCGGGGGGGCACCACGTGAGCGTCTCTCGTGGGAGGGAGCTAACGAGGGAGGCAGGCACGCTGGGGCCAGGGCAGGGACCTCCGGGAAGGACAGCCTTGCCTGGGAAATGGAGGGACTCGTACACTAAACTACGGCTGGGAGCTTGCAAACCTGAGCTTGCTCGCCCCTCATACAGAGCCTCGCAGCAGGGGCAGCTACTGGGAGCCTAAGTGAGGTGCCCAAGGCCACATTAGGAGAGCAGTGGCAGAGCACAGCACTGACCGAAGTCTCCACTTCCCCAGCTGGTCCTCCAGCCACCGAGCAACCTTTCCCTCCGGCCGCTGAAGGGTCTCAGCGTGTCCCCCCCTCGCCCCGGCAGGCAGCTGAGCCAAGGCTGGCCTTCTCCATGCCTCTCCCTTCAGCCCCCCGGCAGCGGGGTGGGCCTCTGGCCCTGGCGACCCGCTGGCCAGCCGTGCCCCCGAGCCACACCCCGTGCCAAACCCATCCCCTGGGGGCACGGCGTGGGGGGCAAGGGTACTTGTGGATCCCCTACCCCCTGTCTCCACCCCGCCCCCCAAGCTGGTGGGGCCCCGGGCTGGGGCAAGACGAGGTGAACACCCCGCTCTTGCTGGCAGCGGGGTGTGTGTGTGTATGTGTGCGTGTGTGTGGGGGGGGTGCTCCTGCCGCTCTCAGCCCAGGCACAAGGCAAGGTAGATTTGCACCTTACGGACTAACGGACCCGAGACACGTGGCACGGGGAAGCGGGGCGCCGCTCTTACCCCGGCGGGGCAGGGGCTCCCAAGGGAGGGGCCCGGGCTGGCAGAGAGCTGCCGGGGAGCAGGGGACGCGGAGTCAGGGAGGAGGAGGAGACACCGAGAAGGGGAGAGAGCGCAGGACCGGCGCCGGGAGCCGGCAGCGGCGCGCCAGGAGCGGAGGAGCGGCCGCCCGGAGCCCTGCAGCGCCCAGGCAAGCCGGGGCCCGGGCGGAGTAGGCCCCCGGGGGCACGGCGGAGGATGCGGGGTCGCTCTGGGGACGGGCTGGGGTGGATCCCGCGCAGCTGGGGGGGTCTGTGCACGCTCCCCCGAGCTGGGCCACGTGCCCCCCCAGCCCCGTGAGCTGCCCCAGGGCGGGGCACTGCAGCTGGACGCGGGGTGCCCGCAGCCCCGGTGGCGGAGGGGCTGTGCGGGAGGGGACGGCATCCGTGCGACCCCCCAGGCGCCGGGGCCAGCGGGGGCGGCGCCTGCCCGGCTTCCCGCTGCAGGCAAACAAAGGAGCCGGGGCTGGGCTCGTGGAAAAGTACCGGCAGGGCTCCCGGGGGAGGGCCCTGCCGAGCACAGCGCGCACCGGGGAGGGGCAAAGGCAGTGCCGCTGCGGCCCCGCCCCGCCCCGCAGCAGGGGCAGGAGCTTGGTGCCCCTCTCCCTGAGCAATGCCCGCCCCCCGCCTTGCCCTGTTCCCCGCCGGGTGGGCACAGCCAGCCCCCGGGGGACCGGCCCCTTGTGAGCCGGGGAGCCCCTGGGTGTCCGCACCGCCTCCCCTTGCTCTCAGGGCGTTGGTCCCTCGTAGCGGGGGCACGGGGAGGAGCGGCCGACCCCGGCACCCAGGGCAGGGCCTCGTGCCAGCCCCCCGGGGCAGAGCCGCCCCAGCCAACGCCGCCGGTGCCCAGGGCGGGGACACACAGCCGGCCGTTTCGCAGCGCGGGGTTACCCTGCAGGCTTTCCAGACCGGAGCTACAGGGTCCCAGCCCAGCCCGGCTCGTGCCAGCACTTTGGGGTTGGAGATGCAGCGATGAGCTGCTTTTTATGCCGGGCCAGCTGGCTCTCTGGCAGGCGGGGAGGAGGGCAGGGGCTTCGGCCCCAGCGTGAGACCCAGCTCATCTGTGCTCCTCCTGCTCCGGGCAGGAGGGGAGACCCTGGCGGGCTGGACCCAGCTGGAGACAAGCTTCGTGCTCCGGGTTTGGGGCAGTCCTGAGCTCACGGCCGCGGCATTGAACGGCCCTGGGGGGCCTCCCAGCGTGCCCTCCTAACGCGTTTCGTCCCTGCCTGTCACCCGCACGGTTCAGGATCCCTGATCCCTGGGTCCTCGCCCAACTCTGCCGCTGCCCTGCGCTCCTGGCCCGCAGCCCCCTGGACGCTGGAGGTCTCGGGGGTTCCCCTGAGCAAAGGTTAGGATCTCACACCATCAGCTACCACCCTCTCCTGACCAAGCCGCTTGCCCTAGTGACCTTGCACACATGTCCCCTGCACACGCCTCGCCACATGGCTGCGAATGCCAGCCCACGCTGCCTCCAGGCTCGCTGCCCTGTGCTGCAAGGCACGGGGGAGGGGTGCGGGTCAGCAGGGTGTGGGAGACCGGGGCAAGGGGATAAAGCCAGGCCTATTTTTATGCTGTTAAAGCAATTACCAGCGTGTTGCAACCCTTAATCTGCTCCAGCGCCCTGGCGCGATTGGCTCCTTCCCTGAGCCTGGCAACGCCTGCGTCAGAGCTGGACCCTCTCATCCCTCTCATGCGCTGCCAGGTCCCTGGCCCCTGGCCCCTGCCCTTTCCTGGGCTGGCAGCTGAGCCGGTGGCTCCCAGCCTGGGCGGGTGCCCGTGGGGGCCAGCGTGTGGGCACAGGGCTGAGGACACAGCCATAACCACCCCTGCCCCAGCTCCTGCCACCCTTGACAATGACCTTCGGACCGGGCTTAGGACTTGTAGCGATGGGCAAAAGGCCCCTTTCCTGCTGCACCGAGTAACCAGTCCCCATCCCTTCTCAGCAAGATGCCCCTGGGCTTGGCTGGCTTCTTCAGCTCCCCACGGGGCCTCGCATCTTCACGTGGGCTGTGTAACCAGGTTGGGATGCCCAAACGGAGCCTCAGGCCGGACCAGAAGTCCTGGGCTTTTCAGCGCGGCCTCTTTGCTGGGCGCACGACCTCCGCTGTCTTGCAAGAGTCGAGAGACAGAGGCCACTGCCGGTCTGGGCGCGTGCCCTCTGTGGTGGAAGGCCTGCCTGTCCCCAGACGATGCAGCGAATTGGGGTAGCTGAGGAAGGAGTGGGTGTCAGGGTCTCCCAGGGTGGGGCGGGTGCTATCTCGGGCACTGCGGACATCTCTGCCGCGCACGAGGGTGGCTACGGCCGACCTTGCCAAGTCTCGTCTGGCTGCTGTCCCAGCCCCTCCCCGCCCTGTCACCGTGCCCGGGGGATGCTACAGGACCTGCTCCACAGCTCTGGCAGTGTCAGCGGTGGGGCTCGCAGGCACTGCTGATGGATGTTCACAGCAGGACCTTTTGTTCACGTGCCTGGCCAGCTGGCTGGAGGGAGCGCCCAGCTCGCACCTAGGATGCAGCCACCTCTGGGGTGGAACAGGCCAAGCAAGGGAGGGCGGGAGAAGGCGGCAGCCGAGGTGCAGTCTGCAGGGAGCAGATGCCCCTTGTGAGCAGGTCTGGGTCTGCCTGTGCCCTTGCAGCGTGGGGCAGATTCAGGCTGACCCTGCTGGGACGTGGGGAACCTCACTGCAGCCCAGGACCTGCTGCTCTCAGGCCACGTGGAAGCGGTAGCCAGGACCTAATCCAGCACTGCTTCCGTGCCCTGATTAAACATTTAAGAGGCCAGATGCTGGAGACCTCATTAGTGACGGCGATGCGGGGGGAGTCAGGGACGAAGGCCTGGGGATTCCTGCCGGGGGGACGTCGGCTCGGCATCTCAGCCCGCTCTCTGCCCAGTTGGCCGGGACTCATTCGGGGGGAGGTCTGTCTTGCCACGGGGGGCTCAAGAGCACCTTAAGCAAAGCAAGGGCACCGCCGGGCTCTGCTTTTGGCCAGCGACGTGCCAGCAGGTGCCCGCGTCCGTGTAAGCCCCAAGAGATCGCTGGCACCCAACGGGCAGGGGCAAGGGGTGGCTCAGCGCCCAGGTGGTTGTGCCAGCCCCCCATGCCCTAGCCCCGTGGGCAGGCCCGTGCTGAGCACGCAGGACTACGAGGCGCCCGTGGTCAAGCGGGGCCGGGGCTTTGCTACCCAGAGGGGCTGCGCGGGGAGAAGGGGAAGCACGAGCCTCGGCGCGAGGCTTGGCGGCCGGCTCCTCCGCACATGCCCTGCAAGAGGGAGCCGGTGCCGGGCCCCACGTGACCGCTCTGCACACACCAGGCGGCCAGAAGGCGCTGCAGGCCCCGCCAGTAATTCACTTCCATGAGCTAATGGCTATAAAAGGCCCTTATGGAGGGCCCGCGCCTGAATGTTTGATGCGCCTGGGCCACGGCTCCCAGCAGGGCCCCGTTAAAGGGACAGGCCTCGCTTGTCCGGAGCAGGCGGGAGCCGCTCTGGTCCTCCGTGAGCATGCGGGCACGCGCGCGTGCAAGCTGGCGGAGGGGAGATCTGTAACCCTGAGCTGAACGGACCGTGCATACTAGAGCTGCCCTGGGGGAACCGAGGCAGGATCGGGCCCGTGGGCCTGCCAGCGCTGCGCCCAGTGCCCCGGCTGCATCACGCTTCCTCCAGCAGGGCCGGGGCCCTTTCCGGGCCCCCTGAACGAATCCAACCTCGGGAAAGCCAGGAGAGAAGGCAGGGCTTGGCGCCGGCCGCTCCGGGGGGTCACGGGAAGCCCCCTCCGGGCTGCGTTGCCCCCCCGGGGGAGAAGCCGCCCGGCTAGGGAGACAGCAGCTCGGGGCCCGGCCGTGGGCTGGTGGCGGGTGGGGGCGGCCGTGACGGGGGCACGATGCGCGCTGGACCCCTGCCGCCGCTGAGGTCACCCCGGCTGCCCGGTGGCTCCTTTATGCAGCCCCGGCAGAGACACGCGGGCAGACAAAAGCCTCCCTTTGTTGTTGCTTTACGAGCTCCCTGCCCCCAGCCGCCCAGCTGGTGACATTTTACCACCTCCACATTCACATGGGATTCAAAGGGCACAGATGCACCATGAAACCACAAAGCACAGCCCTTCCCCCTCCCCGCAGCGCGTGGGGGCGGGGAGGCCGGTACCCTGGCCACAGGGATGCCCGCGGAGCCGGTGTCACCCCTCGGCCCGCACGGCGGACTCTGGCCTCCTTGTTTGGGGGGTATCTTCATGTGCCCACAGGCCGTCCCCATGTTGGATCCAGGATCTCGGCACCCGCCCGTCACCGCTGTGACCAGGCAAAGGTCCATGTGGGTGGGCAAGCAGAAGATGGAGCCGACGGCCTGCCCGAGAGGCGCTTGCGAGGAGCTGGAGCGCGGTGTCCCTCTGCCCGCCACGGAGCGAGGCTAAGAGGGACAGACAGCCCAGCCAGCCCCGGCATTGCCTGGGGTGTCCAAGTGCCTGGCACGAGCACCCGGGGTTTCTCCTGAGAGCCAGGAGAGCAGGCTGGTGTCTCCAAAGAGGCCTTTGGAGCAAGCCCACACCCTCCGCCCAGATGCAGCCGGAGACTGTGAGTCACTGCTCCGCGGAGGAAGACGCGTCCTCGGGGGAATTCACAGCGTGCACACGCCCTTCTCGGGCTCCCTCGACGCCCCGGGCCCTCGCAGCCCCCTGTCCGACCCCTCCAGGGTAGTTGATGGGGCCGCGGCAGAGGCCGGGCCCCGCTCTGTCCCCGGGCCCCCGGGCAGGGGCTGTGCGTCTGGAGATGCTCCAAGGCAAACACACAGAGAATCTCTTACCACGGAGCCATTTACCGTGGTGGCTGCAACAAGCCCCAACCCGGGCCACTCCGGTCGGCCTCCATAAAATCTCCCTCCCGGCCCCATCGCATACGGTCTTCTCTTCCCGTCCTGGACTCGCACCGTGCAGCTGCTAAGCAGCTGCCAGGTCCCACCCCAGAGGCAGCTGCATTTCAGCGGTGGGCGGAAAGACTCCCCGTTCCTGCAACTTTGTAAATCCTCTTGCCATTGACAGTCCCGACGTCATCGTCAACCGTTGTTATTTTTGGTTTGGTGGGGACGGAAGGGCTGGCCACGGGCCAGCCACTACAGCGCATCCCGTCTGGTGTTACATCTTGTCTGGTGGGCAGCGCTAGGGTGAGCAGGCTGCCTTTAAAATCCAGGCTTTTACTGCCAAAGAGCTGCTTGCTTGGCAGTCTGTCTGTGGAGCAATGGTGCTATCTAGTGGCTAGTTGCGCTGGAGGACTAATCCTAGCGCTTCACCTCTTCCCAGGCCTTGCATAGCACCAGTGACCTGAGTGCTCGGGTCTCCCCAAGGGGATGAGACAGCGCTGTTCCCATTTTGCAGAGAGGAAAACTGGGCGTAGAGAGAGGGACTGATTTCCTGTGTGTAACCGAGCTGGGATTAAAACTCATGCACCCATCGCGTCCAACACAAGGTCATTCCTCTGGCTTTATTTAGACGTCCAGAAACATTGTGGACTATAAAAAAAAAAAGGAAGTCTGGGTTTTGCCAAAAGCTAAATTAGATCCTGAGTGTGTTGCTAGTGCCAGCAGCCGTCTGAAGGTGGGAATCTGTGCCAGTTACAGTGCGCTTCCCCTGCGTCACCTCGGGCCACGTCTCCACTGATGAAACGCATCCTGCTGGAAACTGTGCGGGGAAACGCATTTTAATGACCAGAGCCATAAGGGTAGCTTGGCTCTTAGTGACCTGATCTTCACCGGGGCAAAGATGCTGCGAACCGTACAAGTGTGGACACGAGTTAATACATGTTAATTGGTCTGGACCAATTTTACTTCCCTTTTACTCCAAGCCATTAGGATGTGTAAAAATCGCAATGGCCCTTGTAGACGTTACAATTTCAATCCCTGCTGAAAACACAGCCGCTTTGCTTCTAGCGTGGATGCCACCAACGTGGCGCGGCTGGCTGTGTTAGCGGCAGTCAAACGCCGCGAACTTCTCAGCACTCGGATGCAACTGGTGCGACCCATGGTGGTAGCTAGCAGGGCTTCCCCAGCCTACTACAGGATTTGAACCCAACACTTCCGAGTCCAGGATGTGCTGGAGATGCAATTACTCCCAAAGACAGCCGGCAGCGACCAGGTTGTCTGCAGCTCTGCTCTTCACCATCCCTACTTCCTGCAGCTGGGAGGACAGTAGGGAACGATTCGTCTCCCCTTCGGCGTCTCCTTGCCCCTTGGAAGGTGCCAGCCTCCTTGCACAGGCCAGGTACGGAGCTGGCCCTACCGGTCCTTCTCGTCTGTCTTGCCCCAGGCCGTGCCACGGATGGGGTGTCCTTAGAGGTGGCACAGGGGGAACGGGACCGCTCGGGCAATTTGGGACAGGCGCTAAAGGGTTAAAAGAGGTGGAGCCTCTGCCAAACTCTCCAGCAAGGATTCAAACTGATGGGTGGGCCAGCCAATGACAAGGCTGCTGAGAAGCATTACATCACCAAAGCATGCTCTCGCTGGCTGCTCCTGGGCGGAGGGCAGGACCGGGTGCCTAGCAGCTGCTAAGATATGTTAATATATTCAACCGTAACCCCTTCCGGAGCAAGGAGCTCAGCGCAGGGCCCTTGACGCAGGGTGCTGGGTTGCTTTTATGGCGAGAAGGACCATAAAGGCATGCGGGGGTGCTGATGCATCACCGCCTTGGGCACGGGCAAGCAGGCGGGCGCTGCCAGGGGGAAGGAGCCAGAGTCACCAGCCCCCGCCTCGCTGCGACTTCGTCTCCGGGCTGTGCAGAGGCCCCGCGCCTGGGAGCGCGGCGCTCCCTGCGTGCGCGCAGATGGCACCATTGTTGTGGGAACAAAGGCGGGAGGGACTCACGGCACCTCGAGCTGGCAGAGGGAGGCCAGCGCCTGGCAGCTGGGCAGCAGGGGCAAGCTGCCCCACCAAGAACCGGGGCTGCGGGAACGGGGTCCAGGGCCAGGCCAGTTATGGGCGGGGAGGAGAGCCCAGAACTGGGACCCAGCCATGGGGGGTGGACTTGGGTCGGCATCCAGCTAAGAGCTGTGCCCGCCACCGCTAGGTCCAGGCCGGCCCTTAGCCGCGATCAGAAGATGCTCACAAACTGTGGCATCTCGGTGCCCACGGGTGCAGCCGGTGACCGGGGCAGCGGGCCACGCACGGGCCGGAGGTCGCAGCCGAGCGCAGGTGTCGGCACCGCTTCGAAGACAGATGGGCGGCTGCGATGTGGCACGTTTGAGGTGGGGGCTCTCGTTTGGGCCTGCGATGGGCACCCCTGCGCCCTCCTGGCTGGCGCACTAATGGGCTCCGTCCCCCTCCTTGGGGCCACAGGCTGCACCCGCTGGACCACGGGCCAAACCCAGCGTGGCAGCTGGGAGCCTGCTACCCGCTCTGCGTGCCTCAGTTTCCCGCCTCTGCTCACTGCCTTCCCTGGGGAGCCGTGGGAGGACACGGGTGAGGAAATAAAGCACTTTGTGCTCCTCAGAGAGCAGACCCTGGCCAGGGGAGCGGCACCGCGGCCTTGTTACCCGAGTCTTCCCTTGGGGCGGCGCGGCGCCCTGCCCGGCTGGGGTGGAGCTGCCAGGGCAGGGGCTGGGTGCTGGCCTGCCGCGGGGGGCTGCGGGGCCGTGCGTGGGGCGGGCTCCTCTCTCGCAAACCGAGCCCCGCTCAGGGGGCGCACGGGACAGGGACCCCTGCGAGGTGCCCGAGGGGCACAGCCCCGTCTGGGGGTCCTGGGGCACCCCCTGCACATGGCCCCCGGCCGGCGCCCGGGTACCGCTGCCCACAGCCCGCCCCCTCCCCTCCCCTCCCCCTGCCGTGTCTCTGGCAACCCAGCCCAGGGACACAAATAGCTCTTTTTTTTGCCCAGCCAGCCCGGTGGGTTGCCTTGGGAACAGGAGCTCGGCTTTTGATGTCACTGGGATGGTTGCTACGGTGACTGGCCCAGATTGCCTGTCCCCGTGTGAGGTCACTATTGCCATGGAGACAGACTGGATTGAGCTAGAGCCCCGGTGCCTTGGCGGCAAGGGGCGGAGGATGGATGGAGCCAGGCCAGCCCCTGGGCAGCTCGGGCTCCCAGCACGCGGATGCTGGAGCAGGCCCGGCGGGGCAGCGCGGGGGCCCGAGGGCGCCGGAGCCAGGGTCAGGGGGTGCAGGCTCCGCTGGACCGGGGACACAGAGGAGCAGCGGAAAACTCGTGCCACGAGATATGCCAGAGAGGCCGAGGTGCTAGCGGGTTGGGGAGCTACGGGTACCAGGGTCTCCAGCACCAGAGAGCAGCACATGAGCGCTTGAGACCCAAAAGAGTCAGAGGAGTGCTGCTGGGGTCCTAGAGGGGAGGCTGGAGGGGTATGGGCTTACCGGTACTGCGGTGTAGCGATGGGTTGGGGGTACTGGAAAACTGGGGGTGTGGTAGGGGGGTTAGGAAACGGGGGTATCAGGCACCGGGTTATTAGAGAGACAGAGGGCAGGGACTCATTATGCAAGAGCATGCAAAGGCCGCATCTACACAAGACGCTTATGCGCAGTAGCTTGTTCCTACCGGGCAGGAGCATCGCGGGGCGCAAACGCATGGGGCGATGCTACTGGGCAGCACTGGCGGGGTGCCGCACAGTCGGCATCACCGCGACGTCGTGCGGAGACGCGACCACACGCGCAGTAACGCTGGTCACGGCGCAGTCATTTAGTACGTGGGGATGCAAGTACTAAACGACTGCGCGGTAACCACTGCCCAGCCAGCGGCTCACGGAGACGCGGCCAAGGGGTATTTAAGGAGAAATAATGGGACCAGGGCAGGAGCGTGGTAACAGAAGACTGCCTGAGGTCTCGATGAGCTGCCGATCCCATTGCACAGAGGCGCGGTGAGACGTCACGTGGTGGCACCTCCCCACCCCCAAATTTTGGAGTTGCGGGTGGACTCCCTCCCACGCTATTTTGACCACCGGCCGCCTTTTGCTTTGACTTTCACTTCCTATTCGAGTAAAATAAAGGTGACAGAGAAAAGTTATTTCCAAATGAAAACACGATGTGCTTCATTCAGAAGATGTTACGATAGGCCGTTCTCAGCTTGCCTCCGCTGTTTTTAACTCTCCCCACCCCGCAAAAAAAAAGAATGGCACTGAAATCACCGCGGCTTCATCCGGATTGCGGCGCAGCTGTGTTTCCTGATAAAATACTTCTGTCAAGCTTCTTCTGACCAACTTTCGGGTGACCAAGAGGCGTGAGAAGGGCCAAAAGGGCACTGGGGTCATCATTCGCTGGGGCAGGAGCAGGTGAAGGTGTGGGTGGAAGGGGTGACCGAGCGGGGTTGCTAGAACAAGGGTCATATGGGGAGTGATGACCGCGTGTGAAGGTTGCAGGGGAGTTCGCACCCCAACCCTTTATTACCCTTTGCTCATCACTTCTGGAAAGCTGCTGACCAGGGATGCCCCAGGCTCGGCCTCTGCCTGGGGATGAAGTCTCCTAAGCAAGCCTGGCCCAGACACTGAGCTCGCGGGGGGAGCAAGGAGGTACTTTGCACAGCCCTGCAGCCCCCGGGCTTGCAAGAGCTGTGAACCTCCGCTGACAGCCGGCCGTGCGTAGTGCATGGGGTGTATTCTGCAAAATCAGCCGGCGACGAGGATGCCCCATGTCCGCACATGGCTCTCCAGATCTCTGCCACCCTCTGCATCGACCTTCTCTGTCCCGTCTGACTGCATGCTCCGCACAGCCCAGCAGGTGATCCCTTAGCCGGTCAGACCTCGGGATTAGCAGCTTCTGCCAGCGTATTGTTTAGCCAAAGCCACTTAGCGAGACCTGCCTTGGAGGGGCAGGTGGTGGGTTCCTTAAATAGACGGGCACAGATAGGGCCAGACACGGCGGAAAGCCGATGGTCACGGGATACTGCGCGGCCGCAGGTAGAGCGCTGTCCTGGGCACAGTGTAGCTGGGAAAGGCCAAAGGAGAATAAGGATCCACCTGCCAGCGCAGGAGCTAGAGGAGACGAGTAAGGCCTAGCGGGAGTGTGGGAAGGGGCGTGCTGTGCAGAGCACCCCAGGTGGGCAGGCTGGGCTTGGAGCCGTTTGCAAAGCCCCCTGCTTCGCTGCAAGTCCCTTAGGTCCTGAGACAACTCGGGAAACGACAACGGTGACAAGCTGCTGCCAAAGCACCAGCTGCTACCACCTGGTCTAAGTGAGACTCTCCACCCGCTGTGAGAAGGAAGGGGGCTATGACACACCACGCAGCAACACTATTTCCTTGGAGTTGGGAGTAGTGGTGCACACGCCCCACTCCTGGCCCTGGGCCCTGGGCCTGAATAATGGGGCATGAGTCCCTTTCCAGATCCCCGCGGAGGAACTGTGGCTTTCCCCTCGGACCCCAGGAGGCTGGAGGATGGCAGCCCCTGCCTCAGAGCCTCGAGTCCCAGCTAGCGAGGGCCAAGACTCGTGCTGGCCGGGTGGACACAGCAAGGCTGGAGTCACTTGTCTGGTGGCTTTGGCTGGGAAACTGGGCTATTGAAGTGGAGAGGGCCTGCTCCCCTGGCTGGACCCCAGCTCCCCTAGGCTAGGCGGCCTGGCAGAGCAGCAGGGAGCGTTTCTTTTATTGCGACTGCAGGAGCCCTTTGTGCACCACATTATGCCCTGTGACCCCTGGGTTTTCCCTGGAGACGGCCCTCTAGACCTGCCTTGGCTTGGCTTAGCTCACGGGATGAGCTGGGATCCCAGGCCAGCACCCGGGTTGCAGGGCAGGGCCGAGGCTTACGTGTCTGCTCACTGACAGGAGCCGTCGCCCCGCGGCGCGTTCAGCGCACGCAGGGAACCCGTCGTCAGCATCGGGATGGGACCGGTCCTCAGCGCAGGGGATGCAGTCAGTCGCTCCCTGCCCTGTTCTGCTGCGCAATGCGGCAGCAAGAGGCTGCACAGCCAGCCCGGCACGGGGCCCCCCGCCCCTCACCGTACCCTGCGGAGGGGCCCGATACAGCCCTCAGGGTTTGTTCCAGACAGCGAGGACCCCTGCCTCTTCTTCCCTTGATCCCTCGCCAGGGGCAACAACCAGCACGCTTCTTCCTCTCAGGAGTCCCAGGGTTGGGGGGTGTTCACACAGTCTCTTCCCTGTGTGGTAGGGACAGGATTTTCCCATTTTACAGAAGGGCAAAGGGAGGCCCATGGAGATGAGGTGGCCAGGGCCGTGCAGGAGGTTGGTAGCAGAGCTGAGAAGGGAAGAGAAGAGCCCAGGCTGCTGATGGAGTCTGGGCCCCAAGTTTTTCTTGGCCTAGAGTGCACAAGGGAAGGACAAACCCTGGATTCACCTAGACTCACGGATCTCGCCCAGGGATGTTTTGGGGTGCTGGGGTCTGTGTGGGTGCGAGGACAGGGGCACTGATACTCGAGGCGTTTCTCCACCAGCCCGAGCCACGGATCTCCGACCCCTGCCTGTGACACCGGGTTACAGCCAGCTGCACGGGGATAAAGCAGGGCACCCCCCGCCCCTGCAACCCCCTGCTGCTCCCTTTCATCCTCCCCGTTCTGGCTCGCTCCTGTCTCTCCTCTTCATTCTCCTCAGATTAGCACGGTGGGGTTTGTGGTTTATCTGCCCAGCTGGGGCTCGGGGCGGCTTAGCCCCGTCACTGAGCGAGCTGTGGGCCGGCCGGCCCGTTCATCCGAGAGCCAATGGAGATCCTAGGCACCAGCCTGGATTAAGCCAGGCTCTGCTGCTGCTTTTGTATGGAGGAGACAGGCAGCCAGAGGGGCTCGTGGGGGGATTCACTCCCAGGACACTGGGAGGAGAGTCCCGTGACCCTTTGCGTGCTGGAAATCCACCTGGCTGGGCCCGCATGATTGTGGGGAGGCAAAACAAATATCATCATCATTTTTTTTATATTTGCTGGGTTTTTATATATATATATATATATATATATATATAATTGTGTGTGTTTGTGTATATATAAATTTGCTGTTCGTGATCGATGTTTCGGCAACATCCCAAACCCCGCAGCATACTTTGCCCAGCGGGGTCACTCCACTCAGCTCCCCAGGATGCAGCCAGCTCTGGGGAGGAGCTCGATAGGTGCTTAATAGCACAAAGCTCCAGTTTGGGACAGGAAGAGAGGTCGAGGAGCCACAGCAGAGGGAGCTGGGAGCTGGGGGGCGCATTCGGTCGGGGAAGCAGGACCGCTGTGGCAGCAATTGGAGGAGAGGGGTTGAGTCCCTTGTTGAAGGGGGCATTTCGAAGAGCATGGGCTCACCGCACGACCTCCAAGGGAAAAGCGCCGCCAGAGGCCAAACAGATCAGCTCAGAGCCCCTTTAGCGGATGCCACTGCTTTTTCCACGGCCTCGGTTCATTTTCCCAGTTGTGTAACCATCCTCCTCCCTCGGGTTGCTGGTGGAGATGCCCACCCACCTTAGGAGGACACTGACACCCTCACCCAGACCCCACTCCCCAGTCCCTGGCCCTCCAGACTCCCTTCCTGGCTTCCTGGGACACACTGGGGTCACTGCGGGGTGATGAGAGGCCCCGTCCCAGAGGCAGGAGCTCCAGCCATCCCAGGCACGGTCACACCTGGGGCCGCCTGCACTGGGGAACTGGGTTCCAGTCCTGCCCCGTGCAGGAAGCACCAAGGTCTGGCAGGGAGCTGAACCCGGCAGTGCCCGACGGCTGGAGAGGAGCAGATCTGGAGCCCCATATCACTTTGTCGATGCCCCCAGGCACTGCCTACTACTCCTGCCTGGGCTCCCCCAGCCTCCCCGCATCCCCCTTCCTGCCCAGTATGGCCCCTACTCCTCCAGCCCCAGGCCCAGCACAGGCACAGCTCTGTCAATATTGACACACAGCTCCATTGACCCCAGCGGGGCAGGGCAGGGCAGAGGCGTGGGGAGCTAGTGACGGGGGCTGCTTGTGACTGCTTCACTTTGTGAGGTCATAGGCAGCTGCCGTGAGAACGGCCATGATGTCATAGCATGGGCAGTGACATCACATTGGGATGGGAGCCGCCCATGCTTAAAGGGGCACAGTTCCTGTTCCCTTAGCAGGAATGGGCAAGGGGATGAGGATACAATAAGGGAGGGATCTTGCCTGGGAGCTGTGCTCCAGTGCCGGGGATGGGCCAGGGATGCTCGGCAGTCCTGCCATGAGCCGTGAGGGGCAGCTGGCAAGACGGGAAGCCCCGTCCACACCCTGGGGTGGGAGACGGGCATGGCTGTAGCTAAGCCACGAGGGCCGGATCTGAGACCCTCAGCCCGGGCCACCTTAGAGCGGGCCCAGCCTATATCCCCAGGGCTCTGCTGCCATCACTTGACAGGCCTTGGTGCCCTCCAGGAGAGGTGGGAAGGCTGCTCCTGCGCTGAGGTGGCCTTGACATATGCACCCCAGCACAGAGACCCAGCCAGCCCGTCTGCCAAGCCTGGCTCCTCTCCCGACCCCAGGGCAGGCACGCTGTGAGGTGAAGTCAAGGACAGGGACATGCAGGAAAGTGGCGCGGTCTTCCTCAGAGCCAGGCCTGTACAGCGTGGGGCTCCCAAGAAGGAGCCGGGCCTGCCATCTAGTGGCTGCCATCATGATTAGCTGGTCTCTTAAATTACGCTCAGTCTTCATCCTCCCCCACCACGCACCACTAATACTTGGTTTATCAGTGCTGTGGCAGTGCCCACCTTCAGCGATCTCATGGTGTAGTAATACAGCACCCAGGGTGATCCCAACTTACTGCACCTAGGAGGCTGGTACAATTGTACCCATTTTACAAGTTAGGAAACTGAGGCACACAGAGGTGAAGGGACTTGCTTGAGGTCACTCAGTGAGTCAGTGGCTGAGCTGAGGCTGGGCCTGAGTGTGCAGTCCAGCACATTAGCAATTAGGAGGCATTGCTTCCACACAGGCTGTGGACAAAACAAGACCAGCGGGGGTAGGGGTAAGGATTTGGCCTGGGGGTTTGCAAAGGGTTTGCAGGGGGGTGCTCACAGTGGCAGGGCAGGGCATGAGGAGGCCAGGCCACTGGAGCACAATTGCAGACTTTTGCTGTGAATGTAACTTCTGAGAGAGGGAGAAATTCCCATCTCAGTCCTGTTGAATGGGTGACACACTCCTGCTGCCCTGCGGCCTCAGAGCCAAGAGGCAGGCTCCCTAAATCCCCATCCATTTAAAACAATAAGTATAAAAGGGAGGCTTTTTTCCTTTACTTCTAGTCTGGGAGCCTGAAGTTTCCTTTGGATCCTGTCTTCAGGCCTCTGTCAGCAGTTAGGAGGACTGGAGAGTTAGGCTTTTGAAAGGAGTCTCATTGAATCACGTGCTTCCGGGAGCTGGGGCTTTATCCAAACCCCTAAATATGCTGACCTGCAACCAGCATGCAGGAAGGAGCTATGGCATCTGGGAAGGGGGCTGCGAGTGATGCATGGCATTCAGGGGCTTTGGTTTGGGGGAGGTGACCATGTTTGTTGGGCATGCAGTGCAAAGAAAGGGGCTGGCAGGTGGTTCGAAGATGGTGACGGGGGCAGAGTGTGGAAGGTGATTCTGGGCCAGCGGGGCAGTCCAGGGGAACGTGCTTAGGAGAAGCAAGATCACCAAGTGGTCAGCGGAAATGCCAGAAGAGCCCAGGACAGAGATGCAGGAAGGGGCTGTGTTGTCCAGGAGGGTACGAGAGATTTAACTGGTATAAGTGTGGCAGTTAGCATAACGTGATGCTGAGAGGGGCAATATGGTGGATGTGAGAGATGGCTTTGGTCCAGTGTTGTACCCATAGTCACGCCAATCTGGCTGCTCCTTGAGAGCCCGATGAGAACCAGTGATCAGCCACTCATGTTCCCTTCCAGCACCCGCACTGCTATTCAGGCTTCAAAAGCATAGCACGTCGAAAAGGTCTGTCCTCCGTCAATACCAGCTGCTTAAACCTTGGTCCTGGCTTTTCCCCTTGGGAAACAAGTTAGCCTTGTGAGACTGGAATTGCCAGGAGCTGTCTCCTTCCTTGGCATGAAGTCTAGTCCTACCTTCCACCTGCTCCCGTCTCCCAACCCCTTTTTTGGTTCTCGGTGACCTTCTGCAATAATTACTGCTGGTTTCAGAAAGTCCAGGGGGCCCTGCATCTTTAAGTATGTGATGGAGCATGTGTCAGGGGCAGATCCGGGGGTTGCACTGGTGCACTTAGAATCGCAGAATCACAGACAACGAGGGCTGGAAGGGAGCTCAGGAGGTCACATCCAGTCCAACCCCCTGCTCAAAGCAGGGCCAGCCCCGACTACATCATCCCAGCCAAGGCTTTGTCTACCTGGGTCTTCAAAACCTCCAAGGCTGGGAATCCCACCACCTCTCTGGGTCACCTGTTCCAGTGCTTTGCTACCCGCCTCATGAGGAAGTTTTTTCTAATATCCAACCTCAACTCCCCTTGCAGCAACTAGAGCCCATTGCTCCTTGTCCTGTCTTCTGCCCCCACGGAGACCAGCCCAGCTCCATCCTCTTTGCAGCCCCCCTGCAGGGAGGTGAAGGCTGCTATTCAATCCCCCTCGGCCTTCTCTTCTGCAGATTAAATCAGCCCAGGTCCCTCAGCCTCTCCTCACCAGTCCTGCCCCCCAGCCCCTGAACCGTGTCTGTTGCCCTTCATTGGACTCCAACTTTTCCACATCGTTGCACCCCCATTTGATTCCCGCTCCACCCGGTGTTTGAAACCAACTGCCTGGCACTGGCAGCAGCACTTCTAGTCAGGCTTCATGACTTCATGGCTCATTATAATCTACCCGATTCCTTCTAAAATCTTTATTCCACAGGCATTCATATTAACAACCCCGCCTTTTTAATGGGGTTGATGTTCCACCAATCAGCCTCTCCTTTGTTTTGCAATTCTGCTGTCTGTTTGCTGCTCCTGGTCATGAAGCTCCTATTTCATAGTCTTGCAGCCTCAATTGCAATGAAATTGTATTTGTTTTTCCTTAAACCAAATAATCCAGCCCTAAGCCGCTCACCTACTAGTAAAGCTTCTGGTTTATTTTTAACTGGAGACAAATCTGTGTTGTTTTAGATGTGATGATGCACCTCAGCACACACACCCCCTTTTCAAATTCTAGGTCTGTCCTCAGTTTGTGTAACAACATCTCCGAATGGGTTACCTCCCAGATCTGAACCCTGGATTTAAAAGCATGAATGCATTTTTGCTGCTGGAGGCAAAGAATTGGCCCGTTCACCGGAAGCGTGCTGCGCTCCTAAACCTGTATCCGTAGCCTGGCCCAGAGAAGGAGACAAAGCCCCTTGGCGTGCTAGGGCGCCTTGCACGTATGAGCTGTGTTTCTCTGTGCAGAGGCTCCTTTCTCTGATCTTCGTCTGTCTCTTTTGATAAGCCTCCTCCTTCCTTTCTGCTCAGCGGTCTGGGCTCTCATTTCCCCCGTCAAAAGCAAGTTTGCAGAAACACTGCGACAGCGCTGGAGTCATTGCTCAGTCCATCTCTCTCCTGTGGGGTCCACGGGCCTGCGCCCCTCCTCCGTGGCTTCCTTACGGCTCCTGGCTCGTAGGAGCACTTGTTACTCTCATTAACCTCCGTGGCCAGCGCGAGGCCGGCTGTGTTTTCGCTGACCTTATTGCTCCCCTGCAAGCGCTAACGGATGCTGCGGCTTCCCTTCTCCCCAGCGGAGTCCTATTTAACCTCCGATCACCGAGCAGCGCCTGGTGAAGCCAAACTCATCTGCATTTGCCCTTCCCCTGCCCGAGTCAGCAGCTGCTTTTCTTACGTTTTTTTTTTTTCGAGGCTCCCCCAGCCACACTAAAACTAATTACATTATAATCATAATAATAGGTAGGTCTCAAGGCAAAGAGGCACCGTTGTGATGGGTTAATGAGCAGTTTGCAGTGATGTGTTCCTCTCTGTTAGCTACCTAATGTTTGCCAGACACTTTGCCCCGTGGCCCTGACTCACTTGAGTGCTTTACTCCCCGATGCGTTGGGGCGGTCGCGGTTACCGGCGAAAGCTCCTTCAGCCAGACCGTGGATGCTCTCTCATGGGGCCGGTCTCCTGGTACCCCCCAGGCACGCCGTGCATGCGTGTGCCCGCCTGCGTGTGTTACTTAAGAGGTGGTTTCCCCTCCCAGACGCCGCTGTCCTGCGGTTTCACGCAGGGTCGAGGAAGGAAGGATGCTGTGGCTGCTAAGGAGCAAGGGACCCGGGGTCAGAGGCTGAGTGAGCACAGGCAAGTCGTATCTCTCCCACTTCTCTCCCACCCAGTCTATTCTGGGTATAAGCCCCCACCCAGACCAGGACTAGATTACATGTCTGTACAGCACCTAGCACTACAGAGCCTCTCACTGGCTCCCAGGCTCTCGTAGAGATCGCTGCACGCCTTCTCTTTTGCTTTCCATCCCTAGCAGCCTCACCTCTTCCCTTTCATTGTCCGAAGACGCCCAGCAAGGCTTGCAGGGACATCTGATGCACCTTCCCTCCTCTCCTCCCATCTCTGCTGGGGGGCTGCACCCCTTGGTGCTGCCATTCCTCCAGGCAGCATAGGGGCACCATGCCTCTATGCTGCTTATTCAGAGATTCGTAGAGTTTGAGGCCAGAATAGACTCTTAAATATCTCATCTGGCCTCCTGCTTCACAGAGGCCATCGGGTGCCACTGGCAGTGAGCGTACGGAGCCCAATAACTTGTGCTGGCTCCGGCGCATCTTCCCAAGGGATGGGGACTTCACCACTCCCTGTAGGAGTCTGGCTGCTAAGGGCCCAGGATGTAGGTGATCCAAGCCCAGAGCCTGGTGTCACAAGACAGGGGTCTGGACTGGAGTCAGGAGCCAGGGATGGGGGTCAGGAGTTGGCAAGCCTGCAGCAAAGGGGGCTGGCAGAGTCAGGAGTCAGCAGCCCGGGACCGTGCGGTCATAGGGAGGTGGGGCTGGGAGGGAGCTTCAGAGGTCCTGCCTAGCCCAAGCCCTGCCCAAGGCAGGATCAGCCCTGTGCAACCCACCCCATCATCTAACCTCTTAGTAAAAGTACCGTCAACTCTGACCCAGCCCAGACATCACACCTGAACCTGCCACAGGGAAAGCAGGGAGACCCTGGCACCCACCGTCCCGCTGCTGTGAAAGGTTGGTAATGTGCTCAAGAGATCCCAGGCCACACTCCCTGCTAGAGGAAGGCAACACGCCTACCTCCCCAATCTGTACCAATCTGACCGGGGGATAAAACACCTTCCTGACCCCAAACCTGGTATTGGGTAGGGCCCTCTTGCCAGGATCCTCCAGGTTAAAGTCCCAGCAGGAGCCCAGACAAAATTCCCAGTATGGGCTGCAGCCAGCACCCAATGCCGGTGAGAAAGGCTTAAAAACACCCTGACTCATGGAGCAGAAAAGTTGGGAGGGAGCAACCAGCAAAGCCTGAAAGCCTGGGAAACCCCCATTGTAGAAGACCGGCATCGCTACGCCTCAGTCGTCCCCGACCAGCGGCTGTCCAGCCCCTCCTCGAACCCCTCCAGTGACCGAGAGTCCCCCCCTTCCCTGGCATCTATCCCGCAGCCTCCCTGCTCTAACAGCAACGAAGTTATTCCTGAGATCCAGCCCAAACCCACTTTGCTGCAACTTTGACCCGCTGGATCACGTCCTGCTCTCTGCAGCAAGAGAAAAAAGATGCTTTACAGCAGCCCGAGGATCTTCTGTCCTGGGCCTCAACACAGCTGCTGCTTTTCGGCGGCAAGCAGACCCACGCAGGCGTCATGCAGGGCAGCTGGCAGCCAGGATCACTCGGGTATTAGGGCTGCTGGGGGCTGCTCAGCCTGCCTGTTGCCCTGGCTCCTGACCATGCGGATGCGGCTATTCTGGGTGGGAAGGGAAGGGGGCCTGGCTCTGGCCTCCGGACAGGCGTTCAATCCTGATCTTCCCTCCCGCTGCCGCAGCAGTCCCTTCGGGGATGCCGTGGCAGGGTTGGTGCCACTGCGTGGCCACTTGGAGTACTGCTTTGTCCCTGTAAGGTCACCCTTGCAGCTTCCCCAGAACCTGGGCGCTTCTTCTCCGGACCAGACGTGGGGACAGCTTTGAGTTTCCTTGGGCTCGGACTGCTTTGCCAGTGGGCTCGCTAAGCTGAAATGTCTCTGTGCCCCGGGGATAAAAGTAAGCAATGCAGCTGAGGCCTGGGGAAGCAGAAGGTGCCAAGCAATGAGAAGGCATACTGCCGTGTCCTCGCCACGCTGGGTGCCCGCAGGGCTAGATCCAGCTAGTCCCTCCCCGCCTCAGTGCTGTGAGCTTGAGCTGTGCTTAAGCAAGGCATTCAGTGGGAGCTTGCAGCAGGGTCTCAGCACATGCCAGGAGGCTTTTTGCACACAGACGGGAGCATCCATTAAACACCTTTCACTGACACCTCCTCAGTGGGTGCTCACAGCTCTGCCATGAGTCCCCGAGGGTCCCGAGATGGCTGTGACAGGGTGCGTGCCTGGCATTCACTGCATGCGCTCGGGGCTGCTCTGAGCCAGGTGGCTACTGATGGCTTCTGCGCACTGGCTGCAGCACAGAAACATAGAAGTGGGGTCAAAGGGACCTTGTAGACCTTCAAGTCCGACCCCCCACCTGGGCAGGAGAAAAACTGGGCTCAAATGAGTCCAGCCAGGTAGTCATCAAGCCTCTTTTTAAAGCCCCCCAGGGTAGGAGCCAGCACCACCTCCCTTCCAAGTTGGTTCCAGCTCCTAGCCGCCCTGACCGTGAAGTCGTTCTTGCGGATGTCTAATCTAAACCTCCGCTCCAACAACTTGTGGCCGTTATTCCTTGTTACGCAGGGGGTGCTCAGGGAAACAAGGTCTCTCCCAAACCCTTCTGGTCCCCCCTAGTGAGTTTATAGACGGTCACCAGGTCCCCCTCAGCCTTCTCTTGTGAAGGCTGGACAGGTTCAGGTCCCGCAGTCTCTCATTGTAGGGCCTGCCCTGTAGTCCCTGACCATGCGAGTGGCCTTCTCTGGACCCTTTCAATGTTGTCGACATCCCTCTTGAAGTGGGGTGCCCAGAACTGGATGCAATACTCCAGCTGTGGCCTGACCAGTGCCGCATAGAGGGGGAGGATCACCTCCCTGGCCCTGCTAGAGATGTACCTGTGGATGCACGACAAGGTGCGGTTAGCCCTTCCAACCGTGACCTCGCATTGTCGGCCCATGTTCACCTTGGAGTCGATAATGACTCCAAGATCCCTTTCTGCCTCTGTGCTCTTGAGAAGGGAGTTTCCCATCTTATAAGTGTGCTGCTGGTTTCTACCGCCCACGTGCAGCACCCTGCACTTGTCAGTATTGAAACGCATCCTGTTTATGTCAGCCCACTCCTGTAACCTATCCAGGTCTTGTTGCAGTCTTTCCCTCCCTACTAGCGTGCTCACCTCACCCCAAATTTTGGTATCATCAGCGAATTTAAACACATTGCTTTTCACCCCGTCATCCAAATCACTGATGAAGAGATTGAACAGCGCGGGCCCCAGGACTGAGCCCAGGGGGACTCCGCTGCCCACTTCCCCCCAGGTGGAATATGACCCGTGCACCACCACCCTCTGAGTGTGACCCGTGAGCCAATCTGCAATCCATCTGACTGTGTAGACATCAATGCCACAGTCGCCTAGTTTTTTAATGAGGATGGGGTGGGAGACGGTGTCATAGGCCTTGCTGAAGTCCAGAAAGACTACGTCCACGGCGACACCTGCATCCAATGCTTTTGTGACCTGATCATAAAGGGCAGTCAGGTTGGTCTGACAGGACCTGCCCCTAATGAAACCATGCTGGTTGCCCTTGAGCATCAGCCCTGAGGCCGGCCCATTGCAGATGTGCTCCTTGAGGATCTTCTCAAAGAGTTTCCCTAGGACTGAGGTAAGACTGATGGGCCTATAGTTGCCCGAATCCTCCCTCCTCCCTTTTTTAAAGATGGGGACCACGGTGGCTATCTTCCTATCATCTGGCACCTGGCCTGAGCACCACGAGCGCTCATAAAGCCATGTCAAGGGCCCTGCAATAACCCCTGCTAGCTCCCTCAACACCCTTGTTACCAGATTTGCCCGCTACTTTGGGGTGTGCTCATTTATTAGGGCTAGGGTCTTGGTAATTCTGTCAATGTGCTGCTTGCGTTACTTGTGTTTCTGTACGGAGCTGTATCTCTCCCTTCTGCAAGCCCTCGCCCCCAGTGGAGCTATCTTGCAGGACTCAGTTCTGTGGGGCTGGGTTCCTCCAGTCCCCAAATCAGTCATACACACACACACACACAGATTAATGTGACGCGCCTGACCTGGCCGGGTTGATCAGCATGGACAGGCTGACACCCTCATACGCCAAGAATCGGTTCATCAGAGCAACAATAACCACAGGCAGACACAAGCCCACAGTTAAACAGAAGACCTCTGCATCCGGCTGGGTGTCCAGATGACACCCCCATGTGTCATTAGGGCATGTCTGAGCCAAACTGGGTCAATCAGCCTGTACAAGCTGATCCCCTGATGTGTTTCCAACTCAGCACGTCCCAATCTTTTAGTCTCTTGATGAGCAGACCCCACAGTATTTCTAGGCTTCACAGGGATCTTTAGCTTAGGTAAGAGGGGTGTTGCTGCAGAGCAAGTGGGGAAAGAGAAGTAAAGAAGGCAAAATATCCCCAGTTATCACCAGTTTGACTATAAAAGTTATTTATTGCTAAGTAGATGAAATATATATATATTGACACTAGTAGTGATAGACATGCAAAGGAAAAACAAACACAAACAGTCACAGTATACCCTGGTTTCACTAAGTATTCGGGGAAACTTAGCTCAAGCTTAACTAGTACAGTTCGAGTTCAGAAGTCTATGCTTAGAGAGAGAGAAGAGAAAAGAGGGAGAGAGCTGGGATCTCACCAGCCCAAGGCACTCGGGCTGCAGAGCCGACAGGTCGAAGTTCTCAGCACGATCCTTCAAGGGAGACGATCTGCCTCCTGCCGCCTCTCCAGAAGAAAGCGGGTGGTGTCAGCACACACCGCTGCTTCTTTTACAGATTTTTATACCCCCAGTTCAGCTTCTTTCAAGCATTCTCAATAGTGTAAATCAAATTGTCTTTTCTATTGACGAGGGGTTATCTGGGTGGAACATCTCAGGAACTTGATTGATACTCAGGAAACATCTACTTGGAGCCAGCTTGATAGCAGATATACTTGATGGGATCTCTCTTGGTGTCTTCAGAAACAATAGATTGCAGCATCAGGGTTTTTGGATTTTTACTTGCAGTGAACAAGCCTCAGCTTAGCATGACTTTTCCAGATCTTACTTTTGTCTTTTAACAGACTTAAGGCACTTACTGGAGTGTTCATAACCTGTTGTGGAGAGGACTTCCACCAGTCGTCTGGGGAAAAGTATGACAGCACTTGTGGTCAGGGCTCCAACGGGCTGGATGCGGTGATGAACCCTGTGCCATTGTTCAAATGTTGCCCGTACTGCCTTGGACTCGGTTATTGCCTCAGCACTCCCTAACCCGGCAACCGCGTTGTAGCCGATTAAGTTTCCATCGGCCTCCCCTAGTGGGACCGGGGAATGGACGGCCTGAGATGCCCAGTAAACTTACTTTTGCTTAGAGGTTGGGGGGGGGGGCGAAGGGGAAGGAAAAGTCCTTTGTAAATCCAGATTAGAACTGGTCTGATAAATGCTGAGCTGGGTGTGGGGGTTGATGAGCATTTGGAGCACAGCTTCCCCACCATGCCGTGCTCCCCCGCTTCGCTGATCCCAGGATTCACTGCAGTCTCTGCTTCAGGTTTTCTGTTCTCCATCTCTCATGCAAATGAATGGTCATCTGTTCCCATCTCAGATGCAAATGAGACCTAGGCACTTGTTGCACTTTTGTCACCCTGATCTGGAGGGTTTTAGATGCGTCTCTCACTGCATCTTCATCAGTTTCTGTTTTGGGGGGGGGCGCGATTCTTTGTGAGTCAGACAGTCTGCGTCCTGTGTCAGGGGTCCCCAAGAACATGGAGCAGACAGGTAACACCCTGGGGTGGAGAGCATCTGGACCCACTGGTATGAACACGTCCAGCCCCTCCAGAAGCTCTCTAACCCGGGCCTCCCCAGCCCGAGGTCTGGAGACATTCCCCTCGAGTCCGTCTTGCATCACGGTGGGGAAGTCCTGGTCCCTGCACAAGAAAACAGAGGTGAAGAATTGGTTAAAGAGGTCTGCTTTCTCCTCTGACACAACCACCAGGTTGCCCAGAGGATCTTGCAGGGGCCCCACATTTCCTGGTGCTTTCTTCATCCTTCCTATACATTTCATAGATTTTCATAGATTTTCATAGACATTAGGGCTGGAAGGGACCTCGGGAGATCATCGAGTCCAGCCCCCTGCCCAAAGGGCTTTTTATTATCCTTGATCTTGGATGCTAGTCCTAGCTCTACGTCCGCCTTAGCTTTCCTGACAGCAACCCTACAGGCCCGAGCAGAGGAGGTATACTCCTCTTTGGAGATAGCACCCCCTTCCACTGGGTGTACACCGCCTTTTTGGCAATCAGGCATTTCCGGACGCCCTTGGTGAGTCAGAGGGCCTTCCGGGCACTCTTGTCCCCCTTGCTTCTTGTTGGGATGGTCACCCCTTGGGCCCTGAGTATCATCTCCTTAAGGAACAACCACTCATCTTGGGCACTGAGCTCCTCTCTCTCAGGAACCCCAGCGCCTCTCCCACTAATCTCAACTCGTTGAAGTTGTTCCTCTTGAAGTCTAGGGCTACCGTCTTGCTGCAGGCCCTTGGCACCTTGCGCTGGATGGTGAATTCCAGCAAGCGATGATCGCTGTCGCCCAGGTGGTCAAGGACCTGGAGGCCCCTGACCAGGTCATCGCCTGTGGCCAGGACCAGGTCCAACAGGGCGTTTCTTCTGGTGGGACCGCGCACCTCCTGGGTTAAGTGGAGGTCCTGTATCTCGGCCAGGAACCTCCTGGGATGGCCCAACCTGGCTGACTGTTCCTCCCAGCAGATGTCCGGGGAAATGAAGTCACCCATGACAACTATATCCCTTGCCTTAAGTGCCACTGCAAGGTGGCCCAAAAATTCCCGCTCCAGCTCCTCCCCTTGGTTGGGGGTCTGTAGTAGACCCCTCTTGTTAGATCCCTCTCCCCATGGTCCCCTTGTATCTTGACCCAGAGCACTTCAGCTTGCCCCTCTGACCCCGTTGTGCTGGCAGAGGATGTGTAGTGCTCCTTGACATAGAGCGCCCACCCCCACTTTTCCTTCCTTCTCTGTCCCGCCTGTAAAGCCGATAGCCCCAGTGCTAACTGCCCAGTCTTGGGACGAATCCTGCCACGTTTCTGTTAGCCCTGTTATGTCTGGCCCTGAACTGGCTATTCTGAGGGCGAGTCCCTCCTGTTTGTTCCCCATGCTTCGAGCATTGGCATATAGGCATTTAAGGCCCTGCCCAGCTGCGTGTGCCACCCCCTGATTTGGGAGACTGTCTGGACCCCTGTTTCTTACCTGGGCACTCCTTGCATTTGTCACCCGTCTTGCTCAGGTGATGTCTCCTCATCTTCTTGTGGCCCCCTCCCCCGGCGAGGCTAGTTTAAAGCTCGCCGTACCAGAGCAGCTAACCTGGAAGAGAAGAAATGCTTTTCTTTAGGAGAGAGGTGAGGCCCATCCCACCCCAGCAAGCCCCCGCCCGAAAGCATGGATCATTATCAAGGAACCCAAGGCCTGCCTGGCGGCACCAACGGTGTTAGCGCTGGTTGACCATGCCAATGCAGACCCCGTGTCGCCATCCTCGCCTGCTCACCGGGAGAAGAGAGGAGAATACCACCTGCACCCCTGTCTCCTTAAGCTTGTCCCCCAGAGCCTCGAAATCCTTCATAACGAGGTCAGGGTTGCCCCTGGCTGCGTCATTTGTCCCCACGTGGACGACAACCATGGGGCACTGGTCTGCAGGTCGTATGTAGGCTGGGATCCTCTCCGGCATGTCCCTAACCTGAGCCCCAGGCACGAAGCAGACCCCGCGCCATTGGGTCAGGCCGGCAGATGGGATTGTCCAGTCCTCGTAGGACGGCGTCTCCGATGATGAGGACCTGGCGTTTTATCCTGCTGGTGTTCGCTCTCTGACCATTCTTGCCATGTGGGGAGTGGCATCGTCCCCGCCGGAGGCAATTCCTCTGTCTTTCCCCATCACAGCTGCCAGGGCATCGAACCTGTTCCCCAGGTGAACCCGGGGAGCTTCCACTGCTCTAGGCCTAGCAGCTCTGGATTTGGACACCGTCTGCTACTCCTGCATTGGATGCATCTCCTGTGGGGCTGTCCAGGGGGTGACCAGGCCTGCAGAGAACAGAGACGGGCATTGATTCCCTCCTCTGCATCCCTGATCCCCGCAGCCTGGAGCTCCCTCACCTGCGCCTCCAGGGCCCTAAGTCATGCACAGGAGGGACAGGCAAGGGGACCACCAGCCCCCACCGAGCCTCCCCCGGTGCCCACAGACAGGGGGCAAGGGGCCACCGATCCCGCCATGAGCTCTGTCTGGCTGGAGGCCTCAGAAGAGCCCATGGCCGACGTAAGGGGGTACCCGTGTGGCACACTTGCACCCTGCTCCCTCTGCTCCTGCTCCCCAGCTGCCCATGTCATGCAGAGTTCGTCTCTCAGGTGCTCCTTCCACTCCTGGGACCCTAGGGAGTCCCCAAAATTAAACCTCTCTGGGTTTATTACTCAGGCCTGGGGATTGTCTGGAGGAGCTAGCGTAACATCAGCTTCTGCAAGGTCAGCTACCCTCTGCCTGGGTTTTGCTACAAGGTCCCAGCCTGTATTATTTACCGTCAACACCGATATCTGCTCACAGCCCGCCCCAGTCACTGAGACCACCCCACTGGGGATCAACGTCCTTCTAGGTACGCGTCCTCGATTGGGTGGCTCAACTAGGGCTATTCTGCTGCAGCAGCCATTTGGGTAGGTGTGTGACCCAGGTACACCCAAGGGTGTGCCCCGTTCTCAGTTGAATGGGATGGGTAGGCAGGAGGGGGTGCTGTGAGAGGGACGCCAGAATTTCAAGCAGATCCCTCTTTCCTCTGTAGAGTTAGCCCAAACCCCAAGCTCTTAACGACATACGACTTATTAATAATATACATAAACATCAAACTAAATAGCTCGTATATTTATTTATTTTACACTGAGAACACTAGCCACTAACCACCGTCAAACCCTATTTACAACATCACAGTACAACATTTCCATTACAAAATATAAGGCACAAACATGAACAATCTTAATAACATCTATTCTTCAATATAGTCCCTGACCCATGGCAAGAGATTGTCCTCCTTGCAATGGGGTCCTTTGGGGGTGTCCAGGAAGCACCAGGGGCCCCTCCCCTGAGGGCCGTGACTAGGCGGGGGGCTGCTCCCCCAGCCTCTTCTCTGGGGTTGGCCGCCCCAAAAGTCGTTCCCCTGTGGGACCCAAGGGCCCAGTGACTCCCGCTCCCTCAGGCGGCGGTGGCCCGGGCACAGGGCGACGGGGTCTCCTCTGCTGGAGCGCCTCCCCAGGCCTCTCCTGCGCCGCTGGGCCCCTCCCCACCCTGCGCCCCGCTCTGGGCACCGGGGGCTCAGCTCCCCTCAGCGGCTGGCACCTGCGTGCTGGGTCTCACGCTGCAGCACTACTATTTCCCCGTGCCAAGCTCGGCACCGAGGGCTCTCTGAGCACAGACCGGGCCCTTCAGGGTCCGGCCAGCTGTCCTCACCCCAGGTGGCCAACCCAAGCAGCCTCCACTGCTCCCCGGCTCCCAAGGCTCCAGCCCGTGAGCCGCCCTGCGCACCGTGGGACCTGCCCGCTTGCTGGGAGACGGGGCCTAAGTGGCCCCCAAGGACCTGCGGGGTTGCAGGGTCAAGCTGCCGCTTGCAGCTCCCAAAGCCCGGGCTCCGCGCACCGAACTGCACACTGGATGGGCCCGAGCAGTCTCACACCACTCCCAGCGCCGGGACTCTGCACACTGTCCCCGTGTGCCATCGACAGCCCACGCGGGCTCGCACCGCGCCCGAGGCTGCTCCTCCACCGGCAGCTCGAGGAGCCTTGGGGCTACTGCCCCCGGGGAAGAGCTCCCCAGCTCTTCCCGGCTCCGCTCTTCTCCAGTCCCTCGCTGCACCTGCTCCTTGGCACACAGCGCATTTCTACGCTCCAGGCTCCTGCCCCGCAAGTCTGACAGCTTCCAGTCTTCAACCAGGTCCGGCGGAGCTCCCGCCCCCCTCAGGAAAGGGGCGGGCTTTCATAGTGTCATCGTTTCTAGGGCCGGAAGGGACCTGAGCAGATCATCTACTCCGACCCCCTGCCATGGCAGGAAAGACTAGTGGGGTCAAATGACGCCGGCAAGGTGTTCATCTAACCTCCTCTTAAAGCCCCCCAGGGTAGGAGCCTGCAACCACTTCTCTTGGAAGTTGGTCCCAGATCCTGGGTGCCCTGACCGTGAAGTCGCGCCTCCTGATGTCTAACCTAAACCTACCCTCTGCCAGCTTGGGACCGTTATTCCTGGTCACTCCTGGTCATGCTCGGGGGAACAGGGACTCCCTCACTGCCTGCTGATCCCCCCTGACTAGTTTATAACAGGCCATGAGATCCCCCTCAGCCTTCTCTTGTGGAGGCTGAACAGGTTCAGGTCCCGTTGCCTCTCCTCGTAGGGCCTGCCCTGCTGCCCCTGATCATGCGAGTGGCCTCCTCTGGGCCCTCTCCATGCCGGCCACATCCCTCCTGCAGTGCGGCGCCCAGAACTGGACGCAGTACTCCAGCTGCGGCCTGACCAGTGCCGCATAGAGGGGGAGGATCACCTCCTTGGACCTGCTCAAGATGCATCTGTGGATGCATGACAAGGTGCAAGTTGACAAGTTGGAAGTTGGCCTTCCTGACTGCTTCCCCACACTGCCGGCCCATGTTCATCTTGGCATCAGTGATGACTCCAAGATCCTTTTCTGCCTCTGCCCTGACGAGAAGGGAGTTCCCAACCTGTAGGTATGGTGCCAGTTGTTCCTCCCCAGGTGCATCACCTTGCACTTGTCAGTGCTGAATCCCATCCTGTTCTCATCCACCCACCCCCGTAACCTGTCTAGGTCTGATTGTAGCCTATTCCTCCCTTCTAGCGTGCCCACGTCCCCCCACATCTTAGTGTCATCAGCAGATTTGAACAGGTGCTTTTTACCCCCACGTCCAAGTCACTGATGAAGGTGTTGAACAGCGCGGGTCGGAGGACCGAGCCCTGGGGGACCCCACTGCCCACCTCCTTCCAGGTCGAACATGACCCGTCCACCACCGCTCTCTGTGTGTGGCCCTCCAGCCAGTTGGCGACACGTCTGACTGTGTGGGGGTCGACACCACAGCCCCCAGTTTCTTAATGAGAACGGGGTGAGAGACAGTGTCGAAGGCCTTCCGAAAGTCCAGGAAGACTATGTCCACTGCTACCCCTGCAGCTAAGGATTTGGTGACCTGGTCGTAGAAGGCCCCCAGGTTGGTCTGACAGGACCTGCCCCTAATGAACCTGTGTTGGTTGCCCCTGAGCATGCAGTCCCCTGCTGGCCCCTCCTGGATGTGTGCCCGCATAATTTTCTCAAAAAGCCTACCCAGGATCGAGGTTAGATTAACTGGCTTGTAGTTCCCCAGGTCCTCCTTCCTCCCCTTTTTGAAGATGGGAACCACGTTGGCCTCCTCCAGTCCTCTGGCCCCACACCAGAGCCCCACAAGTGCTTGTACAGCCATGCCGGGGGTCCCGCAATGACTGCAGCCAATTGCTTTAGTACTCGGGGGTGGAGATCGTCCGGACCCGCTGACTTGAAGACATCCAGCCCCTCCAGACGTTCCCTGACTAGGTCCTCACTAACCCTTGGCCTGGGTGCGCCTCCCCTGGGGCCTGAGGGGGCCCGGTGGGGGGGGGCGGTGGCTGTTCCAGTCCCTGCTTAGGAAAATGGAAGCAAAGAAATCATTAAATATGTTGGCTTTATTGTCTGGTATGACGACCAGATTTCCTAGCGTGTCTTGCAGGGGCCCCACGTTACCCGGAACCTTCTTTTTGCCCCCTACGTATTTAAAAAAGGACCTCTTGTTGTGCTTGATCCGGGTCGCTCATCCCAGTCCCACCTCCGCGTTGGCCTTCCTGACCCCTCCTGCATCCCCGAGCAACCGCAGTACAGTCCTCCCTGGGGATGTCCCCTCCTTTCCATCAGGTGTGCGCCTCCCTTTTTGCCAGGAGACATTCCCAGATGCTTTTGGTGAGCCATGGGGGCTTTTGTGCCCTCCTGCTCCCTTTGATCCATGCTGGGATGACCTCCCTTTGGGCGTGGAGGATTGTCTCCTTAAGGAGCAACCACTCTCCTTGGACACCCGGCTCCCCTCTCCTCTGGGACCTCAGCGCCTCCCCGACTATCCTCCTTAGCTCATTGAAGTCTGCCCTCCTGAAATCCAGGGCTGCTGCCTTGCTGCAGGCCTTCGGCACCCTGCACTGGATGGTGAATCCCAGCAGGCGATGATTGCTGTCGCCCGGGTGGTCGAGCCCCCGCAGCCCCCGCACCAGGTCATCACCCGTGGCCAGCACCAGGTCCAACAAGGCGTCTCCCCAGTGGGGCTGTGCCCCCCCCCCGGGTTTGATGGAGGTCCTGCACTCTGGCCAAGAACCGACATGAGCGGTCAGACCTGGCCGACTGCTCCTCCCAGCAGATGTCTGGGAAGTTCAGGTCCCCCGTGATGACCACGTCCTTTGACTTCACCACCTCCATGAGCGGACTTAAGAATTCCTGGTCGAGCTCTTCCCCGTGGTTGGGGGGTCTGTAGTAGACCCCCACCGTTAAGTCCCTTTCCCCTCGACTGCCTTGTACTCTAACCCAAAGCACTTCAGAGTGCCCCTCCTCTGATTCTTTGTTAATTGGTGAGGATGTGTATTCCTCATTAATGTAGAGTGCCGCGCCCCCACCTTTCCTCCCTGTCCTGTCCCTCCTGTACAACCTATAGCCCTTGACATTCACCGTGGTTGGGTCCCACCACGTTTCAGGGATCCCCACTATGTCGGGGTTGGTGTCGGCTAGCAGGAGGGTGAGTTGCTCCTGCTTGTTGCCTATACTACGAGCGCTTGTGTAGGGGCATTTGAGGCCGCCTGTGGATGTGTGCACTGGCCCCCTAATCACAGCATTGCCCGGGCCCCTGTGGCTTACCTGTGTATACGTTTCGCTCGTTGGGCTGGGCTGGGCTGTACTTGTGGGCATTGCTTGGTCTGGCAGTGCGATGATTCCTCCACCCTTGTCTTCCCCTTCCCCCAACGAGCTTAATTTAAAGCCCGCCAGAGGAGGTCCGCCAACCTAGAAGAAAACACACACTTACCTTTAGGGGAAAGGTGGAGCCCATCCCATCCAAGCATGTCTCTTGTCGTGATGTGCCGCTCGTGGCTGAGGAAGCCAAAGCCCGCCTCGAGACACCATTCCTGAAGCCACCAGTTGGTCTCCGCGATGCACGTTGCATGCCATCTCCCACGTCCACTCGCTGGCAGGATAGAAGAGAAAAACCACCTGTGCGCCCATCTCCCTTAGCACGCACCCCAGAGCATGATAGTCCTCCATCAGGCCATCAGGGCTTCTCCTGGCCGCATCATCAGTACCCACATGGACTAGGACCATGGGGTAGTAATCGGTGGGCTCAGTCACAGTTTGGAGCATCCCTTTCACGTCCTGAATCCTCGCTCCAGGTAGGCAGTAGACCTCGTGTGCCGAGGGGTCCTGGCGACAGATGGGGCCCTCCATACCTCTCAGGACGGAGTCACCTATGATGATCACACGACGCTTTCTCCTCCTGGCCTGCTTGTCTCCTTCAGCCTGCACGGGACGCAGAGAGCGTGGAGTTGCCTCCTCCCCAGTGTCCTCCTCTCCTTCCTTCTCCTCCTTTATTTCTCCTGCTGCCTCCTGATGGGCAGATGGGCTCCACCAGTCAAAACAGCAGGATCGCACGCCTGGGACTCAACCCAAGCTCTGAAAGGTGAGCCTGCTACAGGTGCAAGCGGTCAGCAGCATCTGGTTACTGTTTGCAGGCACCCGTGTAAGAGTCCTGCCCTTATAACATAATACTCCGAGGCAGGGTCCCCCTCCCCATCTTTAGCAGGACGGCTGATTTGTCTGCATGCCTGGGTGCAAAAAGAATGCGTCCTTAAAGTGCCGAGATAGCGCTCTCCTGCATGTTGCTCATTGTATTGCGCCAATATGCTAAAAACACTGGAGTTGGTGCCCACTATTACTGCAGCACCTTGAATACCCTTTGGATTCGGGCACACCAGAGCAGCAGTAGTTATTTCCTCCTGGACCCCCACAATTTCCTCTGGGAATGCCAGCCTTCGTTTCTGCCACACCACTGTGGGAGTCTTGGCATCCCCACACTGCCTACTTTGATGCCTCTCCTTCCCGCACTTATAGCAAAAGAAGGGATGCCCAGTGGGCTTACGGGGTTGCAGGGTGGCTAAGCCCTAGTGACCTCAAAAGACTTGCAGGGTTTGGGCCTGCTGGACTTGCTCTGCTCGGAAGCACTAAGGCTTCAAGACACTCTTTAGTAGTCACAAGAGGATCATCAGGCTTTAAAGCACAGACCACTGCAAAAGCCAGCTCCCCAAGGCTCTCCATTATATAGCGTTTTTTCTCCCTATTCAGCACTAACCGCTGATGGAGGGTCTCTGACACATCAAAATGCCAGGCCTCAAATGGCTCTGCATCAGTCAATGGGGAGTTTGCCCCAGAAAACATCCTGAGCTGCTTATATGGAACAGATTCCACATGAGGCTGCACAGCCTCCTTTATAGCCTGCTCCAGCGCCGCCACCATTTCTCCAAAGTTTCTCTCAGGGTTGGCTATGTTCTCAGGCGGGGAGAGAAAAACCTACTTCCCCACCCCCTGGCACATCTGCTTTGGTCCCCCTTCCATCTTCCTGTGGCTTGGGTGGACCTTCAGCACTTGGCACATCCAGGGTATGGATAGGCAAGGTCTGGCCCCTATTAGCAGTCAAGACCCAAACCTCATTATCATTCACCTCCATCAGTCGTGGGATTTTCAAAGGGTCTATTGGTACCGGTAGCCCACACAGTGCAGCCTGGCCCTTTTCCCCTGGGTCAGCCCCCAGTCCTCGCACCTGGCACTAAGATAAGGGACACACTTCTGCGGGAGGCACTCTCTGCAGTGAGCTTTTTTGATATGCCAGTGATTAGTACGGAGCTCTCTGGATTTGCTTGCACTTCCCCACACCAAGTTGCCAACACTGACAGTGCTATCTCATTCACTAATATGTAACTTCTTGTGCGGGGCAGGGAATACCCCCAAAACTTTGGGAGGCGACCTCCTTAAACCCTGGGGTACAGCAGGCACCCCAAAAATACCATGGGTGCAGTCATCTCAAAATAAAACCATATCCCGGATGAGCCCCCAAAATGTAGCCCTTCTGCCAGACATTGATTGGCAGCAACAATTTTGGCCAGGTTCAATTTTAGGGCACTAAATATTTTTCACCATGTTTCGAGCCCCCTCCAGACCATCTGGGAATCACTAGGGTGTCCAATAAAACTAACAACACTTTCCCTGCAAGCAGTATGGACACAAACCCCTGGTTCATTACAGAGGCAAACACCAAAAGACAAAATATGGTTAAAAAATACTGTCCTGGTTCAAAGTATACCCCGTAGCACCCCTACTCCTACGGAGAAGTCTTCAGCCCCGGGCTCGGTAGTCCGAGAGTGAGGGAGTCTCGACACAAAAGAGGTTAGCCCCCAGGAATTTGAATGCGCCATCTCCCTTGCCGTTGCTGTCGGCGCTGTCTCGCCCTGCGTTGCAAAGGGCCCTTCCCTGAGTTGATGTAACTCTGCTGAGCTGCTGGGGAGCACCAATCTCTTCTCCTGCCTGGGTGGCTGTGGGGTGTGCTACAAGCTCTCCATCCTCTCCATGCATTGACCTGGTATTGCAGTGCTTCCAGGACCGGTGCAAAAAAACAGAAAAAAAAAAAAAAAAAAAAGTGCTACAAGCTCCTGCCCTGAATTCCCAGTCCAAATCACACACAGCTGTGCTGGTTTGAACCCGATCCCCTGTGCCACCCGGCCTCAGGCTGTAGCAGGCATGCCAGCTTCCCCCCCCACCCATGGGGACCCAGGGGAAAAACAGACCCCTCAGCCCCGGTGGCCTCCACCTTAAATCACTTTTCTGACATCATCACCTGGTCCTAACCAGAAGCAGCAGCATTTGAACACTGCTAATGCAGAGCAATCCATTCAGAGGTGGTCAGCGCTTTGGGTGAAGCGGCCAGAGTCACCAAACTGGTTCCACAGGCCTCTTGGAGGGGTCGTAAGACAACGGTCTGGACACAATGACGGGGAGAGGATGCGATCATCTTCCAGTCCCAAAAAAGGCACAATATACAGCAGATATGACACACAAAAAAACATGATCATGCTTTACAACGCAAACAAGATGCGCAGCGACATGAAACCAGAACACACCTTGCAGTACAAAATGCCTTGTACATTTTGGGTGTGCTACATACTGTCACACCTGACACAACACAGAGGTCACACCCAAATCTGCCACAGGTAAAACCACAGCAGCCAAAGTCCTGCTTCTATACTAGGTTGTTAATATGCACTCAAGAGGTCCCAGGCAGAGGCTGTGCCCCCACTACAGAGAAAGTCAACCCCCCCCAGTCCTTCCTGATCCCACACGTGGCATCGGTCTGACCCTGAGCAGGGGGCAATAGCCTCTAACTAAGCCAGGTACCTCCCGGTTTGAGTCCCAGCAGAAGCACTGGCACAGCTCTGTCCTCATCCCCAGCCTGGGCTGCGGCCAGCACCCAGTGCCTGCGAGGGAGGCTTAAGCCCCCCCCGACACATGCAGCAACCGTGTGGCGGGGGGTAATTCCCTCCCAGCCCCATGCAGCAACCAGCAAAGCCCAGAAGCAGGACCTCTGCTCCCCCACACCAGTTCTTCTGCATGCTTTTAGGTCTCCACAGTCAGGGCTTACCTGGGCCAGCCTGGCCTGAGACTGGGTCTTCTGCTCCTGCTTGTTCCCAGAAGTGTCCAGAGACCCACTGATCCCAGCACGACACCTGCACAACTTGGCCAGGACTCCTCCAAGGGGGCAGGCATTCCCTGGGAAGCCCCCGGGGACGCGCTGAGCTGCCACAGCCCAGCACAAAGGGCCCAAATCTACCAGATGACGGGGAGGGGTCGCGTGAAAGCATTGTGCAATTAAAGATGCCCCATAACACGGTCAGAGCGAGACCCAGAGGTGACAGCTCCTGGCAGCAGGAGAGCAGTGAAAGCAGCTTCTTGGGAGCTACCAGAGTCTGCCACCATTCCCTGAAGGGAAGATGCATCTGCCTTAGGTATTCATATACCCTGAGCACCCTTTTTCCTGCAAATCAGCAGCTGGAAATTAGGGCGCGTGTTTTTGATGAGAGAATGGGTCCTGAGCAGTTTGGCTCCAAGGCTGAAGGTCTTTCCTTGCTTGGCTCCACCCTCCCAAATGAGGCGTGTGTCTTATCAGGGAGTGTGTGATATGCTGGTAAATACTGTATATTTAAGGTCTCACAGGTGTGCTGCCATGGGCCAGGCAACTCATGGCTCTTGAGCCACCTCTTGCCCAGGCGCTAGTCCTGTCCCTGGGAGGAGAGGCTGCTTCTGGGCACAGACCTGCACTATTCCCAGCTGGGAGCCTGAGAAAGGCAGTCATCTAGCTGCACTCATGCCTGGAAGGAGCCCGGGACTTGGTCCCTTGGGGCTGGGGCCCCTAGCTCCATCTCCTGCCCACGTGGTTGGTACTCAAGCAAGTCCTCCGGCCTCCACTCCAGCCCGATTCTGGAGTGTCTCCGCTAGAGGGAGTCAAAGGGCCGTGAATACTTTGTGCCGTGGTGGATGTGGGCCATGGAAAGGTCTGGGCAGTGGGAACCCGCGTGCTGGACCCCTTATGCGGCTCAGCACCCCAACGCAGGCGCCCCCGGACACAGGCTGGGCACTGCAGGCAGGGGCTCCTCCTGCTCCCTGCACCGTGTCCATCCCACTGGGTCGGCACAGCTGTGGGCAGAGGTGGCATTATGTAGTGGGGGCCCTACAGACCCCCAAAGCATCAGGGTCCCTTTCACTGGGAGCTCCTTAGCTCCTTCCTGCCCACGGGGCTGCAGAGCCAGGCAGGGTCTAGGCTGGAGGGAGCCAACCCTTTTGGCAGGCGTGCCACAAATTACCGCCCACCTTTCCCCAGTGCTGCTCCGATCCCCACTCCCTGTCTGTCCGAGCTGCTGCTCTGCTTTCTGCTCTGCTACACACAGAGGCTACCTGTGCCACTTGCAGCATGCATGCCACAGGTGGGCCACCCCTGGGCTAGGTCTTCCCTTCATCCCTGGCCAGGGACCCCGCTCCCAATGACTGCCGCGTGGCTCGCAGGGCTTCACGGAGAGGAGGGATAGAGGCCGTGGGTCTGACCAGCTCAGTAGCATGTGCTTGGATTTCAGAGGCCCAGGACTGAACAGCGCCCTGCAGCCATCCCCAGCCCTGCCACAGGTGCCTGGCAGCATTGCTGCTCAACGGCTGCCCTCCCACTCTCCTCCCCAGAAGCACCTGCATTTCTGTGGCAAGCGGCTGATCTCTGCAAGCAACTGTAGACCTGCTCTCGGAAATGAAAGGTGCCACCTGGGACCCTCAGGGCTCTCCCTGGGAGCCAGCAAGGACCGGAAAGGGGGCTTAGTGGAAACTTCCCTTTGATCCCAGAACAGCATAAGAGCAGACGCATGTTTTGCAGCGGAAGCGGTGAGCTGAGACCGAACGAGTGTCAGGCAGGGGTGCAACTGGGCAGGGTGTAGTGCCAACCACAGCTGCAGAGGGGCATCCTAGAAGGGCGCCAGGGAAGCAATGGGCCTCAGGGTCTCCCCATTGGGCAGGGGGATGGCAGGGCTTGCCTCAGACCTCAAGGCGCCAGTGCAGCCTTTGCTGATGGGTCAAGGTTTGCAGTGAACCGGGGGGTGATCACAACCACACTTCTCAGCTCACTGCCTGGCCCCCTCCTTCCCCCCAGAGACCCAGGTTTCCCCTGGCAGGGGGCTGGGCTCGGGGCTGGGGTGGGAAGACCCGGGCGCAGGTGCACTGCTGTACTGCACGCTGCCTCGCCCCCCTCCACTCCTGCTGGCCAGTGAATCGACAATCGATGCAATGATTTTCCTTTCCTGGAAGCTGCGCACGAGCCCAATCTCAGCAGACAGAGTCAAGAAAGGCTGCAGCCCCACATTGTCTGCAGCCCCAGGACCCTGGGCTCCTGCCCCTCCTCAGCCCGCAGCCACGGGCAGCCTCTCCCTTAGGCCTGTGAGTCAGTCACTTGTGTCCCTAATAGCCATGTGCTGGAATGAATGTGCCCCGGGCTACGCAGCCTGCGCCAGGCAGATCCCCCCAGGGCTGGCCCGCGGCACGGCTCAGAGGACAGCCCCCTAATGACACTCGGGCGGCACCAGACCCCTGCCCCGAGTGCTGTCAGGCTGGTCCAGGAGCCCCAGAGTAGCGCCCCCAGCCCACACCCAGGCTGCGTGTCACGTTGAAAGGCTACCGGGGCCAAAGGGGCTGGGGGTGTTGCAGCTGGATGGCCCTGCCTGACTCCAGGACAGGTCGTAGGGATCTGCCAGGTGCCCCGGGGGCTGCGCGAGCAGCTGTGTCCCTCTGTGCTGGGGCTAGTGGCTATGCAGAGGCTGGCTGAAGGCAACGCATGCATGCTCCATGCCACGCCAAGGGCACCCAGCTACGCCCTGCTTCTCACTGGGCCTGCCTACCACCCACAGCAGATCTTCGAGAGCGGGGATAGCCTGCTGGGGTTTAAAGATCACCAGTGCTGGAGAATCAGCCCCAGCCCCAGCCCCAGCCCCAGCCCCTGACAAATTGCTTCAGGGCTTAATTCCCTCCGTGCCAGTGAGGTGCACCTGGCTTTGAGGCTGAATGCACCTGGGGCAGCCCCCAGCCACCCATCTTGTGAGGCCTTCCTGGGCTGGACAAAGAGCTGAGCTTTCCTCTTGGCCTTCACCGTGAGCAACTCCCAGCTGTGGGGACCCCGGTGCTTGCCAAGTACCCACATAACATGTGTTCAGGCTGGGGGGGCTGCTCCTTGGACCATGGGCCCAGGCCAGGCAGCACCTAGGAAGAGGGCTATACCATGGGGATGGAGAGATGAGTCTGGCAGTGCAGTGGATCCAACCGGGAGTCACTGGACCCAACTGGGGTTGCCCTTAGCATGCCAGGGCATACGGCTGGTGCCAACGACCATGCTCCTTTCAGCTGGCACGTGGCTGGGGTCTCGAGGGGAAAGGCAGGGCGCTCCCAGGCAAGAAGCTGGGGAAGCCTCCCCCAGTGCTGGGCTCCCCGGGCACCCCCCACCCCCCCCGCCTGCCCCGCTCTGAGACAGAGCCCCTCTCCAGCTCTCCACTTCCCCCTCGCGCCGCCGCGCTGGTTCCCACCAGACCCGCCTGACTTTCCAGTGTGCAATTGGAAGAGACAAGGCGATGCAGGAGGAGTCCCACGAGGGACTGGGAAATGAGAGCAGCCTAGGCCTGGCAGCGCTCACCCGCACGCCCCGGGGCTCTCGCACGCATGGCTGGAGAGGCAGGAGCCACCGGCCTGGTGGGGGCACGTGGCCGTGGGGGCTGGGGCTGCTGATGGGCTCCCACCCCCCAACCCTCCCGCTCCACTGGGCCCTGACGAGAGAAGTTACCCGCTCTTCTCCCAGCTATCAGTGCCTCGCCGCTGCCTCCGGCTGCTCCTGGAAGGGCGCTCCTGCCGTGACGAGTGGCCGGGAGCTCGATCCCCCCAGGCCGGAACCTCTCCTCCACCCTCGACGGCAGAGCCGAGCTGGCCGGAGAGGAAGCCGCACCTCAGGGCTGAAGCCAGGTGCCCTGGGATCCGCAGCCCGCCTTGCCGTGTGCCTCGGTTTCCCTGTCTGTACAAGGGGGATCAGCCCGGCCTGCCCAGGGGGCCGTGGAGATAAAGTCCTGGCAGTCTCTGATGCACCTCAGAGGAGCTTGGGAGAGGGACTGTGCTGAGCAGAAGGGGTGCATGGCACAGGGGTCAGCTTGGGACCTGGTTTCCCCTCCTCTCTCTCCCACTGACATCTTGTGTGTCCTTGGGCATGTCACTTAACCCCTCCCTTCTGCCCCTGCAAAGAGAGGTATGGGCCTAGCCCTGTCTCACGGGGAGAAATGCTAAATACTGCAGCTCTGAGGGGTGCTGCAGATAAGAGAGCTCCCAGGCCCATTGGGCACCCCCAGGGCTCTTCTCTCTAAAGAGGAGGTGGGAGGCAGGGGCTCTGAGAGCTGGGGGCAGCCGATGCCACTGTCCCTGGGGAGGGGATGGCACTAGGCAGGGGGGCAGCTCGGGCAGCAGTGCATGAAAACGGTCAAGGGGCAAACCCTGCCCCTTCCCCTCCTCAGAGCCATCTGCAGCCCCCCGCTGCTCTTCCGCCAAAGCTAAACGCAGCTATTTGAGTAATTGCACTGACTTTGATGGCAATTTTCCCTGCTCCCGGCCTTTACTGCAGAAGCACCAGGCCTCAGTCTAATGGAGGCCTTAATTAATGGCACTGGTGTTGTTTGCATCCATAATATGCACTCCGTGTCCCCCCTGTTTCTGGCACTGTTGCTGAAGGCCTGCAAGGAGGAGGCTTGTGAGCGGACCGCTGCAGCAGGGGAAACTGGCACCCTTCACTTCACTATCCCTGCCTCAGTTTCCCCATGGGATGGAGACCACCCTGCCCCCCCCCCCAGGGTGCTGAGCAACACCAAGGTCTCTGTGAGGGGCAAGGCTCCTTCCTGCCTGGGCATGTGCAGCTGAACACCCGTGGCCTCTTAGACATCACTGCTGCCCCCCCCCCGCGTGAGGCCTGGTGAAGCTCCAGGGGAGAGTGGGGGCCCGTGGTCCTTCTGAGAGGGCAGGGGGTGCAAGGAGCAGTCCGAGGGCACCTGGGAGCTGGCATTGAGCAGCATCGAGTTGCAAGAACCTGACCGCTCCCAGATCGCGTCCCGGGAAAAATCCCATGCTCCAGGGCGGCAGGGCTGGCTTTCGGCTCCGGCATTTGGGGAGCAAGGAGGAGAACCGATCCGGGGAAAAGGAGAAGACCCCTGCCGAGACCCTAGCAGAACATAAGAGCTGCCGTTCGCTGGGTCAGACCACAGGGCCGCCCAGCCCGGCATCCCGCTGCGTTCGGTGCCTCCAGAGGGTCCTTTCCTCCAAAATGGGTCCATCCCCTGGTTGTCCTTCACACGAATCGCGTGGCTGTGCAGACAGGCGGCATTCGCGGCTGCCCACACCAGGGACCTCAGGGGAGAGGATGTGGAGGATCCCTGCTGTCCGTGACACTGGGGGGCGGGGCAGTGGGAGAAGCCCCACTCCAGTGCGGCAACCCCTGTGGGGACCCTCCCGGCCCTGGTGCCCACTGGGGTGGAAGAGAGCAGGGATGCCGGATCCAGCACCCTGGCTCTTGCCGCTTGTGCCATGGGATACCGAATGACCCCAGCGAAGCAGGACACCCATCTTAAATCTCACCTGCAGCATGCTCGACATGGGGAATCATGTCTTGCAGTCCCCGTGTTGGGGTACAGAGGCAACGGCCTTGCAGCATGGGAGGTGTCTGCAGTTGCATACTTCAGGGCTTTGGCTAGTGGCCTGACGGGGTCAGGAAGGAATGATTTTTGCCCTTTATGAATTCGACTGGCTTCTGCGGTGTTCTCCTTCTCCCGCCGGGGTGACAGCAGCTTTCCAAGGAGTTCATGCCAAGCCTTGCAAACAGTACAGCGTCTCTATCACCAGCGGAGAGCGTGTAATCAGTGCTGATGAAGAGGAGAGCTCTGTCTGCTTGGGCATCATCCTCCAGCTGAGCTGGCTGGGGTGGTGTGACCGGCGGGGAGATCTCAGCTTTGCTCTGTTGTGCGTTGACCATCTATGGAGTTTTTTAAATGGTGCTAGACCAAAGCAGCAGAGACCCAGCTGCCCCCACATGCCCGAGGGGAAGTGCAAATGAGCAAAGGCCTCCGAGCAGAGCGAAGCAAGGTTGCCCCTCTGCCACCTCCTGCAAAGCTGGGCTCCTTCCACCTGCTCAGACATGATGGACCACATCAGAGCATCGCTGTGGTCCATCCAGGAGGAGACAGGCTCTGATCCATACACCCAGGAGCCTGGGGTGGGATTCTGGGCTGTGCGGGGAGGGGCAGGTGCAGGAGATGGGCAGCGAGAAGGGGTTTCCATCACCTCTGCCATGCCATGCACCCACAGAGATGAGGCACAGCCGGGTCTCCCCCACGAGCCCTCCAGAGGCAGCAGCGCTGAGCAGGGGAGGTGGCTGCTCCTAGGGGTGTCCCGACCTTGTCTGACACAGGGCTCGGAGACCTCCAGACCAGGGGGCTGGGCGAGGAGCGCAAGGGTGGGTGGACTACAGAAGCCTCTCCTTGCCTACCACCCTACCTTTAAATACGCCCCCTCTTTCCAAATGCATGATGTGCATGCTGTGAGCCTGCCACGGCTGCCTTGAACCTGAGCTTAGGGCTCAGCTCGACCCTAAATGTGACTGGTCAGCTACTGCCTGCCTGGGCAGGCGTTTCCAGATGTGAGGCCACAGCTTGGGCTGGTAGAGATCAGCTCTGGCTCCGTTACCATCAGTGCAGCAGCTGAGGATTAGACCCCGGGGTTTCTTCCCAAAGGGGAATTTTTGAGAAAGGATAGCCAGGCCCTTTCTGCATGAGGCAGTTCGGTGCTGGCATTAAACTAACGAGCTTGGAAGCCAGAAGCAGTTGTAGCTCGCTTGATTTAACGAAGAGGCAGCTAGCGGGTGCCACACAAAGGTCCAAGGCCCCTTTCGAGGGGGAATGGGAAGCTTTTCCTTTGGACTCCCCCAAGAAGCAGCCTTATTCAGTCTCCCTGTCCTGAGAGCACCCCCTGAAGCCAGCCCTGGCATGGCTTCACATGGGGCAAGCCTCTGGCTTGGAGACCCTACGGCCTCTGGGAGCTCCCGGGAAGGAGGGGGTGGTTTCTTCTCATAAAGAAGAGGTGAGGGGGTGCCGATTGTCTCCAACAGCACAACCCAAATCGGACAGCCCGTACTGTGCCACTCCAGTTCCCTCTGTCCTCGGTCAGACTTGACTCTGCCCTGGGCTATTCCTTTCCTACCTGCCTGCCCCGGGACCGCTCTCCCTCCCCAGCTGTCTCAGAGCCTGCCTCCTCCTCGGGCCCTGTCAGCCCCACTTGCAAGAACACAATTGCAAACCTATAATCTTCACCTGGGGACAACGCTCCCCTGGTACCACGACACATTAAGGCACGGGGACCCGATCAGGGAGCAGCCTCTGCGGCCGGCAGGCAGGCCTGGACTGCCATTTGCTCCTGGGGTGGAAAGAAATGCAAAACTCTTGGTTCAGAGATGCTACCTTTTATCAAACCAACTAAGAAAGGGGTGGCAAGGGCATTCGGTGTCCTACTTAGGGAGCTATTTGCAAGACCTGTTTGGAGCAGGGCCCCCCAAAACGCTCCCCACAGAGCTGCAGGCTGGAATCCAGCCGCCTTCATCACGGGGCATAGTGGAAAGAGGGGCGCAACATGCTGCAAGGCTCGTGATGAAAACGCTTGGCATGAGCAGGCCTTGAGCTTTCAGACCAGTTGGCGGAAGCAAGGGACCGCTACTTGTAGGACCAGCTGCAATGCGGGTAGCTCGGATGCATAAGTGAGCCTTGCCGGGAGGTCTTCTTTGGGGAGCGTTTCTGGGAAGGCTGGCAGCTGCGGCTGTAACTGCAGTGCTTCTCCAGCCAACAACAGGCACACACGTCAAGAGCGATGTTAAGAGCCATTGAGCCATCGTCAGTTTGGAGGGCTCTTCAGTTGTGGAGCGTGAAAGCCGCAGAAAGTGGGCATGCCTCGGGGGAGTGGGGGTAGCAGCAGGAGGCTCCAGGATGCAGGGCTAGGCAGGGGTTCGAGCGTGTGACGTGCTGGCTGCCAACCCCAGGGGCTCATGCAACAAGGCCACGTCCTATTTCTCCACCACTGTCCAGTTTGCAGCGGTGTCGCTTATGTTCAGATTGACACCAAAGCCCGTGTTCAAGTCACCTGTCCTCATGTCCCTTTTGCGGGGGCCTGTGATAACCACCCATCCCCGGCGACCACAAACCCCCATGCAGCTCAGGGGCAGCAGTGAGGGAGTCAGCTGACTTCACTGCTCGTTATAATTGGCTCCATTCCTTCTCGACAATTAATTCCACGGGCATTAATGACCCTCTTTCCTTTTAAATACTCTTCAGTGGGTCCACTACTGTAGCTAGGCTTCCTTCTGTAATGCTGCTGTCTGCTCCTGGCCGCGGCGCTCCCGTTTCACAGCCCCACAGACTGCCTTTCCACTCTAGCTAAAAACATTAACTCTACTCGGGTGTGGAAATACGAACTCAGCAGAACGTTAGATGAGGTGCAGATAGCACGTTCAACGACGCTTTGGAGGTGTGCAAGACGGCTTGATTTTTGTTTCAAGAATCTGAAAGCCAGACTTATGTTTACCTCTAATGACTCCAGGACTAATAATCTTTGGATTTTTTTTGCTGAGTTTGTTGTGCTTTTCTGTATAATATAGCAAATGAATGCACATGCTAATAAAGGGGAGTTTTTTTGCTACAGTCTTAAATGGAATAATATAGCTCTAGGCCCCAACTTATTAGAGAAGCTTAGAGTTTCTTTTTTACTGGTGAAAAATGTGTGTTGTGCTATGTGTGAGGACGCACCACACCATCTGCACCCCCCTTTTCAAAATCCCTGATCCGCCCTGGCCACTTGCTATCACGGCTATCCTGCTCCTGGTAACTTTGCTGGCCCGTTTGACACTAGCTCATACAAGTGTAATGCGTGCACTGCGTAATGTCATGCATTGTGTGCACTGCAAACGTGAGATGAGTGTGTGACACAAGGTTGCTCTCCTTCCATCTCACACTCATATCACATTTTCAGGGCGCGCAATGCAAGTCTCCGCTCCACCACCGTCACAGCAGACTCTCCAGCGTGGGCAAACCCGGAGAGGAGAAGGGCAGACGTGTAGTTTTACCGCTGGAAAAAAATGTGGCAACTCAACTTGTTTTTCAAAGAACAGCTATGGGTCAAATGGCCACAGGTCAGTGGTGAGGTTTTATCCCAATCCTAGAGGAAACTGGGTTTGGAGAGCACGGTGTTTTGCTGACGTGTTTGTGCAGCCCCTGGCGCAGGCGAGCTTCCAGCCGTTGCTGTTGGCAGTCCCTCGATTCGCGGATGATCTCTACCACAGATGGGTCCGGAGGGGACTTAGGAGTCCAATCCTTGAGCCACAAATCCGTCCACAGAAGCTGCAGGTCTTTCTGCCTCTCCTTTTTGTCGCTCTTCTCTGCTTCTAGGGTGAGACGCTTTCCCTGGAAACAGGCTGCTGCTCAGCTGAGGTTGTGGTGCCACTGGAGATGGTCCACAGCCAGCTCTTGATGTTGACGTCTCTTTTCTCGAGGTCTGCCTTCGATGTGTTTGCTCCGGCCGCCGTGGGGTCTCAGGACACAGTAAGCTGGGAGCACAGCACTCACTTGAGGAGCTGAGAGTCAGGCATCCACACGCCACGTCCGGTCCGGCACGGCGGGCGCTTGAGGATCGCTGACTCCACGCTGGCAATGTCGCCTTCAGCAAGGATGCTGCCCATCTTCCCGTCGGATGTGGAGGCTTTCCCCAGCCCAGAGCAAACAAGTACCAGCACCATCTTCTTCCGCGGCCCGATGGCATTTTGAAGCTCGCTATCCACACGTCCAACCGTGAAACCCACCCCTCTGTGGAGAGTTTTAATTTAAAGTGAATTTAATACCCAGTATATCGTATGCCGTCAATTAACGAATGCCTGCCCCGTAATTCCTTCATCTACTTAGAAGCCGGATACACACAAATTATTACGTCTGCTGATGGATAGTTCAAATTTACAGCAAACTATCTGGCTCAAGATCTGTTGAGACTATTCAAGAGCAAGTGAGTCTGAGTTCTTTGTCTCTTCTCACTCATTAAAAAAAATTAGCCATATTCTAAATGGATTTTTAAACCAGCAGGCTGAGAAAATATTATTTAATCATTAGGAAGACAATGTAAGGGGCAGTCACGCGAAGAATACAAATTAGCTGCACTCGCATGTCAAAGAGGAGCCAGATCTTTCCCGTGTTGTAACCAGGAAACTTTCCATTGCCTTTCAAGAGGTTTGCTTTAGGCACGGCTTTATCACACGCTGTTTGGACCCAGGAGCCCAGGTCATGGATTAGCACCCCTTAGGGGCTGTACAGACAGGGAACAAAACGAGGTCTCTGCCCCCCCTGTAAAATCAAATCATACAAACAGTGAAGCAGAGTCACAGGGCGAGTGCAGATGATGCCACGCCGGGGGGAGTCGTAGACACACTGAAGGGGAGGGCTGGGATTCAGAGCAACCCAGACAAATTGGAGGATTGGGCAGTTATGACAAGCTGGAGGAAAGAAATGAGGAGCTAGACGTCATGATCTCATGAGAAATCTCTTGGAATTAAACTGTGGGGGCGGATGACCGAACAAGGAGCAATGGGCTCAAGTTGCAGCAAGGGAAGCTGAGGGTGGATATTAGGAAAAACTTTCTCACCAGGAGGGTGGTACAACGCTGGAAGAGGTTGCCCAGAGAGGTGGTGCAGTCTCCATCCTTGGAGGTTTTGAAGGCACGGGTAGACCAAGCCGTGGTTGGGGCTGGACCTGCTTGGAGCAGGGGGTTGCACTAGACCATCTCCTGAGGTCCCTTCAACCCTCCTTGCGAGTGGGCATTTAGTTGAAACAGCCCTGTGAGTCCTCTTGGAAAATAACAGCTTGTGGGAAATTACACTAATATCTTTCCATTCAGACCATGAAGGGGAAACATTCTGGTCTTCTTCGGTCCCAGGTGTTGTATATTTATTAAAATGCATACCTTGGCAGAAGAGAACAGACTGTAACAGGCCTGCCATTAAAGAGAAATGGGAGCACTGGGAAGGAGGAATGGGCATAAACATGGGAGGGAAAAACACTGCAAAAAGTTTTCCAGGTGGCAGAAGCTGCAGGAAGACGTCGCATCGTGTTGCGAACACCTCTGCTCAACGCAGCAACAGCTGCAAAGTGTGTGTGGAGGCTGGGGGTGCATTTTGGCTGCATCAGGAATGAGCAATGTTAGACATGTAAGCAGGTTTTGGGAGGAAATCAGAAGACTTTGAATCATCAGAGGAACGGAAATCTGGAACGGTCTTCCAAGCTAAGTAATGGGGGCAAAGAACAGGAATCCCTTTTTAAGTCTGAACTGGATGTGTTCATGGACAGGGTTATATGAAGGGCAGGGAGCTTTTGGCCCAACAGCCAGTGTGTGGCACATGTAGCCTTGAGTCTTTGCACTCTTCCTGCCAGGGTATAGAGGCCTTGCGGTGCAGGAGGTGTCTGCTCTCGCACGCTTCGGGGCTTTCACTAGTGCCCTGAAGGGGTCAGGAAGGAATGATTTTTTCCCCCCTTCACAGCTTCTGGGTTGTTTTTCCCCCGGCCTTTCTCTGGAGCAACAGGGTGCTGGCTGGGGCTAAGACTGGGCTTGCCAATGGGGGCGAGCGAATGTTCCTGGCTGGAGGATCTTGCTCTCCTGCTGTGGGTCACGCTGATGCCAAACCGGGGACAATCAGATGAGACCCACGAATCTGAAGGCTTGGGGTGCTGCCCGCAGGAGTGGGAAGATCTCAGAGATACAGCAGATATGAACTGGCAGAAGTGAGCTGGGGCTTGGAGACCTGATGGCAGTAATAAGGGCTGCTTCGGGCAGGATTTTGAGGGGTTGGCAGCACTGTGTGGAGAGCCCAAAACTAGGGGAACAGGGCTGGGGGGTAGGCTGGGGCTCTGCACGAACATACGCGCCGGAACGGATGCCCAAAGCTCGGGCGCCGGCTCCCTGGGTTGTGGGCGCCTGCCTCTACCACCTGCAAAGAGTAACAGGCTTTAAGGGCCATCTCCTGCCTCCCCGGCAGCTTCCCCGGGCTGCGCAGTGGCTGCAATTTGCAGCTCGGCCGCGCTCCAGTGGCACACGGCTCCCTTGGAGGCAGCACAACACAGATTGGATTTCACACCTCGCGGGACCCCTGATGAATGGGCAGCCTCTGCCGCCGGCAGCCCAGCCCAGGCCCGAGGGAGAGACCTGCCCAGGGGGAGGAGGGGGACGTTTTTGCCTTGTGCTGTCCCCTGGGGCTGTCTGGTGCCAGGTCTCTACCTTTGCTCCTTCTTCCTCAGCCTCCCGGGGGGCTCCATAGGGCCAGGCTTGGATACGTGGTGCCCAAGACGTCTCACAGTCGGGGCCTGGGGTGGGGAGGGTGTTTCCGCTCTCCCCTTGCCCCTTGCAGCAGAGTAGCTAGGTCACACAGCACTGCAGATGAGCCCATTAGCACAGGGGTGGTCCCTAATTAGCAGTGCTAATTAGCCTGCCTGAAGCTATCCCTACCCCATGTGTCCAATCTAACCCTTGGGGCCAAGCTATCCAGCCCACAGGGCCAGAAATTTGGGAGTAGGAGAGGAGCAATTAACTCTGCCACCACATTTTTGGACCTGTAGACATCCCTAATGACAAGGAAGTCCGCGATAGAGGTTGTGTATAGATATACCTAAATATAGATAGATTTTAATAATAATAAAAAAATCCCTGATGACACAGCCCTGTGAGCTGGATCTGGCCCTGTACTAGAGCAGGCAGAGGGAGCCCAAAGACCTGTCTCCCTGTCCAGCCTGGGTCCAGGACTGGCCAGGCAGAGGGGGAGAGACACCAGCCGGCCCCGGCTCGCTTGTGGGGGGTCAGCGCCCACGCAGCCCCACCTGCCACCCTGGGCCCGTGCCAGGGAGAGCAGCTGGAAACACCAGCCAGCTCGGGACGCTGGTGCCGGGGCTGGGCTTCGTGTGCCAGCAGCAGGGGCATTGGCGCTCTCCGCCGGATGGGCTGAGCGTAGGCGTCTGTCACGGATGTACGAGGCCCCGATGGCTGTGATGAAGGCAGTTGGGGAAACTGAGGCACGGGGAAGTGAAGCGATTCCCGGGGGGTAACACAGCTCTGCAGATGGTTTTTGCTCCTGCCTGAGCCCTGCAAGCCCAGTCTTGGGCTCCCCACACCCAGCTCTGCCAGCCGCCTGCCAGCCCAGGGCCCGGTTCCCTGCTCTCAGATCTGCTGATGTCCCTCAGTTCCCACCCCCCTCATTATATCACCTTGGGACCCCCATGCCCCATGCCCTCTCTCAGCCTCGGGGACCCCCACAGCTCCAGCAACACCCCTCAGTCTAGGCCTGCTGTCTCCCCCCCATAGTTTTCCAGCCCGAGGGTCCCTGCAGTTCTCCTGTTGCCCCAGGCATGACCAGGACTCGTCCTCCAGCCTTGCCAGTCTCATGCATCGAGGCCACTGGCAGATCCTGGTGGGAAGCAGGCAGGGAAAGGGTTACCTCCCCCCCCAGCTAACACCCCCAGCCCAGGTGTCTGCCATGCATCTGCCAGCAGATGAGCCAATGACTGGGAGCGGGGTTAAGCTGTAGCCCATTAATGCAATCAGAGAAGCTATAAATGAAGTGATGCCCTGCTGGGCTGGTTTCCGATGCTCTGCTTCCTGGCTGCACAAATGCTGGGATGCTCTCTGCTTCGATGGGCGGTGGGTTGCAGCCAGCCCTAACTCTGCCTTTTCTGTCTCTCTGGGCACTTGCATTTCCTCAACGAGTTGCAGAGGCTGGAGGGCTCGGGACTGCTCAGTAGGTCTTGGGTCAGAAAGGCAAATAGATGTCATGCGCTCTTCTTTTAGATCACCTACATGTCAGGGATAACAGGTTAAGAGCAAATTGCTGCAGCTCATCTCTGATTAGGGGCTTCAGAGTCAGGCAGTGCCAAGGCCTGGAGACTAGGAGAGGCTTGTTTCCAAGGAAAGCATAAATGAGCCTAGGGGGTTGGGCAGAGGTCCATAAAATAAAAGACTCAGAGGAAGTGCATAGGCTGCTCTTATTCACCCCATATAATGAAACCAGGAGGCAACGTGTCTAGCATAACTCACAAGCATTTCTGTGCACAAGACCCTTGCAGCCCTTGTGATGCCAGGGTCAAGCGCTTTGCAGGGCTCCAATGATTAGATCAGCAATCCTCAGGGTGCCCCAATGCCCTGGGGTGCCTTGAGAGCTGAGTGAGCGGGTTGTGGGGTGCCACGCAATATTAGCACAGCTCGGTGTGCACGCGTGATTCACAAGACGAACCCAGCATTTTTACATAGGCATCCACTTGGCCTGGCTGAGTACTCTTTTTTTTTTTTCACCATCTTTTCTCCGATGCCTGATGAAGGGTGTTTGTGCCCAAAGGCTTGCAATCAAAGAATTTTATTTTATTTTATTTTTATTTATTTTGTTGCACCAATCTTGTTGGTCTAATAAAAGATATCACTTCTACCACAAGTCCTGATTGCTGTAACAGAAGGATTGCTCTAGTATTTTTCTGGAGTCAAAACAAAGAGCTGGCAACTTCCAAGGGTGCCCGAGTCTATGAAGGGCTTCCTCGGTTCCAGAAAGGTTGCGGAGCGCTGGACTAGATGTTGCCACAAAGACCATTCAGGACAGCAGGAAAGAAATAACCCAGGGCTACCCATACTCAAGGGCCAGGGCCATAATCCAAGACTAGGGGTTGGAAGATGCTTTCCCCCTGGGCTGATGATTTCAGACATCTGCACAAGAGGGAGTCTTTTCCCTTTTCCTTGAAATGGTTGGTCTTGGCTACTCTGAGATGGGGATTGGCTTGACAGGCTGTTTAAGCGTGTGTTTCAAACCCTCCCCTGCTCCTTTCCCACCTGGCTTGTGAGACACCATCGTGCAATAGCCGATTTTGTTAACAACCTGACACGCCATGGGTGAGTGGAGCCCTTCGGATTTATTTTTTTTAAGCAAAATCATGTGGGTCCCAAGTCAAATTGGCCAAATCAAATCCAAATCCATGTGAATCATTCAAGAAACATGTGCGGCCCCTGCTACCAGCAAGCATGCTCCACCCTGGCCTGGGGCTTCAGATACTTCCAAATCCTTTGGCGGGCATCCTACCTGCAAGCCCAAGCCCAGAGGCTTGGGTTCGGTTCCCCTCCCAAGTTTCACTTGCCCACAACCATTGCCAAGGAAGCCAGTTCATTTTTGTCTTGCCACGGGTGGACTTTTGGAGAGCAACCCCTGCCCAGCCTGGTTCTCACAACCCTTTGCCTGCTGGGAGGCTATTCTCATGCCTTCCACAAATCTTCTGATTTGCTACATTAAACCAACTTGATTCCTTCAACCCCTCCTCACCGAGGCTTTGCAAACCTTGACTTATCGTTCGTGTCGTTCTCCCCTGTGCTCTCCCCAGTGTGTCTACATCTTTCTTAAACCTGACCCAGCAGTTCGGCTGCGGACTCCCACACCTCGCCACAGAAGAATTACTGCCCGCGTCTTACCCACGACGCTCCTGATAATACAGCCCGCAGCCAGATTTACCTTTCCTGGCATCACGCTGTTGACTCATTCAATTTGTGCTGCATTATAACCAGCAGATCCCTGTCTGCAGTGCTGTAGCCTAGCCAGTTACTCCCCCCCCACACAGTTTTTTTTGTATTTGGAGACCGGAGTCTTTTTCTCCCTAAATCGTAGCTCCTTGTGCTTGCGGTTATTGAATTCCAGCTTGGTGACATTGGCAGTTTATCAAGTCTCCCTGTCTTCCAAAACCCCTCTCGGTTTGAACTCATCTGCAAATGCTACTCTATCACATATCTTCCATCCTCCGTTCCACCCAGGGATTGAATTAAGCAGGTTCCAGGCCGGGCCCCGCTGGACATGCCTTTCTAATGCCCATGAACCATTGCTAATTAGTCTGAGTGCCGCATTTTCCCCGCCTGATGCTGATTTACATCTACCTCATGCTGCCCCAGTTTGCTTCGAAGAGCGGCGCGTGGGACTGTATCTTCCTGAAGTCAAGATCTAGCCCATCTTGTCTGCTAAGCTAGGTTGTGTGTCGACGATGGGCATTAGCTGGGTTTGCCGTAAGGGTTTTATCCCCTTACAGTCCTTCACATGCTTAAAATGTGATGGTTTAATGAGATGCAGAACTCTTGGCAGAGGTGATAGCTTTCATTAGACCAACTAAAATAGTTGCAAAAAAAATGTTTATTTGCATTTTATTTATTTTATTTGCTTTTTATTCATTTGCATATGGTTTAATGTTGTATTCTGGTATCATAGGGGGAATGGAGTCGGTCTGTAGCAGCCACATCCTCCTGCTCCCCCTTTTCAAAGCGAAGGTCTGTGCTTTATTCTTCTCCCATCCGCTGCAGCGGCCTCTGTCCTTGGCGAGTTCCTGCCAGTACTTGCGGATGGGTCAGGGGTGCTCTGTCTACCTCCTCAGGTGTTGAAAGGTGCCTTGTATCAGGTCCTTCTATGTGAATGCATCTATACCTTGCCCACGTCTCCCTGAACCTGTTGCTTGCCTCTCCCAGCCTGTGCTCCCATTGATAAAATGAACCCTGCTAAGTTTGCACTGGAAATATCCTTGGCTATGAAGATCGAATCACAGCAAACCCTGAGCATCTTTTTGTTCTCCCTGTGCCGGGGAGCTGTTCTTTCCGTTCTCTTCCTTTTCACCCCTAATGTATTCCTAGACCCTCTTCTTGTTGCCTTTTGGGTAGAAGGGGCCCAGTTTACATCTGCTGATTTGTGTCCCTGCTGGCTTGTGCTATTTTTGTTATACTCCTCTCTAGTCAAGTATTGCCACTTTGGTACAACCCTCACTTGGTTTTCAGGTTCTCTAAGTGCCTTTGATATCTCCCCATCGCTGCCGTCTCTCTGGTTCCCTTTATATTATTTCCCCAAGTGACTCTGTCAGTCGCTTCCCTAAGTTGGTTGCATTTTTTTTTTTTTGGTTTTTTTATTTAAAGTCCAATTATCCTCTTTCCATCTGCCTCTGCCAGGAAGAGTGAACTCAGTCACTTCACGACGACTTTCCCTAAATTGCCTGCCACCCGAAGAAGAATGCACTACATTCGAAAGCTTGTCTACACTGGTCTCAGCTAGGCAGCGGGTCTAATAAAAGAGATCACCCACAAAAATCCCTGCCACCCTCAGATTTTCAACTAACTCCTCCCTAGTATTGGAAATCCACTGCAGGGCCGGAGAGGTCTCCTGGCAGGGTCACTGAATCGGTCAGGCCAGGAAGATGTGGCGGGGAAGTTTCCCTGGTTATGTGCTCTGATTTATAGAGGGTTTTACTCCAGCTGCTTCTACGCCTGCATCAGGAGCGTTTGCACAGGTGACTCTGTCCAGCCCGGATGGTTGGGAGCGCCAGGCTGGCTCCCCAGAGGTGTTCCCAGCACTTTGTGAGGTCCTATCTGAGGGTGCTGCTGTGTTAGAAATAGTTTTCAAGCACCCCAGGATGCTCAGATGGTTTTCCTTCCACTTGCCTGAGCAAAACCTTGGGCTGTAAGCACTCTGACCACACTCCCTCTCCCTGACTTTTCTTCTGAGCTCCCCAACGCAGGTGGCAAAGGCGCTTTGGTGGGGTGGATTCTTTCTACATGCGATCAGATCCTCTTTGAGCAAGCCACTGGGTCCCTCAAGCCTGGAAATAATACCTGCAAACAGGAGGTAGGGGATATGCCTTCAAGGACAAGTGGGCCTGGAGACGCTGGTCTGAGACAGGTGTCGGTGCGGCTCATGATCGAGAGGCGGTGGTTTGGGCAAGGGTAGGTCATGAAGGGCCTGGCGGCCCTCCACGGAGGAGACTCTGGGTGGGGACTGGACTCTCCTGGGCATCAGATTCGGACACCTGTCTGATCCTTCCCAAGGCGAGTTCGTCCACAGGCAGACTTTCCCAGGAAGAGTCCTGTTATCTCCGCCACACTCCCCTGCAGCTCTCCCCACCGCGGCAGCTCCCCCCTCCGCTGCAATTAGCAGCCTGAGCTGCACCAGGAGCCCCGTTAAAACCCCCCCCCTGCAGCATCCGAATTAGCTGCGTTCTTGCATGAGTGTCGGCAGCTTTGATTTTCGGAGCCCCCTTGCTTGGAAGCCATCTCCGGTCACCTGGTTTCCATCCCTGCTCCGAGCTCCGGAGACTGGCACCGTTTGTGTGTTTTCTAATGGGGTCTGATGGGCTCTTGTCCTCCTTGGCGATGCCCTGTGTCTGCTGCTCGTCATTGCAACGGCCCTTTTTGCTGCCATACCCCAAATTCTGGTGTAATAAGGTGTCTGTTCCCACGTCTTGGGTCTCTGCCAGCTCTTACGATTTCCCAGCCTATTCCCTCCTGGTGGGTAGGAGTGCATCACACTACAGTTGCTCAGATGGATGCATCTAACCGGCTCAGCCCTCCCCCTTGGTTTGGCTTTCTTGGTCTGCGCCCTCATGCTATCACCTTGCTGTCCCAGCCCGGGTTCAAGAATTTAAAAAATTATCGTCAGAAAATGTAATACACATTTTACTGGGGGAAGCGATCTGGGTTTCTTTAGTTGTTTTCCCTATAACTAAAAATCAGCTGAAATCTTCCCCATTAGAAAGACCCCCGTGGCTCAACTTCTTTCCCATTAAAAAATTACCTTTGCTTACAGGCCCAGAGTGGAAAACTGGCCACTATGGTGAATATATCAGGAACTTTTTCAGTATCTGAAAAACAGGTGCTTAGACTGGAAACTGTTCTGTCCCCTGGATACTGATTCTACGTATTTTTGGAGAACCTTGCTGCAGCCATAGGCATGACTTCGAAGGTGGGTGCAGAGAGCACGATGCACCACTCACATAATGGAGAGACTCGTCACTGGATAAGGCACCGGCATCTTTAATTTAAAGGGGTTCTGATTCGTTATGAGAAATTGGCCCTTTATTGTTCATGGCAACCCCTATTATGTACCATTGCACTAGTTGCACCAGTTCCCAGCGTGCCCCTATCATGCACAATGCACTATTGCACCAGTTCCCAGTATGCCCCTACTATGCACGATGCACTATTGCACCAGTTCCCAGTATGCCCCTACTATGCACTATGCACTATTGCACCAGTTCCCAGCATGCCCCTGTCATGCACGATGCACTATTGCACCAGTTCCCAGCATGCCCCTATCATGCACGATGCACTATTGCACCAGTTCCCAGCATGCCCCTACTATGCACTATGCACTATTGCACTAGTTCCCAGCACGCCTCTATTATGCACTACTGCACCAGTTCCCAACATGCTCTCTGCTCACTCGCTGCCTGTGCTGGTGCCTGGCGGTGCATGGCCTCCTGTGTATAAGTACTACTGCCTTGTGCTTGAATGCTCAGCCATAGCCCCTGCACTGCTAGGGCTGACTCCCCAGTCCTCTGCCCAGCTAGCTTGCTGCCCAGACCTGCAGAGATCCCTTTGCAAGGACCGTGCAGATGCCGAGCAGGCTGAAACTTTGTTAAGGCAATGGATTACGGGCATCTTGGCTACACAGCAGCCTATGGAGCCTGGTTGGCAGGTGCACAGAGCCCTGAGGCTGCCAGCAAATTCACTACAAGCCTTCAGTCACCCGTCGGAGGCAACCACGGCTAGGAGAGCTGAAACACATTGCTCCCTAGCCAGCACTGGCCCGTGGCTCCGAGCGCCTGCGCGGCCCCTGCGGAGCTGCTTCAAGCCGTTTGGAGAAAAGCGGCCGGGCCCAAACCGGCCCATAAACATCTCAGCTTATTGCTTTTTATGGCGCGGGTTTTATTTGCTCCCGTCGCGGCTTTGAAGCTGGAGCAATTACATGGCAAATGGAATCCAATTACGGACACTTAAGAGTCCCCGCGTCCTTCGAAGACGGGTAACGGCTGCATGTCCTCGGAGCTTGAAAGGTCCTTTAAAAGCCTTGGACGGGGGCTTGGAAGGAAAGGCCTCTTTCCCATCCGTTCCCAGCTGCAGCGTTCGGCGCGGTGGCTCCAGGTGGGCACTCGGGTATGGAAATCAGCTTCTGACACAAGGCAAGGAACAGCCTTTGCCCTTTCATTGTTTGGTTCACTTGCCAAAGGGGCTCGGAGCAAAGAAAGCAGAGGCGGACCCCCGGCGCGGCTGCACGCCCCAGGCGACGTGTCCCGATCAGACGTGCTGCGAGGAGGGGCTGTTCCCGGAGCCCACCCAAGCCCCGTTAAGGCCCAGACAGTGAATTGCAGCGGGCCGAGGGCTCCCTGCTGCTTGACGTCGGGCCGTTTTGGCTGCGTTTCCGGGCTGGGGCAGGGCTGCTTTATACCAGGCGAGCGAGATGTCTGCTGGAAGGCAGACAGAAATCACCGGAGCGCGTCGAAGCTCGTGTGTCGGAGCTAAATTGAAGCCCATGTGAAATGTTTCGCTGCCGCTCGCTCTCCGCTCGCCAGGCCTGCAGGGAGCTCGGCAGGGTAGCGTGCTCAGCTCGGTGGGGGGGCCAGCTCTGCGGCACCGTCTGCCGGGCCCGTGGCCGGGACGGATTTACCTCCCTCCAAGCAGCTCCATTAATAGGGTCTTCTGTGGGTTTGAGGCTAAAAATGCTGGATTTTGACAAGGAGCCAGGATGTGATGCGGGGGCTTGCAGGGAATGTGGAGAATCAAAGAATAAGGATAAAGGCCTGGGGCAAGACTTTTACTGGGCCAGCTGTATAGGTGGGAGGACTGCAGACAAGCTTTCGGGTACCGCTGTTCCCTGCCTCAGGTCTCCAACGGCCGGCGGCCGTAGGCATGGCCGGGAGAGGTCGGGCCATCGGTCCAGCCGGCGTCCTGCGGCCGCTGCGTTGGAGGAGAGGTGCAAGCTCTGCGTGTCGTGGGAAAGCATGGAGTAACTGGGGCTGCGGGAGTCTTCTGCAGGAGGCTGGTTCGGGGCCGAAAGCGCTCTCGTAGTGTAACGTCAGGGTCTGCTTCTTCGGCACGTTCAGGTCCCAACCCATAAATGCACATGCCACCTTTCCTGAGAAGGATTGGTCCTCTCCTGCGTAACCGCCGTCGTAGCAGGGACGCGCAGGGCAGGGCTGGCTCGGCCACTTGCTGACTCAGAGCCACGACCGCCGCGCGCTGAGTCATGCAGACGTGGGTTTTCCTGCGAGCCGGCCCGTTCCCCCTGCCCGCACACAGCTGCGCGTGCTCGTTAGCCCGCTGCGATCTGATTCAGCTTGGCAGGCACCTGCAAACAAACACGGCCCCTGCCTGGTGCAGAAATGCCTCCCTTCCCATCGCTGGCCTTGATTAGCAAAATGGTGGTTGCCATGGTGCTGGGCTACTTGCTCCGAAACAGCCGGCATTTCCCCCAAGGTGCCTCGATCATCCCCACCAGGAGATGCGCACAGTAATGAAGGCCAATTTTTTTCTGCCCCCCCCCCCCAAGGCTGCTTGTTTATGTCCTTGGAGAATATAGTGAGATGATTTTGTTCTCGGCCACGGCTGAAAAGAAGTCATTGCAAGGATGGATCTGCAGGGCGGGTGTTCGGTCTCCCGTGTGGTCATGGGTCACGTGAAAGCAAGTGGCACAAGGAGACGCTGCCCTCGGAGCACCTGGTGGTATCGGGCGGCTTCCTCATGCCGGAAATTGGGCACTTCACGCACCGGGCACTCGCGTGCGGGTGCTGCGTCTCCGATGTGTGAGTCTGAGCTTCACCCTGGCAGCAAAATCCAACGCGGTGCGAGCGGAGAGCTGAGGCAGAGTCACCAAGGGGTTGGACATGTGTCTGGAGGAAAGGGGCATCGGTTGCTATTGAGCAGAGCAGTGTGGGGCCTCTGCATCAGGACATCCTGGACCTTAAATGCTGGAGGCTGCATGGGAGAGGGGAAAAGTGGGGGGGGAAAATACCCCTGGTCAGACCCCACTCACCCTTCCAGCCTCCGCGTGGCACAGCAGACCGGGCAAGACGGGCCTAGGGTCTGACCCAGTCCGCGGCAGCTCTTCTGCTCTTATTCTGGAGGCAGCGGCATCGCCGAGAGCATCGCACGTGCACACTGCTGACACACAAAGGCACCGGAAGGAAGCAAAAGCAACCCGAGGCCTGGAAAATATCCCTTCCCGAGGGATCCCGTTTTGTGCATCTAAGCGTAGGTGAAGAGGTTCCCTAACACTGCATCAGGAGGCGCCGTCTTGGAATCACGGGCCTCTCATCTCCCCAAAAACAGGCTTAGCCAGCTCAGTCTAGTGCCTGACAGATGAATCATGCTTAGGGACAACCAACACGGGTTCATCAGCGGCAGGTCCTGCCAGACCAACCTGGTGGCCTTCTGCGACCAGGTCACCAAATCTTTAGACGCAGGGGTAGCAGTGGACATCGTCTTCCTGCACTTCCGGAAGGCCTTCGACACTGCCTCTCACCCCGTTCTCATTAAGAAACTGGGGGACTGTGGTGTCGACACCCACACAGTCAGACGTGTCACCAGCTGGCCGGAGGGCCGCACCCAGAGAGCGGTGGTGGACGGGTCATGTTCGACCTGGAGGGACGTGGGCAGTGGGGTCCCCCAGGGCTCGGTCCTCCGACCCGCACTGTTCAACACCTTCATCGGTGACTTGGACGAGGGGGTAAAAAGCACCTGCTCAAATTTGCAGATGACACTGGTCAGGCGGGGGGACCTCTATGCGACGCTGGTCAGGCCGCAGCTGGAGGACTGCGTCCAGGTCTGGGCGCCGCACTTCAGGAGGGATGTGGACAGCATGGAGGGGGTCCAGAGGCCACTCGCATGGTCAGGGGGCAGCAGGGCAGGCCCTACGAGGAGAGGCGACAGGACCTGAAACTGTCCAGTCTCCAAAGGAGAAGGCTGAGGTGGATCTAGTGGCCTGTTACAAACTAGTCAAGGGGGATCAGCAGGCATTGGGGGAGTCCCTGCTCCCCCGAGCACCGCCAGGAGTGACCAGGAATAATGGTCACAAGCTGGCAGAGAGGAGACTCAGACTAGACATCAGGAGGCGCGACTTCATGGTCAGGGCGGCTAGGATCTGGACCCAACTTCCAAGAGAGGTGGTGCTGGCTCCTACCCTGGGGGCTTTAAGAGGAGGTTAGATGAACACCTTGCTGGGGTCGTTTGACCCCAGTACTCTTTCCTGCCATGGCAGGGGTCAGACTAGATGATCTGCTCAGGTTCCTTTCGACCCTACTAACTATGAAACTATGAAACAAGGCATATGTTTTCAGCAGTGAGGGTCGTTAGCTGCTGGAACGACCCTACCAGGGGACAGGACGCACTTCTCCGTCACCATCCGTGTTTTGACCGAAGCCGGTCTTTCTAGGTCTGCTCTAACGCAACCAGAAGTTGTGGACTTGATGCAGGCAAGGCTCAGAAGCTCTGCGGGAAGCCAGGGGAGGGACAGTCCGTGCAGGCCCTGCTTTGGCTGGACTGTTGATGATTTTTAAGTTTTCCTTCTTTTTGAGCTGTGCGCCAGCCCTTGGGCTTCTCCACGCCATAGCCGCTTGCGAGCCTGGCCTTGCTGCTGCTCCATGATGGAGAGGAGAGGCCAGTCATGCCCGCATCTCATGTTGGAAGCTGGGAAAAGCCAGCCCCTGTCATGCATGATGCACGGAGCACCCTTCAGCCAAGTTAAACGAGGGAGCAATGAAAAGCCACCACTTGAGGCATGGGGAAGTCCGAGAGGAGTCTGCCAACGGGGGCATTGACTGGGCTGAGGCCTGCCACGGTCCTGTTGCTGCCAGCTTGAAATGAGGCAGGGTTTGGAAAGGAGTGAGCTGGCTGTGGCTGGCCACAGGGGCGTGGGGGGGTTGTAGTGGCCTCTCCCTTTGCCTGGGGTCTGGGAGTCATCAGCCTGCAGCCACTGGGGCCCCGTGCAGCTGCCCCTCTCCGTGCCGCATGCCTCCTGGCAGGGGTCCTGTCCGGCCGTCTGAGCCCCGGTGACGTCAGGCGTGATGGAGGTGTGACGGTCGTGCTTTGTGCCCGCAGATGCAAGGCTCCCTCCTGCTCGGATGGAGAGCAGTTTCCCAAGCCTGCCCGCCCTTCTCAGAGGATGTAATCGCTGCTAATTAGCCGTGCAGCATCGTGCAATTAAAGTCACTGGATTCCTGCACCCGAGAGGCGGCCACTGGGTGCAGCCAAGCAGTCACCCTATTGCAATCTCCTTCTCCAGCTGGGCTGGGGTCATTCAAGCTACTTCCCACCGCGCTGGTCCCTCACCAGCTCTGCCCAGAGGTCACTTTTCAGGCAGCAGAAACCGGCTGTGGGTTTGGAAAGGGGAAGGGAGTCAGGCACTGGGAGAACGTATCTGACGGCAAGAGAACTGAGGTCGGGGCCACATCCTCTAAGGGACACGGTTAGGAGCCGTCCACCTCTGGCGGACCCGGATTCGGGTGGGAGGCAATGCCTAGTGCCTTGACTAGGAAGGCCAAAGGGGCATCCCTGGAGCCCAGAAAAATGCCCAAAATATATCGCTGGCATCAGTGCCTTTCCCCGGCGCCAGTCATGCCCGGGGGGGCTTCCTGCAAGGCACAGGCAGGCTGGCCGGCGGGTGTGATGCTGACACTCGCGGGGGCCGATTCCCCATGGAGCTCGGCAATCCCAAGGGGGTGCGGGGGGCTACTCATGCACGTGGCAGGGCTGTTCTGGGTTGAGCCCCAGGCAAGGCCATTGGTGCAATGTTCAGCCCCACGCCAGCCCAGCCCTGCACAGAGCGTCCCTCTCTAGAGAGCAGGGGGACCACACGTGGTGGGTGAAGTGATGCGTCTGAGGTCACACAGCAAGTGGGAACGAAGCTGCAGATCTCCCTCGTGCCTGGGCCGCCAGGTCGACTCATTGCAGCCGTCAGGCACCAAAGACCTTAAGGATGAAATTCTGCTCTGCCCTCGGCGATCCCCGGTGACGTCCACGGCCCCCTGACCCGGCAGAAAACACTCTGCCTCCCCACCCTGCCCTCCTGTCTGGGTACGAAGCCTCCGGGGTGAATCGATAGAAGCAGCTTTCCAGCCTTCGCGGGCCTGGCTCCCTCCCTCCCGATACCTGCCACTAATAAAATGGAGCAAATAAAGCGTTTTATGGGCACCATCAAACCAGATTTCCGTGGCGGCGAGAATCGTTAGGCTCATAGACACACAGCCCCGTGCTTTATGCACTGCTTTTATTGATAGGAATAACTCAAGCCCGCCCGAGCGCTCCTCCGGGGGCTGGGGAACGGGGCTGTAAAAGGGGCCTCTGCAGCGCGGTTGCCTCTGGTCTGGGCCTGATTAGCCGTGGGTGGGTGGGTGGGTGGGTGGGCCGGGGGCAAGGGGCAGGCTCTCCTTCCTGAGCCATTGCTCACTGTAGTCGAGCAGCCTCTGGGGGCTGATCCAGCTCCTCGGTGCTGAGTGCTGGACATGCAGAGCCGTGGACGGCCGTGGTTTCAAGGACTTGTGGCACAGCTGCAGCCTGGATGGAGCCCTGCCGGAGGCGCCTTTCGGAGCAAATATACAGGCAAGGTCCCATCTCCTGTCCCAGATCCAAGAGCACTTTCTCTCTGGGGCTGGGGTCTTCGGTCTGCTGTCCTGGCCACCCGCCCGCGTCGGCGAGTCCCTCTCTGCCTCTCTGCAGCCTCGGCTGGGCACCAGGTTTTTCCCCGCACTGCCGAACGTTGCTGTGAGCGGTCGATCTTCTGCCGGGCTCCACCCCAGAAGTGGCTGCCGTTAAATGCTGGGGGAAGTGATTTCCCGCTTGGGGCTAGTAGGAACCTTCCTCCCCACTCCCAACAGACCAGAGTTTGGCTCCTCTTCACTCAAATCCCTTTTGTCCTCAGGATGCCCTGGGTACCACGCACAAACCCCGTGCAGCTAGATGCCTCCATGCCCCCTTGTGCAGACTCAGTCCAGCTCTCCTGGGTCCCAGGAGCAGTGTAGACAGACACCAGCTGGGCTGGGCTCTTCCCCAGACAACACACCTGGGGTTCCCAGGGGTGTTGCAGCCTTTTCGCTGGTCCCATAACACCAGTAGTTTCATTGCCCTCCTAGCCCGGCTAGCAGGAGCCAGGACATTCACAGGGACTAGTCTGAGAAGAGGAGACTGAGAACAAGCCTCACATCTCTGAAGATCAGTTATAGAGAGGGTGGAGAAGGGCTGTTCTCAGTGGCTGCAGGAGACAGGACTTCGGAGCCACAGCCTCCAGCTGCAGGGTGGAGATGAGGAGGTCAAGCACTGCCCCAGGCACGCCGAGAAGCTGTGGAGTCTCCATCCCGGGGCGGTCGGACGGACATTTGGCTAGGGTGGTTCGGATGGGATAAGGGTGAGACGGGCCCTGCCAGCCCAGCTTCGATGCTGTAACTCTGCATCTACGCTCACAGCCCTGCCGCGCCAACCAGGGCTGAGCTGGAAGCAGTGGGCAGCATCTGGATCTGGAAGGGGAGCCAGGCTACGTCCACACCGGGCGGTGGAAGTGAGCCCCCAGGATAGGCGCTTGCAAATGAGCTGCTGGAGAAAAACGACAGGCAAAAGCGTCCCATCACCCGTGGGACGCTGCCGTCTGCAGGACACTCCCTCCAGCTCCGGTCGCGCGGCTCTTGCCCTCAGGGGAAACCTACCCAACCCTGGGAAGATGGGCCTGGGAATGGGAACTCATAGCTTTGGATGCCAAAAAAACCCAGAGACCGAACATGGTTTTGTGGCTGGTTATAACCCACCGGCTCCCTCTGCTCACCTCCGTGCCCTCCACAAGCAACCAAGACCCTCGTCCCCTGTTGAAGGGTCTTACTCATGAACGTAATGAGGTTTAGCTCCAGCAAGCACCCTTTACACGTTCGCCAGCCGCTCCTGAGGACTCTCCTGGCTCCGCGGCTTAAGGGCGATTCCGCTTTCAAGTGATCGCATTTATCAACGTAATGAGGGGGAAAGACAGTGCGGGCTCTCGCTGGCATCCAGCTCTGGCAGCCTCTGCTGCTTTTCCTGAGGGACGGCTTCTCAAACAGCTCTTCCAGATGTAAAGTCGGTCCAGTAAAGGATATTCCCCCGCCACCAATCTTGGTTCTTGCATATGCCCTGGACTATCATCACAGCAACGCTACAGCATAAAGGGAGAGAGGCCGAAAAGCCCGATGCACCCACGAGGCACAGCACCCGAACCTGCCCCAGGTAAAGAGGGGGAGAGTGGTGACCCCCTTCTATATACGCTCAATGTACGTCCTACAGAGGAAGGCAGCCCCCCCCCACCTGTCTATCGATCTGATTTGGGGGTCAGATTCCTTCCTGGCCCCAAACGTGGTGTCGCTCTGATCTGCAGTGGAGGGCAAGACCCTCTAGCCAGGAACTTCTGGGTTTAAGTCCCAGCAGGACACTGGCACAGCCCCATCCCCATCCCTGGCCAGCACCCAGTGCCTGTGGCGGAGGCTTCAAACCATCTGGATGCATGTAGCAGAAAGGGGACGGGGGCAACCAGCAAGTCGAGGACATTTTGGTGCAGGGGTTACAGGCAGTAGAAGAGTGTGACCAGAGGCTCCGAGCCACTCTGGAAAGAGCCAGGGCTGTAGGGCAGACACTAAACCACCACAGCATCGACCCCAGGCAATGGGAACAGCCATCCCGGGGGATGAAGTAACACATCCCAGCAGACCTGAGCTCTCGCCCACGAGACTACCCAGCAGTGAAGGAAGAGGCCCAAAGCGTCCTGGGAACGGTGGACAGCATAAGGAAATCCGTGTCTGATCGGACGGCTCAAAGCAGCGGGCAATGGTGCCAGCGGGCATAGGATGCAGATCCTGAAGAAGACTCTGACGAGCTGGGAGGGGAGGCACGAGACAGGCCCCAGGCATGAGGTTGCATGGCAGGAAGGGCACAGGCGGGCCTTTGGGGCATCTCCAAGAAGGACGCCGACACAGTTCCTGCACGATAATGCTGTCCAAGGGACAAAGACGTGGCTGATCTACCATGAGGACTAGTAACAAAATGGATGTTCCCGTGGTCTACTAGAGCACAAGTCCTGCCCTGTCCATGCAAACACGACTGTGGCTCTATTTGTAGAAGGTTATCACGAGTGGAAGTCGATTGTAAACCACTTATCGCCATCACTACAAGTACCTGAATTGACACCTGCCCCGTATCAAACAGCAGTGGTTTTGGGTTTTGCCAGGTGGAGGTTTGCTGGATGCAGGCCCATTTTCTGCAGTATTTGATGATGAGGGTGAAGTGGAGAATGAAGTCTAAGGGAAGATTATGGACACGCCAATCCGATTGAAAAAACCACCACCGTCCAGTGTCTCCGATGCAACATGGACTGTGATTGCCAGAGACGCTGATGAAGATGAGACCCGTGGAAAGTAATTTAGCACTTTGTGGCTGAAACAGTCTCTTCCCAGTTTTGATGATCAGATAAAGAGGGAATTCTCAACACCGCACGGGGCTTGCTTTAAAGGCACCAAACTGAGTCTTCAGTTGCTACTGGAAATGGTGTTGAAAAAGGATATGGGAGTCATTTACATCTTGAAAACCCAAGAGCGGAGCCACGGCTGTTTTATACAGGCCTCAAGTGAACGGTAACGTTGAGGAGACTGTCAAGGTTCGTTACACAAACCCCGAATATTGGCTAAGTCAAGTGAAAGAGCCTGCGCCGGTGACACAGAAAAAAATGGATCCCTGAAGCAAAGCGGGCATAAAGTCATGATGGAGAAAACCACCTTGTCTTAGGCTATTAGGCTTGCTTCCCTGAGACGGCGGCACTGGGAGGCTCCATAGCTCAATGGCTCACGTGCCCAGTCTGTTCACCCGAGACAGGACACACCTGGTGCAACAACGTCTGACGCCGCACGATGGCCGGGAGTTGAAGCCATTTGCAGCGACGCACAAATGTCAGCCTGTCGCTGCTGGTTCCTATTATCTTCAGTCCAACAGGCTGGTGCAAAATGGGGTAGAGAGGACACCAAGTGCCGGCTAATGGAGCAAGACTCCGATCCGCATTTGGCCTCCGCAAGGGACGGCGTCGATGCTGCGTGGGTTGTCGCCTGCTGACGTCGCGTTCAACCGAGAGCCAGGCTTGGCGTCACCAGGGACGGAAGGAGACGATGGCCTGCGTGCAGGGGGACATCGCAGGTGGTTGTCCCTCCGTGGGATGCCACCGGTGGGGGAAAACGTCCCCTCTTCCAAATACCAGAAGCAGGAGAGGTGGGGGCACTGAGACAGCTGTGCCGGTTGAGACGGTCCCGGATAGACAACCACCGTAACAGGCAGCGACAGCCGAGCCCCGGGACGTCACAACCGGAACTAATGGGCTGACGACGGCGGTGCTGACGTTTCCTGGGAAACTCGCGGGTCCACGCAGCAGCCCACGGTACCTCGGAGGCTAACTGAGCCACCGATGAGCATCCGCGTGGCGGGCCAGGGGTGGGTGTGACGGGGGTGGCGTGCGTGGCCGGGAAGGGAAATGTGGGGGCCGTGTCTTGCAAGAGGCTCCGGCAAGAGGCAGCTGGCATGGGAGAGCACGGAGGCTCGCGGGACTCAGCGCCGGCCCTGATTGAGTTGGACCCTTGGCTCTGAGTGATTCCTGAACCACGCTGGGGGGATCCTAGCAAACGGGGGAGGAAGGCAGCCCCCCTCCTCTTCCTGACCCCAAATTCAGTGGCTGGCCTGACCCCGAGGGAAACACAGGGCAGGGCCCCGCTGCGGTTCTGCCTGGGCTGTAGCACTGCGCCCCACAGACACCCCAGCCTCCGCGGAGGCCAACGTCCCCCTCATGCAGAGCCCAAAGGCCGCCGGCGCCTGCGCTCCTGGGGGACTTGCTGCTCCGGCAGGGAAGAAGTTTTCCCTGAACTCCAGTCCCTGCCTTTCACGCTCCCTGCAGCAACCCGCGGAGGCATCTCGGGGACGCTCAAGTTTTTCTCCCAGGCCAGGACAAAAACACTGTTCGCGGGCAGGAGGTCCCGGCTGGGCCCCAGCTCTGATCCTGCTCCCCCTGCCCCGATCCAGCCCTGCTCTCACACGGCCGCTCATCCCTTGTGCCCGCGTCAAGGCCCTGCTTTCCCAGCCCGCGGGCCCCAAAACGGGCCCGATTCTTCCCAGGGCTGGAGATGGGCAGGGGTGCTGGGGCCGGGACAGCCCCAGGAGCAGCAAGGGGGGCTAGGATATTGCCCCAAGCCCCTGGCATCTCCTTTGCTCCAGTGACAGCAGCTTCTATTGCAGCCCCCGGGCCCAGGGCTGCCGGACTGGGGAAGCCGGGTGCACCGGGCACTCCCTGTCACAGGCCCCCCCACGCCCCCGGCCCTTGTCTGCACCTGCTCCCTGGAGAGCCCCTCTCCGCCAGCCCGCTCTCCCCCCTCCTGCCCTTTCCCTGCTCCGGCGTTTGCTCTGCTCATTATTTGCTTCCCCTGAGTTTGCTCTGCTCATTAGTCCTTGTTTGCAGATTGCTGATTAGGGCTGGGGGCTGTGGGGCGCTGGGCGGCGAATGCTGCTCCCAGCCCCCTGCTCCCCAGGGCCAGGCCAGCTGCCCACGGACCTATAGCTGCACCCAGCGCTTTCACTACTGCCCCAGCCAGCCCCGAGCGAGAGGGGCTGAGGTCTGCAGAGACAGCCCCAGGATTTCCACGCAGCCCTAGAGCCTCTGGCTGCTGCGAGGTGGAAAGACGACCCTCGGCTATGCGTTACAGCAGCCTTGGGGCTGCTCGGATGCCCTCCCTGTGTCCTAGTCGCCACCGCCACCAACCAGTGCTTGGGCATCCCCCGCTCTCTCAGCCCCCTGCCCCTATTTGCCAGTCACCCGAAAAGCTCATCAGTGCAGGAAGTGGGGACGCTGAGGCACGGGGGCTCTGGGCGCTTTGGGAGCCAGGCCCGTTCGTTAGGGGTCTGCAGGCGGATGGGAGTGACCCAGCAGGAAGGCTGTGGCCTCATGCACACCCTGCAGCAAAAATGTCTGAGACACCCGGCACCGAAGCTGGCACTGCTGCCCCCTCCCAGCTGAGCATGGCACTGCCTGCCATGTGTCATGGGCTCTGTACTGCCATCGCCTGCCGCAGACTCTCCCCTTGCCTGAGCACACAAGCCCGTGTCCCTTCCCTGGCGAAGGCCATTCGCAGCGGGGCTGGGGGAGCTGTGACCCCCCCGGCTGCAGGGGACGCAGCACGGCCTGCCTCCGTAAGGCAGGGAGAGCCTGAGCCTCACTCCCGATCCGCAGCCCGGGGTCTCGTGCACTGCCCTCATCCCTCGGCCCGGGAGCCTCCCACTATTCCCATCTCTCATGGTCCCCCTTGCTCAAGGGCCCTCGAGTCCAACAAGGCTGCACGAGCCTGGAGGCCTGGCAGGAAAACCCAGCACTTCTCAGCCTGGCAAAGCAGAGGCTATGTGGGCATCTGCTCTCCCTCGGGGTCCTGGCCCCCGTGCTCTGGCTCCAGCAGGATGTCACTGGCCTGGGGACGACTGAGAGCCTGAGGCTCCCCGAGGACCACAGGGAACTGGGCTCCCTTGACTCTGCCCAAAGTGGGGGCTGCTATTCTCTGTCTCTTGGGGCTCTGGGGCAGGCAGGACGGGGCCACGTGGCTTTCCCCTGCTCCCATCTAACCCCCACCCCGTCCTGTCTGGGAGGGGAGAGGCCACGGATACCCTGCGTGGGTCGTGGGTGAGATGCACACGCTGCGCTCTCTCCCCCACACCTGACTTGACTTGGGCTCTTTTTTGCTGCCCTGGCCCCGCGACCAGCCTGAGCTGCCTTCTGGGCCACTGCTGAGCTGGCGTGGGGCGTTTTGCACCCCTCCTCCCCCCACTTGCTGAGCTGGGCTAATCACGGCTTTTAGTAAGGCCAAACAATGGCCCTATCTCCTCGGTCCCGCTCAGCTCCGGGGTTTCAGCTTTCATAAACCGCCGGGCAAATATTTGCCTTGGAGGCTGGAGCAAATCGCCGGGGTCTATTTGGTGGTGGTGGGGGGGGACCTTGAAGCAGGTGTAGGAGTGCGCCTGGCCCAGGCAGTGACGTGGCCTCAGCACCTGGGCACTGGGAGGCTGGCACGGCGGCGCCGGAGCCCTTGGTGGGTGACCTCCTTGGGCAGCCGGCCTGGCCACCCGGACTCCTGGGTTCCCTCCGTGGCCAGAGGGGCCTGGTATTTAGCCCCCAGGGGCTGGGCAAAATCAGGACTCCCGAGTCCCGTTCAGCTTCCATAGGCTCAGGTGAGTGCTTCCCCCCTGTGCCTCAGTTTCCCCTCTCAAAATGGGCAGGCACGGGGGCTTTCAGGAGGCCCCAGCTACACACGGGATGGGGCAAGGGTCTCCAAAAGGGGCAAGGAGACCAGAGGGAGGAGAGGACCTGCTGGTCACAGCCTGACCCAGCAGCTAGGGCGAGGCCGGGGGCTGCGGGTGGGGAGTGAGGGGCACTGCTGCAGCTGAGGCTGGGGGGGAGCCGTGGGGCCGCACCGCCCCCTGGTGGCACTGGAAAAGCCAGCGGCTCGGCCAGCCCCCGCCCCTGTCCCCTCCCCGCCTCAGTGATGCTCTTTCCCCCCAGCCCGCTGCAGCTCGCCCACACGCAGCGGGCACCAGCGCCGATGGAGTTAGGACTTCAGCTGCCACCTCAAACTCTGCCCGGAGCTGTGAAGATGCTCGGGCCAGCCCCAGCCCTCTCTGCCTGGACCCTGTAGCCCGGTGAGCCCCCCTCCGCCCCCTGCCCACCCAGGCGGGACCCTCCAGACGAGCAACACTTGGAGCACCTGGTGCCCTAGTGATGGGGATGCCGGAGCCCCAGGGCCAGGAAGAGCAGGGTGCCGGAGCCTCAGAGCGGGGGAGTGGGGTGCCCAAGCCCCAGAGCCAAGGGGATTGTGGTGCTGGAGCCCCAGACCGGAGGAGTGGTGTGCCCAAGAGCCGAGGGGATTGTGGTGCTGGAGCCCCAGGACCAGGGGAGCAGGGTGCCCAAGCCCCAGAGCCCAGGGGATCGTGGTGCTGGAGCCCCAGGGCTGGGGGAGAACAGTGCTGGAGCCCCGACCCTGGGGACGCAGCGTGCTGGGCTGCAGGGAGCGGGGTGCTGGAGTCCCAGAGCCGGGGAACAGGATGCCAGAGCTCCAAAGCTGGGGGGAGCGGGGTGCCAGACCCCAGAGCCGGGGGGAGCCGGGTGCTGGAGCGCTGGAGCCGGGGGGGCCGGCTGCTGTGGGGAGCACCGGCGCATTCACAGGAGCCGGAGCTAGGAGGCGAGGGGGCTGCTCTCTGTGCAGGCCGCCGGGCAGGCGTGGGGGGTCCAGTCCCTGGACGTCACGCAGGCAGAGCGGAGAGGGGGGCTCTGGCTGTGAGCACGTGCGTGTGAGCAGGTGCCCGGCTGGGTGTCCGAGACCCAGCCTGATTGCCAGCTCCCCGGGAGCCGGCCCCGGGGATGTGGGCGCAGGGGGTGCCGGATGGCCGCAGCAGGGCAGGGTGCGGGCTCCTGCCCCCTCCGGCTCTGCTCGTGGCCGTGGCAAGGAAGGAAGCTTCCCCGGCCGGCTCCAGTTCAGCGTGGGACGCTACATGCAGCGCTGGGGCCCCGAAGCGCCAGCGGCTCTTCTGGAGGGGGTGGAGGGGACCGTGCCCCAGCTGGAGAGGGTGTCCCCGTCACGCACCCCGAGCCGTGCTCTGCTCTGTCGTTCCAGCGCCTCCCCGGGCGTGCTGCCGCGGTGCCCCTCGCACAGGTAAGTGGGAAACTCCTGCCAGGACCTGGCTGGTCCCATTCACCGCCCCACTCCCCAGCCCCTGGCCGGGGGGCTGAGCTGGAAGGAGCCGGGGGGCAGCCGGACTCTCCTGACGGCTATGAAAGCTCATCCAGTGTCTGGGCAAGATGCGACGCCACCACCCTCTGGCTTCCCCCCCTGCGGTGTGACGAGGGCAAGGGCCGACCCTGAGGCCACGTGCCAAGGCTGGTGCCGGAGGGACTGTGGGGTGAGAAGGGCCCCGGCCCCCCGGTCCAGCGGGCACGTGAAGGACCCCCCCCCAAGTCAAGCAGAGACAGCGCTGAGCAGGAGCTGGAGGCCTGCAGGCTTGGCCCAGAGAGACCAGGAGGTTTGGGGGGCGGGTGGGCACCTCCAGAAAAGCCCGCTGCAGCGTTGGTGCAGTAGCGGGGGGGCAGCCCAGTGCAGTGCTAGGGCCAGCCTGTCGCGGGCGGGGATGGACATGCCCCTGCTGAGGGCCGGACCCATCCAGCGGCACCCCGGGCAAAGCCCCACGCGGTCCAGCCTCCCCGCGCCATGGGGCTGGGGCCCTGACCCTGCACGGGACCAAGGGGGCAGGGGGTTGCGCTCTCCAAGAGCTCCCAGGCACTGAGGCAGGGGGCTGCCAAAGCTGGGTCTGCGTTAAGAGCATTAGCTCTTCCCGGCTGCTGTCTGTGCCCTCGCCGGCCCCCCGGCGTGGTACTGAGGGGGGGTGGGTTGTATCGGGTACATTTGGCAGCCCCGAGGCGGCCCCGTGGCAGGGGAAGGGAGCAAGAGGAGCCTGCTGAGCTGAGCCGAGCCCAGGGGTTGAAGCCGACAGAGGCCTGGGGTTGCAGCCGTGGCTACAGCTGAGAAGCAGGGACTCGGATAGAGATTCGGTCACTCAGAGCTGTCCCGGGGACAGGGCTAGAAGCTGGGTGGGCCCAGGGCGGACGTCTTGCATGGAGAAGGGCTGGGAGCACCTGGGCTGCTCGCGGCATCTCCCCCATGCCCGTGAGTCTCGTTGCAGCCAGAGGCCATGTACCCCTACGCCAACTGCACCAGCCTGGCACCCCCCGGCGACTACCTGGCCCGGCTGGAGGCCGAGGTGCTCTGCAATCAGAGCCACGTGGACCCGGAGGACATGACCCTCACGGAGGACGAGCTGCGGGACAAGTACCTGGGGCCGCGGCGGTCCAGCTTCTTCGTGCCCGTCTGCACCACCTACCTGCTGATCTTCGTGGTGGGCGCCGTGGGCAACACGCTGACCTGCCTAGTGATCCTGCGGCACAAGTTCATGCGGACACCCACCAACTACTACCTGTTCAGCCTGGCCGTGTCGGACCTGCTAGTGCTGCTGCTGGGCATGCCGCTGGAGCTGTACGACATGTGGAGCAACTACCCCTTCCTGCTGGGCGCGGGCGGCTGCTACTTCAAGACGCTGCTGTTCGAGGCCGTGTGCTTCGCCTCCATCCTCAACGTCACGGCCCTGAGCGTGGAGCGCTACATCGCCGTGGTGCACCCGCTCAAGGCCAAGTACGTGGTGACCCGCAACCACGCCAAGCGGGTCATCGGTGCCATCTGGGTGCTCTCGGTGCTCTGCTCCATCCCCAACACCAGCCTCCATGGCATCAGGCCGCTGTACGTGCCGGGCCGGGGCATGGTGCCCGACTCGGCTATCTGCATGGTGGTGAAGCCGCTGGTGCTCTACAACCTCATCATCCAGATCACCACCATCCTCTTCTTCTTCCTGCCCATGGGCACCCTCAGCATCCTCTACCTGCTCATCGGCCTGCAGCTGAGGAAGGAGAAGATGCTGCAGAGCCTGGAGGCCAAGGCGGGCAGGGACAGTGACTACCACCATGTCCGAGCCCAGCAGAAGAAGGTCCGGAGGAGGCAGGTGACTAAGATGCTGTGTAAGTCCGTGGGCCAGACCTCCAGCCTCCTGGGGCTTCGGGGGGACACCTCGCGCCCCTCCGAGCTGCCCAGCACTCGGGACATAAAGATGTCTGGGCGGTGCCACCCCGCACCTCGCGGGCTATGGGAGGAGGAGGCTGAAGTCCAGACGGGAGGGGAGTGATGTGGGCTGGGGCCGGGATGACCCCTGGCCTGTGCAGGTGTCCGGCATGGCCAGGAGGGTGCGAGGGGGACAGCAGATGGCATAGGCTAGCTCAGCCAGGGCACTACCCAGCCTCCCCATGCGAGGGTTTGCAAAGGGTCTTTACTCCCATAATGGCAGTATGATGCCGGGAGTGAGGGGTCTCAGCGGGAGCTCGTCCCCTCCAGGCAGGCTCTGCCTTCACACCCGCATCTCCGGGCACATGGTGCGTGCGTGCGCTCCTGGTGGCCTGAGCCCTGGGCAGGGTCTGTGGGGTGCGCAGCAGCCCCGCTGCAAGCCTTCAGCCCCTGTCAGGCCCAGCCCTTGCAGCCTGCATGAGAGAGGAAGGCCGGGGGGCTCAGGAGGCTACTCGGTGCCGTGCCCCCGGCATCCGTACGGCCCAGCCAGGAGCGAGGCTACAGTAGGGACCTGCTCTGGAGATGGCTGTGGGGGTGGGGGTGACAGACCAGGCCCTGTGGTGCCCCCCACACCAGCCAGGTCTGCACTGCCTGGCATCCCCTGGCTCCAGCGCCCAGCAGGGACCTCGCTCCATGCTCGGGTGTATAACTGAGACACCTTGGGCCAGACAGGGTGCAAAGCCCCGTTGCCCCATGCAAGACGATGGAGCTAAGCCCACGCACACCAGCTGTGGCTGTAGTTCCAGCCCGTGTGTGAGCACCAAGCTGCCTTTGCACGCTGATCCCTTGTGCCAGGGCAACAGGCACAGGCGGGAAGTCACAGTGCCCCTAGGCTTCTCCGTTAGCTTGATTGCAATTCAAACAAGGCAGAATGGCCGGCGGGCACAAAGTTGTGCGGAGAGATAAGAGACACAGGCCTTGCCTCACGGCTTGGTCCTGCCTCCTGTTTCCCTACCCGGGAGCTGCTCCCAGGTCTCGGTGCCGCACCACGCTAGAGCGGAGGGTGTGGGGGCTGCAGCCAGGCTGCCTGTAGCTGCAGCGCTCGGGTGAAGCAGGAGCCGGGCGCATCGCGCTGTTGCAGGAAGAGCAGGGAGGTAACTGCAATGCAGCGCTGTAGCAGAGACGCCTCCATCCCACTGGCTTTGCTGGGGGACACCTGAGGACGAGTCTAGAGCTGGCGGGGAGGCAGCGCGACCCAGGTCTGTTGTAGATCTGGTGCCACGCTGGGCAGAGATGCCCATGGGCGAGGTGGTGGGGTGTTGGGCCCGGGGGCGAGCTTCATAGGGGCTTGCTGCCTCTAGCAACACCCGATTCCCAGGTCCCTGTCTGCACTGGCCAGCAGAGATGGTCAAGCAGGCAGGGAGAGGGTGCGCTGAAAGACCCCTGGCCGCCCCCAGCAGAGAGCTGGAGATAGTGGCCCCACCCCCGAGCCAGCCGCCTGAACCTGGGAGCGGAGCCTGGGGTCACCGGCACGATTGCTTCATTAATGAAGGGCTGTTTAATTTCGCTAATCACGGTGGCAGCCTTCCAAGGCAGCAGGGTTTGCCAGGTGTGCTCGGCTGCTACTTGGATGCAACCCAGTGCAGGAAGCCTTGCCTCCCCGAGCCCCCTGCCTCCGTGTGCCGAGCCGCAGGCTCCCTGCCCCAGCCTGGCTGCAGCTCGGGGGGCCTGACGGCAGGGCGTGGGCCTGCCGAGACACAGAGCCACGTGGCAGAGCGATGTCTGGAGCAGCCCTGGCAGGCAATGGAGGGGGAGATCCTAACCAGACCCCATGTCCCTGCTGCAGCACATCCCCGGAGAGCAGAGCCACAGTCCCCGGGGCGAGCAGCACGCCTCTCGTCCTCACCAGGATAGTCGTAGCCAGCCACTAATCTGCCACACCTTACAAGCCGCCACGGGCCGGGCAAAGCCTTGTGCCCACACTCAGCAGCCGTCCCAGCCACTCGCTAGTGCCCGCAGCACTGCTGGCTGGCAACATCGAGGAGCAGATGTTGTTGTGGGCTCGGCTGTCTGCGGGGGCTGCTGCCAGGGAGCCCCGATGAGCTGAAGGTTGGGGTCCCTGAGCGGCTGTGACCCCTGGATCCGATGGGCGCTGAAGGCTGGTCTGCAGAGCCCAGACCCGCTGGAGCGGCCGGGGACTCCCATCCCCTGGGCCTGGCCTCTCCCATGAATGCACAGGTCAAGGGGAAGCCTGGATTCCCGTTCCCTTGCAGACAGAGGCGGGCGCTTCCCTGGAAAAAACAAGGTGCAGCCAAGTCAGAGGCCAGCCGAGTCCTGCCGACCCCGAGTCGGTCTCCCGGGAAGCCCGGAGCTGCGCGGCATGTGGCACCTCCAGCTAGCAGGGCTGAGGAGACATCCACCATTCCTGGAGCAGGGACTGGAAGCATTTGGCGATGGACCTTGCATGAGGAGGCGCATCCCCACGGTGCGGGGCGCAGCCAGCGGCCGGAGCGTGGAAGCACCCCCCCGAAGCCCTGGGCCCAGCACCCCAGGGCCTGCTGCCCCGCACGCTGGCAGACACCCTGCTCAGGTCCTGCTGCCTCCTCCAGAGCAGCCCTGCTCCCAAGGTGTTTCCCCCATCTGCCTCCTTGATGCAGAGCTGAGCACCCACTGTCCCTGTTGGCGTGGGTGGGGGGTCTCTGGCAGGCTGGAGAAGCCCTGCTATTTGCACAGGGCTGGAAGCAGAAGCTCTGGGAAGGCCAAAGATGGGGAGGCCTGGCACCTGTCTCCCACAGTGCCCAGAGCACTGGGGTTTAACCTTCACAGCCTGAGGGATTTCAAACCTCCCAGGCTGGCTTTTCCCAGACTTTGGGAGCAGGGGGCTGGCCTCGGGCTTGGAGCGGTCTCTCCCTACACGCCGGGCATCTCCGGGCTGACTCGCTCCAGCACGGTAGCTGCCGGTCCTGGGGTCAGGCTGCCAGCCGGCTTGCAAGGGCATGTCCGGAGCCAGGGGGGAAGGGGCAGGGATCCCATTCAGCAGGTGACACGGAGGCTCACCAGTGCCTGTTCAAGCCCACCCCACCCAGGCTTTTTCTGGGGCAGAATCCAGCACAAGTCGAGGAGTCATTTCAGCAACTGGTGGGAGCAGTAGGTTGTTTTCCTTTATGCAGGCCCCATTCCCACAGTATCTGAGCACCCCGGAGCTCTGTTCAGGATAGGCAGGGGAGGCAGCCCTACTGGGGCGACAGTGGCTAAGTGACTTGCCCAGGGACATGGGTAGAGGCGGTGGCAGAGCAGAGAACTGAACCCTCGTCTCCTGATGCCCTAACCACTAAACCTGGCTTCCTTGTGAAGGTGTATGGCTGCAGAGGGAGTGTGACGCACATTTTTACTGGTGTGTTACACTGGCCACCGGTCTCCTAGCTCCCAGGGAGGGAAGGATGCCGCAAAGGCAGGGACTGCAAGGCAGGCAGTCATCGGTGCCCGGTGACGCCGCTCTCCCCTCTCCCTTCCAGTTGTCCTGGTGGTCGTGTTTGGGATCTGCTGGGCCCCCTTCCACACAGACCGGCTGGTCTGGAGCTTCATCTCTAACTGGACGGGCAACATGCACGAGATGTTCCAGTACATCCACGTCATCTCGGGGGTCTTCTTCTACCTGAGCTCAGCCACCAACCCCATCCTTTACAACCTGATGTCCACCCGCTTCCGGGAGATGTTCAAGGAGGTGATGTGTCACCAGCACCTCCAGCGCCTTGGCTCCCGCAAGTACTCGCCCAGCGTCACCCGGGTCACCACCCGCAGCACGGTGTGCGAGCACGTGCCCAGCGGCAACGGGCTGCCCCTGGCTGACCTGGAGGAGTATGAGATGGACAGGGAGGGCGAGCGTGGCAACGAGCACGGGGAGGTCTTTGACTGAGAGCCTTCCCCACCCGCCAGGCTCGGATGTGACCGCAAGGGGATGGGACAGGCCAGGACTGGCATTCGCGGTCACCCACTCCCATCTCCCCTGCATTGTGGTACCCGCTGTCACTGCCCAGACACAGGCTTCTGTCTCCATCTCACCCCCCCAGGGCTGAGCTTGCCAAGGGCCTCCGGATGGTGTGGGAGGGGACCTGTCAAATTTGGGTCCACATTAAGAGCAACAATTCTTCCTGGCTGCTGGCCCACACCATGGTCTGTGCCCTTGCTGTCTCCATGGGCAGAGCCAGAGCCCCTGGTCTGGCACTGAGCACGGGCGGGTTGTATCAGGAACGCTTGGCAGCCCCAAAGCAGCTTCATAGAAGACGAAGGGAGCAAACGGAGCCTGGTGAGCGCAGCTGAGCCCAGGGGTTGAAGCCGACAGAGGTCTGGGGTTGCAGCCACTGCTACACCTGAGAAGCAGGGACTCAGATGGAGATTCAGCCATGCAGAGGGCTGGAGCATGGCCACGGGGCAGCGCTCTCCCCACACTGCTGTAGGCCAGGGAAGATCTGTCTCTCCGCTGCCTCTGTCCCCTGCTGATCCCGGGCTGGGTCTCCCGGTGCGCTGTGCTGCCCTGCCTCTGGCGGGCCAGCCCCTGGCTGCCCATGCCCAGCTGGCAGCAAGGGCACATCACAGCAGGGTGGCATTGTGGCAGGATCACACCGTGATGTGCCAGCCAGAACCGGGTGGTTCAGGGCTGTCACAGCCGGGGTGCTAGTGTGTCAGCCATGTGGCCCAGTTGTTCACAGCCCTCAGTGCAGCCAGGGATCAGCTCTGAATTCTTTACCAATTTCTTCCCATACCAGCCCCATTCACACACCACCCCCCCGGGCTTCCTCCTACCCCGACCCCCTCCTTCCTGCAGCCCCAACCTCCTCCAGTGCTCTGGTTCGCACCGCCTTCCCCATGTGCCCGTTCAGATGTGCAGGAGCTTGTTATCGCAGCTCCAGTCCCCAGCACTGGTGTGACTCTAGGAGAACAAAGCAGTCAGGCTTCATCCCTTTCTCTCCGGGTCCCAGCGTGCAGGGCAATCGCACACAGCCCAGCTTTTCTGCCCGGTCACGAGGGCTGGAAACGGACCGTGGCTGAGAACCGAGCTAATCACAGGCCTCCGGGAGCTGGAGCTTGCTGGGAGCGCACACCGCATATCACAGCAGCCGGCAGCCGTGGCGCTGGCCCGGACACGTCGGGGGGCAGCAGAGGGTCGGGGGGGGCTGGTGTGGAGGGAATCGGCAACCGGATCTCGCTGGGGCTGAGCAGACGCAGCGGTTCAGCATCTCCCAACAGGCCCGGGGCTCGACGGCTCCGACTGAGGACGGCAGGGTCAAGGGCAGACTCTTCCCAGCTTGTCCACGCTTACGGCACCCACGGCCGCCTGGCTGCCCCAGCACATCGTGGCTTCGCCGCCTCTGCTTCGGATGAGGCAGGACCACCCCGTGCCCCCTTCCCTGCGTCCCGGAGACACCATCCGTCCCCCAGACCGGGCTGGGGGCACATGGCGGAGGGGGTGGCTGCTGCCCTGGAGCGTGTATGCTCCCCGTGGGGACTCGGGAGCCTTCCCGCCAGCTGCCAGCCCCCTGTGCCAGCTGCTGGCTCCTCTGCTTCCCGGGCAGCTACCCCCTGTACTCCCCCTGTGAGCACTTTTGGGAAGCGAGGGAATCCCTCTCCCCGGTGTCTGTGAGCTGGTTGTCACTCGGCTTGAGAATTAAACCTGCAGAGATTCTTGCCGGTCCTTCGAGTGCTTTTTTCTCGCGCTCCCCGCCCCGTGCCAGCGGTGTCCCAGCCGGATACGGCCATTGCAGCCTATCCTATGTAGAGAAGCCGCGTCCTCTTCTCCTTGTCGTGTGTTTAGAAGAACCCAGTTCCCCCTTGGTCCTGGGAATTGCCCAGAGTCGTGTAACAGCCTTCACGTGGCTTGCTGGAGAGTGGGGCGGTGTCACTTCTGTCACCTCTGCCACACGTGGCCTGGGGACTGAGCAGTGCAGGGGGTAAAACCCAGCAGGGGCTTGCAGGGAGCGCGGTGTCTGGCTGGGCATGGAGGGAGGCAGAGGAGCTGCTGCATCCTCCCGCCTGCGCCGGACAAGGGCATTGCGTTGTCCTGGGGTTACTCCTGGCTTCCTCCTGATCCCACAGCCGGGGCCTCGAGGCTAGGGCCTGAGCCAGGCCGACATGGGCTGGGGCGTCCCACCAGCTTCTCACCCAGGTCACCCTGTGCCACATCGTGGGTGTCTGGGGGCTGTAAAATGGGCCCAATCCAAGCACCTGGGCGGACCGGGCTCTAGATTTGCCCCTCCAAGGGGGTGGCCCAGCCCTGCCGTCTGACTTTCACCTGGCTGAGCAAGTCATGTTTTGGCCTCTGGTTCAGAAAGCCTCGGGGCTGGCTCCCATCCTGGTCTTGGGGGCAGGAGGCCCAGCAGCAGAGCTCTGGGGGGGCTTGGGCTGTCAAACACCCTGAAGTCTGGGGACGTATGAGGGGGGCATGCTATGTGGCTCCCTCACACAGCCGCCCCATAACCCATCCCTCCTCGTCGCTTAGCTGCTGGGCCTAACGACCTGTAAGGACCAGATCCGAACCTCCCCATGGCTTTCATGGGGCCTTGGTGCCAGTGCACAAAGTCAAACCCAGGGCTTTTTCCCCGGCCCTGCCACTGATGCACTCTGTGGCCTGGGTCAAGTCACTTGGCCATTCCCCAGCCTGGCACAGCACAGTGAAATGACTGCAGAGCTATGGTGAGAAGCCACCACCGAAGTCTTGTGAAGGGGGCAAGGGGGGTCATGGTGACAGAGCAGGACCTCCGTCGGCAGCGGCTGAGGCCTGGCACACGGACCATGAGCAGCCACGTCCCAGCAGAGTCTGTGGCCTCCAAAGTGCACCAGAGAAGCAGTGCCAGGTCAACGAACGATTTTTGAGCTGCTCTTCAAAGGCAGCGTTCGGAAAATGTCACTGAATGTCAAGGAGCACGGCTGGAGCAGCCACGATCCCTGAGCCAGAACGGGCGATCGATGAGCCCTGAAGATCGATACCCCCCAACGCCCCCGAGAGCTCCTCCAGCCACACCACCGGGACATGTCTTGCCTCCAAAATGCCACCTGAAGATCTCCAAGCCATCCGGCTGGCAAAGCCAGGGATGCCCTGATGAAACTGTTCTCTCCTCTGGTTTCTGGTCCCTGCTAATGAAGTGTCTGAGCACTGTGGGCAGATCTAGGATTTGCGGGGGGGGGGATGCGGAGGGTGCGGCTCGTCATCAAACCCTCTGCACATACAACACACCTATTTTTCCCCAGTTAAAGAGAAGCTAAAAGCTTTACCAATAAACTAGGGGGCTAAGGCTACATTACTCAGTTCAAGATCAAAGCAGAAACAAACATGACTTTATTGGAACATGCACTCATTTGCTAGAGAATAGATAAGGTTTAAAGCACACACAACATGCTCAGCAAAAAAAAGGTCTAAAGATATTGTGGCATTTAGTCCTGCCGCCATTATAGGTAGATGTATGTCTCTCATTGAGAGTCATAAAATAAAATCTAGCCTTCTTGAGCACCTGCACAGTGCATCCAAGACTTCCCTATCAGCATTTCTATGCCTGAGTGAATATGACTACACCTGAGTTAACTTTTTAAATTAGAGCTAAAAACAGGCTGCAGGAAACAGAAGAGACAGTCCTGGGAATGGCTAACCAACAAAACTTCAGAGGAAGGGATTGTTTGAATAGTGGAGTAGCAAGCCGAGCAGAAAGGAGAAAGGGTGGTTCACACCTGGGGAGTGGAGAGAGATTAGCAGGAGTCTGGAAGAAGATAATGAGCTATGACGTCAATCAACTCTCTCATTGCTGCTCAAATAGAAATCCCACTGCTCTTCCCAGGCAGCTGGTCTTCAAGTTTAGTGGAGCAGGAATCAAAGGGGGGTGAGACTGCACCACTGCCCCCACGGATCCTCCCTTACCGAGCACTGCGGACATTGCGAGGACCAGCCGGCCTGACCATGGAGACCCTGCCGATCTGTCCTGCCTCGCCCCGAGGAGCCCGAGCCAGGTCATCGGGAGTCCTTGCATTCAGGGAGCCTTGGGTCCGGACTGCACTGTGTCCCAGGCTCTGTTTTCACGTCCCCGAAAGAACGAGGGAAGGAAAATACAGGAGCCGGTGCCTGAGCTGGGTCTGAAGAGAGGGGTTTCCACCAGCCGCTTCCTAGCTCCGGGGTTTGGAGAGGAGCTGGCATAGGAAACCTCTGCTGTGCTCCCCCACTTCCAGCCTCAGAATCAGGCCCATCCAGGGATGGTCACGACCGGGAAAGCACCCGCTTTTGGGATGGCCACTGGGGCAGGGCTTTGCGGAGGAGGCGGCAGTGGCCCTATGAGGAAGATGTCACTGGCTTGGAGAGCCCTTGGCTCGTGAGCTGGGTCGGGGTCGGGGTCAGGGTCAGGGGTTGTGAAGTCCCCATGCTGGCCAGGGGAGCACTCCCCCGCTTCCTGAGCCCTGCGGGGGAAGCCTCCCCTCCTGCATCCTGCAGCATCCTTCACCCCAGGGGACCACGATCCTGGGAATGAGAAGATGTATGTCCCATGCCCCACATCAAACCCTTGTGCCCTGCAAAACCCTCCCGGGGACAATCCCACACAACGCCACACTTCCCCCAAAGCCCCATTGCCCACAGTGCACTGCTAGGGACCCCCGCCCCTTGCTTGTGGGGGTCCTGTATCGCTTTTGAAGGCTGAGAAACCTGGGTGGCAGCAGAGGGGACGATGACTTTGGAGGATGAGGGTGGTTATGCAGAATCCAGCCCCCCAGGCTAACCTCGCTCCCCGGCTCGTCCCCGTTCCTGGCTTCAGGGAGCTGTTGTTTCTTCCTCATGCTCTCTGAGGGGAAACAGGCCCAGGGTAGCAATGCTCGAGAGAGGGTTCCTAGGTACCGACATAACTAATCCCACCTCGATGGCCATCATTTGCCACCCAGCCTGGAGCCCAGAGGGAATGGCTTTTTAATCGCTAGTCGATAGCATTTTATTAAGCTGCAGCAGCTGCGAGAATGATGCCAAGGGGCGGTAATGAGATTAATTGGGATGTAATGGCCTCTGCAGTCAGCAGCCCTGGGGACACTCGATGGTGGTTTACCAGAAGCTGGCCCAGCGTCGGCTCCCAGCAAGCCTCCTGCAGCCCGGAGTTGGGTGTTGTGGGGTGGGTGATCCAGCTCCCAAATCCCCTTGCTTCCTTTTCTAGCCTAGCACTGCCTCCTGGGCTGGCCTTGCAAGAGCGAAGGCTGGGGCAGAGCATGTGGAGTCAGTGCCTCCGCACCAGAGAGGCCCCTCAATCCCACCCCTGGGCCCCTACCCGCCAGACCAGCCCCCCCTTAACTCCCCTGGCTCTGGGCTCCCTGGTAGCATTGCACCCACCCAGCTGGGATCTCACCGCTGTCCTGCTTGTCCACCTTGGGGCCTCTTGTGGGCACTTTGCTACTTACTATTAATCATCATGAATGATTATCCCTCCGCGGCATGGCAGTGCCTGGGGGAAGGGACCCTGCGTGGCTGGGGGCAAGGCAGCGGTCTGTGCCTCAAACCAGAAGCAGTGCCCTATGGGGTCAGCCCAGTGGTCCATCTAGGCCAGATCCTGTCTCTGACAGTGGCAGGGCCGGATGCTGCCCATGGAGAGCAACCAACCGAGTATCTCTAGAGTGATATGTATCCTAATCAATACCCTGCCTTGCCTCCACCATTTATTGGTTTAGAAATGCCGGGGGAAGCCTCTCAAGCTGTTCTGTTCAGGAGCCATTACTAGATCTATCACCGATAAATTTATCCCTTCCCTTTTAGAAGCCCGCTCTCCGCCTCCACCCCCTCCCATGGCAACGAATCCCACAAGTTAACGACATGTTGCATAAAAAAGTCCTCTCTCATTAGTTTTAAGCCTGTCACCTACTCGTTTTCGGGCTATTATAGAAATGTGCATGGAATAACAGCAAACTATCAGCTAAGGTGAAGATGAGACTCGTGTGCCGTCATCCCTGCTTTATGCTTCTGAAGCACAGGCTACATATGCTGGGCACATGAAGAGACCAATCAGCTTCCACATGAGATGTGTATGTAAGATCCTGAAAATAAAATGGGAAGACAGAGCCCAAACACAGACATAATGGAGCGCGCAGGACTGATGTGCTTAGAAACCACTTTCGAGAAGAGGAGGTTGCAATGGGTCAGGCGTGTCAGGCGAACGGGAGGAGACTGGATCCCTATTTTGTATAGCAATAGGGAATCCCTATTTTGTATAGCAATAGCAAGATTCAAGATGGCTCTAGAAAGCAGGGTTGCCCTCTGTTTGGTGCCACAATGTCTGCAAAAATGATGTGAAGTCATTCGACATCAGTGTAGAAAGCTGGAAGGAGCACGCAGAACCCCGTCCGGTCCGAAGGGAACACCTGGCACCAAGAGCAGCTCAGCGTGGAGCAGCTTTGATCCCGTGGATGGAAGTAAAGCCAGAAAGAAGGTAAAATTGGACTTCAACTCAGACAGTGCATGGATTTGACCAGACCTCTTATGTATACACTGAGATCCAGTGGTTGGGCAGTTGCCTGCCTACACTAACGTCAGCGGGTGGCCCCTAGTTTGCAGCAATATTAACTGAGGCCGGGCCACCAGCAAATGCCCAGCATGAGATCCAACAAACTCGCTTTATTTGGGGAGCGCTGCAAGTGCCTGCAAGTGGTTTCCATGAAAGGGCTGGGGATTTCATTGCCTTTAAACCCACTAGCAGGACAAGGCAGTGCGTGGATCAGCCTATGACGGGGTTTCTTGGTAGAAGGTGGGTTGCTAGCTTCAGATGCATGCAGCTACCTACCTCTCCCTGGGCAGGGACGCTGGTGGCCCATCACTCTGCAGGGAGGAAATCATGGGTCTGTGTCTCGAGGATGCTCAGGAGGGCATCTGGGAGCACCAGGAAAACATGGCAAAGCAGTGCTACAGAGCCCCGGTCATGGCTGAGGGGGCTCAGGGAACTGGAGCTGGGTTGTCCCAGTAGCTCTTCGGCTCCGCGGCTGCATTCTCCCTGCCCCGCTGCAGCCAGGGAGACTCCTGAATGTGGGCTAAGATCAAGTGCAGTCGCTGCACGGGTCTGTTAGCCGAACCGAGATGGATTTAAATGGCAGTGTGTAGCGGAGGGTGCACCCCTGTCCAATGCACTGTGGACAGGGCGCCCTACAAGTCTTGTAATTAGTTTCCCACTGGCCAGCTTCCAGCGGGAGGAGCTCAGCTACACGCCTGCTTTGTGGAAATGGGGGACTCCTCCCTAGCTTGCTTTGTCTAAGGGCAAGTGAGACCCCGGGACATCCGAACCTCAAGTCTCCAGGCTTGGTCTGCACGTAGGATGCCTGCCAATGGTTTTGGGACTATCTGAAGCCCCAGGCTGAAAAGTCTGGGGTGGAGGATACTTGCTGATTGTAGCACCACATATGGTGTTTGAATGATTGAGTTTTGCTCAGTCAAAAGGATTTGGAAATGATTTGCTTAATTTGACCTAGAATATGGAAAAAATTTCCAAAAAACCCGAGCCCTCTGGGTCTCCAGGGTGCTGGGAAAGATGCTGATCAGGCAGTTCCCAGCACCAGCAATGTCCTTCCCTCCATGCCCTAGCTCTTTCCCAGCAAACTCACCAGCTAAGGACCTAGTGGGCCTGCCTCACTCTAGCTGAGCAGCAGATCTGTGGTGTAAGGGGGTTTTGCCTTAAACACGCACCATGTAGCATGGTTTGCACATCCTCCGAGGCTGTATGGACCAGCTCCTTCCTTGTCACTGCAGGGCAGGACCTTGGGGATGCCCGCATCTCCCTGTAGTTGCCGGGGGCACATTGCAGGCTGCCTCTGGCATCTCTGGCTATGCCCTCTTGCCATGTTTTCAGGTTGGAAGTGGTGATTTTAGGGACTCATCGGATCAAAATCTTCCTGTGGAGAGCTAGGCACGTTCAGCTTGCAGAAAAGGCACTTAAGAGAGGACATGATACCAGTCTTCAAATGCCTGAGGGGCTGCCATAAAGAAGAGGGAAAGCAGACCAGCTTTTTCTCTTGCTTCTTTTTTCTCTTGCTGCAGAGTAGGATGCAGACCAGTGGCTTGAAGTTGCAGCAAAGCAGGTAAATGAGACTGGGGATCGGGAAAAAACATCTTTGCTGTCAGAGCAGGGAGGCAATGATAGATGGCCAGGGAAATTGTGCGCGCTGTCCATCAACAAAGGGACTGGCCAGTCACTGGGTGGGGAGGATCGAAGCGTAACGACTCTTCCATCCCAAGGGCTGCTGGGGTGGGGCAGGGGACAGAGCAGGGCCACAGCCTCTCAGGTCACAGCTTTGTGATCTCCAGAGACTGCAGCAATTCTGCTCCATGCGTCTCCCAGCCCCAGTCTCTCCTCCTCAGCAGTCTGTGGGCACGGGTCAGTCGTCTTTGGCCAGGAGGGCGCTGCATGAAGCGAGACGCATCTATGGGTCATTGTATCTTACCCTGCGCTTTATCTCCCATCACCTCCATGGGGTTTTTGGCTCAAGGATAAAAGGCAGCCAGGAGAGGCATGCAAAAGCCAAGTCAGTTTGCTGACATGTCCCTGCTCTGGAGGCCGGACCACATGCCCGGACCATGGTAGCAGCAAGCCATTTGTCTCCTCCTGCAGTCCTCCTTTCTCCATCAGCATCTGGCAGAGGGGGAGAACCGGGATTAGATCAATCAAGAGCTGCCGTGATAGCCATTAAAGCTCCTGAGAGCCATCGGGCGGCTGCCTGCACATGGGAGGACGAAGGCGAGCGGTGACAAGGGGCCACCGCAGCCGTGCTGCTCACTGAGGCCTCATCCAGGCCGGGTGCCAGCTGGTCGCACGTTATTCACGGACCTCTCCCGGTGCGGCCGGGGAAGGTGGAGCACTGTTATTTATGAGCTCTCCAGCGCCGGAGGGCAGGGAAAGAGGCGTTTTGTGGATGCACAAACAGACCGAGCCCGGTGCTGAGGAACGAGCAGAACAGGCAGGGCCAGGAGAGGTCCGGCCCGTCGCCTGGGGGACAGACTCACAGGACAACAGCCATGACCTTCCCCTGCCCCAAATCTGCCTGGCCAGCCCCAGCATCCCAGCGGGGTGGCAGGCAGCCCCCGGCCCCAGAGGAAGGTGCTCCCTCCATGCTGTGACACACAAGAAATGCTGCAGAGCCTGGCCCTGCCCCTGCGGCCTCTCCGCTTCGCACGCACGAGAGCGTCTAACTGCAGTGGAAGTTGGCACAGAAACCACTGCCAGAGCAGAGCCCCGGGCAAAACGTATAGGGACTCTTTTATAGGGTCCTCACGGTCAGACCCATTGCCCCATTTAGGGTCAGGAAGGACTGTCCCCTGGGGTCAGCCTGCTGATGGAGAGCCCTGTGGGCAGAGCAGCCAGCCGTGCCCTGCCAGGTGTGCCACAAAGTGAGCCCTGCACCCTCACGGAGTGCCACCCCAAGCCCCTTCCCCTGCCTGATTTACTGCTCTGCTTTCTGCCCCCTGCTCAGTCCTCCCCGACCTGCCGTGCGCCAGGCAAGAGACTGCCCGTGGCACACCTGCCATGAGCCGGCCACCCTGGTCTAGAGCTCGCTGGCTCAGAGAGGTTGTCAATACGCTGGGAGAGCTTTCCCCTGTTGCATGGCCCTTCATGTGGCGGTTATGATCGATACTGGAGAACCCAGGGGTCCCCGTCGTAGGGCGCAGCCTAGTCGTGCTAGGCCCTGTGCGAAATCACAGCCCTTGGGAAATCTCGTCTCGTCCCTGGCCAGGACTTTGCTCCAGTCCATAAGAGGTAGGTCCTGAAGGAATCCGCCCCAGGCATTACCTGGGAGACCCGTGGGAGGACAGCATGTGGTAGGATCAATGACGACGGACAGGCAGCCTTGAGGGTGCCCCAGATGCACCCTTCTCACCTGCCCCACTTTTCTCTGGCCTCCCGGCTGAGCAGGACTGAGGGGATCCTCCTGGGAGAACAGGCTTTGTGGAGCCACTCCAGCCCTGAAGGCAGAGCACGCTGGTACCAGCTCCCAGCACAGCCCTGCTGAAGTCTCCTCCAGCCTCTGCACCACTTCCAGGCCCCGCTGAGCAGGTTCAGAGGCACTGGGAGATGCCCCTTGGTGGTGCGGCATCGTCACATTTGCCTACCCATGCCCACATCGCTCACTTGTCTATGAGGTTCTGCTCTGCTTTCTGCTCCCCGTGCTCCCCACCTGATCTGCTGCTCTGCTTTCTGCTCCCTGCCCGATCTGTCAGGCCCAGATCTCCCTCCCTTCTTGTTCCTGAAGGCCTCTTAGCTGGTGCAGCACTGGGGTGGCAGCAGCCTGCCGAGGCCAAGTGACCGCACTGGCCCAATCTGCCCGGGGTGAAGACAGCGGGGCATCCGCTTTGCTCTCGCTGCTTTGGAAGGAGGTTGCAGGGAGAAGAAATACAAGGAGAGGCTGGTGGAGAGGTGGCTTGAAGACAGGCCCATGGCATCTTTATGCAGTGATATGTAGGGGACCCAGTGCCCGACAGGCTCCAAGGACACCTGGGTTTCCCCAGGACACCTTTATTCTCCCATGGGCCTGCTCAGGGATGTTGCACTGTTCCCTTCCCTCTGTTGTCTGCCTGGCCTCTACAGCTCCTAAACCCCGTTACGGTGCTGGGACTTTCTCTATCAAGAGTTATGTGATCATGGTAGCACTGAAGCTGTCTGCCAAGGGAAGGTTTAGAGATATAAATGTAACATGACAGCTCTACCTCCCAGACTTCCTTACAAGCCAAAGGCACTTATAGGCTCGTGACATTGGCAGCTTCATTTAACAGGACCACCTGGATCGTCCCCCAGGCTCAGGGGGGTTCCTGCTGGGGCCCAAGAAGGCTGTTGCAATGGACTGCTTGCTGCCGAGCTATAAAAAGGCACTGCCTTGGCATCAAAGTGCTCTCAGGAGGCAGTCAAAGCGTTATTGCAGGGTAGTGGTGCTGGGAGCTGGGCACAGCGGCTCTGCCTAGTGTCTCACTGCTCTCTGGCAGCCCAGGAGAATATGGCGCATGGCCCGTAACTCTGTACATTCCTGGAGATCGTTAGGTGCTGCCCACAGCCTTGGCTGTCGAATGATGCCGCCAGCATCCGTGACCACACTACAAATGCAGTGGTGGTGCATTTCTGGTGACAGCCAGGGAGGAGGTGGGATTTCAGGTGGGCCATTAGCAGATGCTAAGGCTAAGAGCCACCACCCTAATGAATCTGGAAAACCTTGCAATGGAAGCACTGCCTCAGGACACGTCCACATCACTAGTGTTGGTGGGAGCATCTGCCCATGCAGCACCAGGAGCGCAGTCCCATGGCATTTGTGGTGGGGCCTGTGTGTGCGCACATGAGCAGGCGTGTTCAGCTAGCATGGATTCGGCTCTCAGCCCCTTCATGGGCTCCTGCTTTGCTTCTCCCTGCATTTGGCATTGGCGTCACGTGTGAGGACACGCGTCCCACATCCGTGGCTTCAGCACAAGGTCTCGGGGCCAGGTTGAGACAAGCCCAAGGGGCCATTCAGCAGAGGGAGGTCCCCCCGCCATGCACCCCGGGATGCAGCCAGGATGCGGTGAAGACCTCTGGACACCTCGCAGTGGAGGCCTACCAGCCCCGTGACTGCCACCGTGGCTCTGGGTGGCAGCTCGCGTGAAGCCTGGGTGCCAGGCGCCTGCAGCCAGACAGACGCGCTGCTGGATTTGGGGCTAATCTCCACCACAAACAACTTGCGCACACGGTCTCTCGCCCAAGCTCCCAGCCTCTCTCCATACCCACAGTCACTGCCCAAGCCCTCGTCTCCCCTGCCTCCGTGTCTGGGGAGTTACTGCTGCTTCCTGAGCGGCTTAGCAGCTGTCTTCTCCTCGCGCCGCGGGACTGTGTGAATGACACCCTGTCTACGGCGCTTCCAATGAGAAGATTCATTGCCGCGGCTTTGGGATTAAAACACCATCAATCTGCCAAGCCGTGTCGGCCTTGTAAGGCAGTTTTGTCCCGTGGTTGTTTGCAGTAGAGATTTTTTCCCCCTTGTGTAGCGAATCCCAGCTCCATTTCAATTGTCTTGTGTATTTTGACTAGTGATGAACGACCTGCAAAAACGCCAGCTCCGTCCCCACCTCTCCCGCCTGGGCGCCAATGACGGGGCTTTTGTTTCACCCCCACCTCGTGTTTTCTCAACTGCCGGCTGGATCTCACTGTTAGCAACAGGGCAAACACCCAAAGAAGCGTTTGTAGATGCACCCTCAGATGCCTCTCCAGACAGTATCGATGGGCGCTTGTAGACGACACGACGTTTAGTCCTTGTTCACTGCATCCTGTGCAGAGGAACTTAATGGGTGGAATTTGATGGGATTTTTCTCTCTCCCGGGACTGCAGTTACCATCATGAACAGCCCGTCCTCTGGGATCTGAGCTCTACTGGCTGGAACAAGGATGAGCAAAGGAGTGTCAAAAAGGGGATCAAGATCTAGATTGGTTCTTAACTGAGCTGCCACTGCTACCTTAAGTTATTGTGTGAGATGAAAAGTCTTACGTAGCTCCTGGACACTATGGTGGTGGGTACTGGGAGTGGGCATGTCTACACGTTCTTTTACACATGCCTAAACTTAATGTGCATTTGCCTAATGTGCATTACGGCAATTTAGGCGCATGCCTACACGTGCACACGCTAAGGCTCGCTAACACGGTGTGTGGACCAACTTGGGACTCAAGTTAGCCCCAAGTCAGTTGACATACACAGTGTTAATGTGCCTTTTCACATCTACATATGCGCTAAGGTGCCTTAGCTATTCATGCATAAATTTTGCTTTTGCACGTATCAAATTTAGGCATGAATAGCCTAAAATGGCCATTTTTAGAGCACATTAAAGGCATGCACATGTAGACCCACACCCTTAATGTGCCTTAAAATGGCTAACATGCCTTAAATTGGCACGTATGGATGCACCCACTTAGCAGTATAGATAGGCCCTAGACACCCAACTGGTGTAACTGATACCGGTTTCCTATCCCAGGATAGGATCCTAAGTAGACTGCGATCTAAAGTGAACAGATGTACAGCACCTATCCCAGAACAGGCGCATGCAATAGGTGGCTATTCCAATGCCTCACCACCGAGGGGCTAGAGAGCAGGTGATAACCTGGCTGTTGAGCACGTGGTTAGCCACGACAGATGGTATTTTATAGGGGCGGAGTTTTACCTCTGATCTTGCCCGGGGTCATTCTGCACTGGACTCTTGTAAGTTGTACCACTGCGCGGCTGTACGTCATGTAGAAGGCTGGGTAGAGACGCACCTTACAGACTGACTAAATCAGAGCTGCGTATTGTGAGTCCAAACTCACTTCCTCCGATGCTGTACATCATACATCTGCTCTATATCTCCACGTAAGAGCTGATTAAACCAGTATAAATACATCGGGAGGCCAGGCTCCTACACAGATGGATGGAGCAATAAGAGAAGGAAAGGGAAATCTGTTTGGTTTACACTTCTGCTCGCAGCCACAGTGATTCCACTGAAGTCCACAGATTTAGCTCAGGTTTATACCAGTTTGACTGAAACCAGAACACGGTCTTTCCATGTTCCAGGGGAGCCTTTCTGCTATTTCTCACGGTGAAGCTTGTCCTCTTTGCATGAGTTTTTTAGATCGTAAAGTCTTCCGGGTGAGAAGATATCCCTTTTTCCCCCACCCAGGATCGCATCTCTGGCATAAAGCCAGTGGAGCGGAGACAGGCAGGTGGGTGCCACCAAGGGAGCGTTGGGCAAAGCTGCCCAGTTGGACAGAGCCTCTGACCATCCATCAGCGGTGCTCTGAGTCGACCCATCTCCCCAGCAGGGCTCCGCTCCATCCTGCATGCTGGAGATGCAGATGAAAACCGGCCTCGGCTTGCATTTGAGCACACTTCCAGCTGGCTGGGCTCCGGCCTCGCTCCCGCTCCATTCCTCGAGGGACTGGAGAAGAGGCAGATTTGCATAAGAAACGAACTGCTTAATGGAGAGCAGGGTCGCTAGAGGATGGGCAGATGTGGGGGGAGGGAAGCATAATTTGGTGGATGAAGAAATACTGTTCGCGCACCCCCACCGGTTCTGGAGGGCTTGGAAACGAGCCCATTAGCACTGCAGGGTCGGGGGTGGGAGAGTCGCACTGGTTTTTAGCTGCAAGCTGAGTGCCAGGCAATTTCCTCTGTGTAGCAACAAAGGCAGAGCTCAGACCAAGTGCCCACTGAGACTTCACCAGGAGGCAAAGGCAATGGGAAGGCATCAGGCCTGGACCCTGCTGAGCTGGCTGTGGTTCAACCCCATCTTGGGAGGAGCAGGATTTGGACCTACGGTGCTGGGTATTTCCATCTTGGGCTTGGATTGCAGGTGCAGGGAGCTGCGTGGACCCCCACGGGGCAGCCTGGAGGCTAGCTCAACCCACTGGGGCCGAGTCTCTGGAGCCAGCCACTGTGTCCTTCCTTGTAAGGGCTTCAGCAAGCAGGAGGAGAGGAGAGGAGAGGAGACAGAGCTGGGCACTGGCTCATTGAACTCACTGGGGTTCTCCATCCCTGGCTTTGTGCAGGGGGCCCGGCTGCATGGCGGCATTGCAGGGGCACACGACTGGATCCCCTGGCAGGGAACAAGCACTCACATCCGCAGCGTGTGCTGAGAGCAAAGTGATGCATTGCCCGCGCGGATCCGTAGGGCATCGGGGTGTTCAGCCCACTGCTTTCTAAGGAGATCACCTTAGCCGGGGGGCGGGGGGCTTTCCCTCTGTGCCACTGAGCCCCGCTGGGCTTGCTTTGTGATCCTAGCAGCTGAGGCTCTTGCTGTGTAAGGAGAAGAGCCAACGGCTCTTGCAACGGTGCTTCCCTCACCAGTGTCTGGGGAAACTAGGCAGCGGGGGACACGGGGGTCCATGTTCAAGGCCCCTCTGCCGGGACAAAGGGAACGTGCAGCCACGGGCAGCTGAGAGGGGAGCGGTGGGAAGCTGGGATGTTTGGGGATGATGGGTGACTCCGAAGGAGTGCATTAGGGCAGACAAAACGGTGGGGGTTGATTGCCAGAGGGTGCTTTTCTTTAATGAGAGGCAGGGTGGCTGGGGGGAGTTGCTGACCTCTGCGGGGGCTTGGACCCACTCTGGGACACTAAAGGGTCCTTCGTCAGCTCTGTGGCAAAGGCAGATAAGGCTGAGCTCAGGAAGGGAGGCAAATGCACATGTTTGCATGCCTCTGAAGGAGCTTTCCAAGGGCTCCAGAAACTCAAAAGCTCCATTTTGGGAAGGCCGCGACGGCAGGTCCCAGCCTGGTTTGCATTGCTGCGTCTTCTGGAAATGACCATGAGCCAGGGAAAGGTTTCGGAGCTCTGCTGTCTGCTCTGGGACAGGGTGAATCGGGGCCCTCCAACCAGCGAAGAGGCAACAGGAGGACTCCAGTACACCTGAGCCCCGTCCCAGCTGGGTAGGGATGAGGTGGCTGCTATAAAACCAGCTGCTCAGCAGCAGATCCCTTCGCCCAGGAGCCCTCAGAGGCTGGGGGGCTACAACAGCAGGAGACGCTGTGGTTTGGATGCCGGGGCTCCAGCCCAGCGCCACCAGGCTCGTTGCAGTCCATAGAGAGCCTCTGTGGCAGAGCAGTAGAATGGGTGGGGGTCCAGGGTCAAGGAGCAGAAAGCAGAGCAGCAGTTCAGGCACGGGATGGGGCTTGGAGCGGCACTCGGAGAAAGCGCAGGGCTTACCCGGCTGTTCTGGTACATAGAGGGACTTGGTGGCCACGCAACATGGATCCCGGTGACATGCTTGCACTGCTACCCAGCACCACCCCCAAAGCAAAACCTGGGTCTCAACACCATGCCTACTGCTCTAACCACTACCCCGTGCTACCCTCTTGTGAGACAAAGCCCTAAAGCGTAGGAGTGTGACAGCTCAGTCACAGTCCCCAACATCATCTGCACCCAATTCCTGGCTCAAACAAAGAATTAATAAAGACTTAGTGGCGGGTGATATACTTAACGCTAGTCAGCCCGGGCTTCTGGAAAACAGCCTCCACCAAGCAAACTTGCTGCTGTTTCCTTACAGAATTGCAAGTTTGGTTAATAAAGATAACAGTATTGATGGCCCAGGCTTTGCTTCCCGCAGGCACTGGCCTGGCTCCACGTGATGTTTTAATTAAGGAGTGGAAATGAGACGCCATTAACACAGCATTAAAAGTGAGCTGGGTGCTGGGTCTGTGCTGAAGGGAGGGGGCTTTCGCAGCTCCACGGGGGCTAGTGCTTGGCCCGTGTTGCAACCATAGTCTGTGCTGAAAGGGTGGGTAGGTGACGCTGTAATGGGCAGAGCAGTACGGCTGGGGCAGGACGGGTCTGTTAGCTCTTCTGACTCAAGCAGCCGGGCAGAAATTTGGGGTCTTTCTGGTCCTTGCCAGTGAGAAGCAGCTGAGGATAGCACTGCTGCACTACTGTCTATAGACAAAGGAGGTTGCAAAGCCCCATTTCCCTGAATACAGGGGTGATGGAGCAATGGGAGATGGTTTCCAGGTTCACATCTCCTAGCCTCTCCCAGCCAGCACCAAGCCCCGACTCTCCCGAGGGTCCTTCTCAGCTTCACACAGAAAGCAAGGACTGCCATGGACCAGCGGTCCGTCGTGCCCAGGGTGCTGTGTCGCAAAGGGGCAGAGAGCGGAGGCTGAAAGGGAGAGTAACCTGGGGCTGACCAGGGTTTTGCCCCTGTTCCTCTCGCCCTTGCAGCCTCTGACATTTAAGGTCCAGTGCCCCTCGCTCCTACGCTCAATAGCGACGGATGCCCCTTTCCTCCAACATGTGTCCAACCCCTTTATGAACCTGGCTTTAATTGTCAGCTTCCAGCACATCTGGCCCTCACTTTAACGACATGATGGGTGAAAAAGAACTGCCTTTTGCTGCTTTTAAACTCACTACCTACTCGTTTTGTTTGGTGGCCCCTGCCAGTTCTCGTCTTGCAAGAGTCAATAAATAAGAAATTGCTATTGACTTTCTCTTTGCCATTTAGTATTTCCTAAACTTTCCTTATGTCTCTCCTCAAGCGCCGCTTTTCTAACTGGAATAAGGCTGGTGCTGTTCGTCTCCTCCTATGAACGCCCCTCCGTGCCACTGATCAGCCTTGTCGCCCTTCTCTGCACCTTCTCTACTTCTTCTACATCTTTTTTAAGATCTGGGGACCAGACGTGGGTGCAGTATTCAAGGTAGGGATGCACCATGCATTTAGAAAGGGGCATCATGATACTTTCTGCTAGGATCACAATTCCCTTCTCTAATCATCCCGAAAATGCTGTTTCCCTGGCTAATGGCTGCTGAGCACGGAGCTGATGTATGAACTGTCCCCGGTGACTCCCCGATCTCTTTCCTGCACGGGTAGCGCCCATCAGAGCGCAGGCAGGGTTTGGGCCAGGTGCAGCCATTTAACTGCCCGTTGCGCTACTGGGTTGTGTGACTGGGACTTCGAAAAACTTCTAGTTTCATTTCTGGCTCTTTCTGAGCCGCCTCTCTTTCTCCCTCTGCCGCACTCAACCAAGGCTGTCTGCCATCCTGGCACAGAAGTCAGAGGAGGCTCCCATCTGCCTTTGCTAGCCTGAGCCTGGGTTTTAGTTCAAGATTTTCCTGGCTCCATATGTTGAACCCGAACGAAGGGCAGCTGTTAGACACACCTCTGTCAAACACGGGCACAGAGAAGATTAAAGGAAACTCAGTCATGGTTGAGGTGTCTACCAGGGGGATCCAGGTGAGATCATGGGCTCTTCTGTCCATCCAGCACATGGGTGCTCACCCCCAGCCCTGGCCCAAATCTGGCCCACAGAGCCGTGGCATCTGGCCCACGTGACTCATGGATTCACAAATTCACAGACGTTTAGGGCTGGAAGGGACCTCGTGAGATCCTCGGGTCCAGCCCCCTGGTCGGGGCAGGAAAGACAGCTGGGGTCAAGTCACCCAGCGAGGTGTGCGTCCAGTCTCCTTTTGAACATCTCCAGGGAGGTTCCTGCGCCACCCCGCGGGGAGTCTAGTCCAGAGTCTGGGCACGCGAACCGTGAAAAAGTTTTTCCCTATATCCAACCTGAAACCTTCTTCTAGGAGTTTGTGACTCTTGCTCCTGGTTTTCCCCTGGGGCGCTTTGGGGAATAGCTGTTCACCTAGCCCCCTGATATATTTGTAAGCTGCCACCAAAACCCCCCGAAGTCTTCGCTTTTCTAGGCTGAGCAGTCCCTTTATCTGTCAGCCTCTCCTCACATGGCTTGCAGCAGGGCAGCAGCAGGATGTAATACTGCCGCCCCTCCTGGCTGCCAAATTGCTTAACCCCAAGGCTGGACCAGGTCCAGGTCAAGCCCCCTCTCTAGCGCGGCAGGATCAGAGCCAGGCCTTGCCCGCTACCCCCTGCGTGGCCCGATCAGGCCCCGATGTACCCATCCCATACACTGGCTAGAGCCCACGGGCCAGTGTGGAAGGGCCAGGCAAAGAATTTGAGCACCACACGGGGGTAGCAAGACCCAGTGGCTGGGAGCGGAGGCTGGATCCAGGCGCACTCCAAACAAGGGGCAGATTTGTAGCGGGCTTTGCAGGGACGCTCCATGGTTGGCGACGTTTAAACCAAGATCAGGTGCTTTTTCCAGAGCGAGACGCCCCCTTTCAAACCTCCGCTCAGGCAGGGCAGGCCCATGCAAGCTGCAGGACGTGCCCACCGTGCCCCGCTCCCGTCCAGCCCCCAAGAGCCGAGAGCAGCCTCACCCCCCAAAATCCTCCACCCTCCGTTCTGTCTTAACCTGAACCAGGATTTTGCCTATGGCACTCCAGGCACGAACTGGCTCTTCAGGTGGAGAACAAATTTTAAAAAGGGGTTTTATTTCATCTCTGCCACAAATCGCGGCTTCAGCTAATTCGGCCTTTGGTTCCAGCAGCATTAAAAGCTCAGTGTGATGATAACAGGGCGGACGCGTCGGGCATTTAATTTGCAATGAAAACAGATGCATGGAAGGAAAAAAAAAATCCCTTCCCAGGAGGCCATCTGTCCCGGGGTTGTTTTGCTCGGTGGTAAAACTTTAATGCCGCCTTATTATTCTTTTTGGGCTTTATCACGACTGCCAGAAAGATGTTGCCTTCCCCTGTCCTCGGCTACTTCAAGTGAGACATCCAGCCGCACCACCCCTCCCTCTGCCTTGCTATCTGGAGTGAGCTGGGAGTGCGATACCGTTGAATTGATTTCTTGCGGGAACAACAGCAGAGACACTTGCCATCCGGCTTGCATGGGTAATGAGCCGCCTCATTTTGTCGGTACGCCCTCCTATCTCCAGGGATTAAAAAATCACTCTTAAGGAGAATTGTTCCCGGTTTGGTGTTGCCGAGACTCTCAATGAGGAAAGCAGGAGCGGGGAGGCGTGGTGAGAGGGAACAAGAGGCAGGGAGCCTGGAGGAAGGTGGGGAGGGAAGGGTGGCATCAGGGAAGATGCTGCTCCCCAGCCGTAGGTGGAGGGACAAGGGGAAGGATGGTTGCCCACACATGGCACGTAGGAGACCTTCGAGGCCTGTCTCCATCCCTCCATATGCATGCCTCTGTGGCTACTTTGCAGTTTATTAATCCCTGTCTCCTGCTTTATTCATTACTTAAGCCCTGACAGGTCTGTTAAGGAGCTAACGGGGCTTCGTTCATCTTTTCTCTGCCTCCCAGACCCCACCGTGCCAGGGGCTTTATAAATGCCTCAGGCACACATTCAATATGTAGCTCAGGCCATCTCTGGCATGGGCCGCGGAGCTCTTGTTCGGGCGGTGGATGTTTCGGGAAGTGCCCAGAGAGTGCAGAGAGATGGGAAGAGGAGGGGGAAACCGCGCAGCGCCGGGCAGGCTGGTACCTGCGGCCTGAGAAAGATGCTCCTGGAGGGGACAGCCGCGGGGCGGCAGCCGTGGGGTTGATCTGCTGGACTCATCCCTCCAGGATTTTGCCAGGCTTTGAATCAGGGATGTCACACTTGTTTGGGCCGAATCCTGGGCCGGATCCAGACCACAGGGCCTCTTGCTGGATCTGGACTCAGCGGCAGGCTAGGGTGAGTGTCGTCAGGAGAGGTCCATGGAGCTCGTTCCCCTCTGCTGCCGACGCGCGTCTCCAGTGGGGCTCTGCACCCTGGGTTTCTGTGCTGGCCCCCAAATTTCAGGCCCCTCTGCCGACGACACAGGCCCAGCCCAGATCCCTCTGCCCTAAATCGGAACGTCCTAGAGAAGTCGGGCTGGCAGGGACCTCCAGACGCCGTCTAGTCCAACCCCTGCACAGACACAGGATGCGCTCGTCCAACTCCATCCCAGGCAGATGCCTGCCTAGCAAAGCAGCGAGGCTCTGGGGGTCTCAGGTCCCGGCACGACCCCCTGGCCAGACACCAGCGCATGGTGTGGGAAGGCGGGCGGCTGAGTTCATCCTGCCGAGCTGGAAGCTGCTGGGCTTGGGAGCTAATCAGCAGCCTCATTATCCCATCCTAGGCTGAGCCCAGGAGGGAAACGTCATCTCCTAAAGGCAGGAGGGCTGCAAGTGAGAGATCGCACTCAGTTCAGGGCAGGACTCGCCAAAGGAATTGGGGCCTTGAATCAGCTGTCATCTGCCGGGGAAGTGCAAAGCCCTGGGTTCCTGAGCAGCGGGGCATGAACGAAAGGGCCAGGTTTCTTCCAAGCCCCAAGTGAAGGGAGCTTACAATGATCAGCCTCAATGTGAGCCCCTGGGCCTGTGGTCCCCAGCTCCGCCAGACCCGGGGCAAGGCGGCCGTGCAGCGGCCATGCTATCTGCAAGTCCATGCCGAGCATCCGACGAAGCACGCTGGTGCCTATGGAAGATCGAGCCTCTCTGAGCAAGTTAATTGCTAAGGTGCCCCCCTGCCCTGCCTCCGGCAAGGGCAGAAGCCATGATGCCACCACACATCCATCCCTCTTCAGGGCAGCCTCCATGGGAATGCCTTCCCTTCCGGGGGCGCACTGAAAAGATCTCCCCACAAGCCAGGGACGTTGCTCTGCTTGTGCGTCCATCAGCATAGACGCATCCCATCTCCCTTCCACTGGGATGGATTTCAGCCAAGGTCCAAGCCCATGCTCTTCGCATCATGCTCCTTGAAGGGGGATCCCCTCCAGGAGCTGGCCCACAGCCGAGGATAAAAGCCTACTAGTACTACCAGCTCACAGGTGCTCACCACCCAAACACAACGCGGGCGTTATGAGTGAGAGACGAGCTGTCCTGCTCAGCGAGCTGGGCGTGGAGAAGGACCTGCTGAGGGCAGATGCTGTGTTAAGAGATGGGCAGGGAAGAGGGTGTGAGTCCAGGGCTGGTTTAGACTCCAGCTGGTCCTGAATGCTGCCCCCCCCGCTTTGCCGGGGCCCATCATTTGACACCCCCCACCCGATCCAACCTTTTGGGACCCGTTGAACTAGAAACCTGAATCCCAGTGTCCCGTGGTGCTTGGCTTGTGTCTAGGGCCCGCGGCATGGTGGTCTTGGGGTGGTCGCAAAGCTGGGGGAGGAGAGGGCAGTTGGAAGGCACGGGGTGAAGGGGCTGTCACTGCTGGGGTCACCCTGGGGAGCAGCTTTAGGGGTCTCCCTGGGCCAGCCAGCCTCCAGGGAGTCGTTTGCCCACATCACAGAATTGCATGCATGAGTCTGGTTGGTCATTTAAAGCCAGGAATGAGCTGACAGCAGGTCAGGGGCACCTTCCCCTCCCTCTGGCAGCGCCACGTGCAGGAGGCATCCAAGGGTCTATGGGGCGGGATAGAGGGGCAGCATCAGGGTTACCCGAAGCCACGTCTCTGTCCTTCCATGAGCTCTAAGCCAACACTGACCCAGCTGGCATGGCCCAAGCTCATGGCGGGCAGTGTCGCCCCGGCCCAGGGAATTCTCCCCTGCTCCCTCATGGACCCTGCATGGTGTTGGACCAGCCGGGCGAGGACCCGATGCCCAGGGAGCAGAGCGCCCACCGCCTACTTTGCAGCTGCCCTGTCCCAAGGCATGTCTTGTCTAGCCAGCAGTGCTGAGAAAGACAATTGCCTTCATGGCTCATTGTAACCTCCCCGATTCCTGCTAATATCTCCTCATTTCACAGGCAATAACGACCCTCTCTTGTTTTTAACGGGCTTGATGTTCCATTCATTAAGCTATGCTTTTCTCCCAATTGTGCTGTCTGTTAGCCAGCCCTGGTGGTCTCTCTTGTCCACGTTACAGCCCTTCATACTGTTTTTAGTTTCAGCTAAAAGCCTTCAGTCAGGTGTGGTCATATGAACTCAGGCCAGCATTCATTCAGGTGTTGCCAGGACTGACAGTGAAGTGTTGGCCGTGCCTTCAAGGTGCTCAGGAAAGCTAGTTTTTGTTTTATGTACCTGAATAAGAGATGGGATGTAGTTGGTAGCCGTGTTGGTCTGAGACAAAAAGAAATACAAAAATCTAGAACTCTTGGTTCAGACATGATACCTTTTATTAGACCAACTAAGAAATAGCCCAAAAAAAAATTGTCTTTTCCCGCAAGCTTTCAGCCTCACACACCCTTCATCTGGTGCAGGGGAAATTAAAGATGGTAAAAAAGTCCCCATAGGTAAGAAATAAACTTCATTTTTGCACAGAGGGAGTTGAGGATGGAAGTCTGTCCCTCTGGGTCCATGCAAGTGAGTAAGAGATGGACATTTAACTATAATGACTGCAGGATGAATAAGGCAATCTCTTTTGACTGTTTTTGCCTAGTTTGTTGTGTTTTTTCAACATCATATATCAGCTACCAAATTAGTGCATATGCCAATAAAGCTTTATTTGTTTTTTTTTGCTTTGGTCTTAAACTAAATAAAATAGCTCCAGGCCCCTGGCATATTAGCAAAGTTTCTAGTTTCTTTTTAACTGAAGAAAAATGTGTGTTGTGTTATACAGAATGGTGCACCGCACCTATCCTTTTGAGATTCAGCCATGATACATCCCTACGGGAGGGAACGGGGGCTTGTTTCAGTGCCATTCTCCATCTGAAATCACCCCAGTGGTAGTATGAGGGTCTTTGTGTAAAACTAATCAGCTGGAAAAAGAGAAATTAAACCCGGCAGCATTAAAGTGAGTGCATTGGGCTCAGCGGTTGGCTGTCTACCCACCTCCCTCAAAGAGTTTGATTCCCATAGGGGAGGGTTGGGAAGCAGAGACGCACTGGGATTAACGTGTCCTCAGGACTAGGCCTATGTGAAGTAACTTCAGGCACTGAAGCTAACAGCCTTAGGAGTTGTTGATGTGGTGATAGACATTATACAGGGGTGGGCAAAATGCGGCCCGTGGGCCGGATGCGGCCCGCCAGGCCATTCTACCCCACCTGGGCTGCCTCTAAAAATTTAGAAGATTAATATTTATCTGCCCTGGGCTGCCTGTCATGCGGCCCTCGATGGCTTGCCAAAACTCAGTAAGCGGCCCTCTGCCCAAAATAAATGCCCACCCTTGCATTATAACTTAGAGAGGCTCCCTAACAAGAGATGGAGGGAGCCAGGAATTGAGAGATGGTCCCCCAGTGATGCAGCAGCTAGAGAGACCTGGGGTTGGCAGAGGTTGGCTATTGCTCCACAAATGAAGCTTGTAATTCTCCTCATTCATTATATGCCTGTATTTACTGAACCTGGGGATCATGACAGTCACCTCTGTTCCACATGGTTGTTAAGCCATTAACTAATTTGTTTTCGCTGCCACCTCCATAAGAGAAGGGCATGGTTCCAGTTAAGTGGAGGGTGTTAATTGGTTTTTAATCGGCCCACTTATTCATTTTCAATCAGTCCCACAAAGAGGCAGGAGGGGTTCGTCCAAAAATGCCAAAAGAGTTGCCAGCCCCTGCAAGGCAAAGGTGATCTACTCACAAGCCATGGGGCTCAGCCGGATCTTTCACACAATACGTAGCTGGTCCCTTTCCAGCGACCCTGGCATGCCCCAGCTCTTCTCCTGAGCACAGCCCTTGGGCCTTGCAGGTGCTCTGCCCACAGCGGTGGGATCCCCTGGAGTTGTCCTGGGACCAAGAGGCTGGCAGCTTTGCTCATGTCATCATCCCTCGCATGCAGCTGGCACATCTCACAGCAGCTGGCACCGGTGGGACAGCCCAGAATAATAACACAGGACTGTCCAGCTACATCCCTACCATGCTCCATACCCAGGGGCTGCAAGTACAGACCCAGCCCACTCCTGCCTTCTACTCTCCAGGCTCAGGTCTGATTTTCACACCAGGACTGCAATCCCCTCCTTCGCAAAGACGGAGGCTGGGAACCCTGCTGAAAGCTGGCGCTGTTCCCCCTGGAGCTGGGGGGGGTGTGCCTGCTGCCTGGCCAAGGGGGAGGATAACGGCCACCCCGCACTGCCACAGGGTAGCTGCAAGCTCTTTGGGGCATCTGTGTGTGCACCTCAGGACCAGCCCAGAGAGGAGCTTTCAGCTGCTCTGGCCTTGCCACTTCAGCCAGTGCATTGCTAGCTCCTGTCCATGCTGCTGCCCACGTTCGCTTCCGGCTCCTCGTCTCTCAGGGGTAACTCGAGAGATGTGAATGTGCCAGATCTGCACGTGTGAATCTAAAGTTACTTTCTATTGAATCTGCTGATGCCAATGCATGTATAATTTTACTTTCTGTGTGCAATATATCCTGCGCCTGCCGCTCTTTCCCATACTTGGCGCTGGAGTCCTTTATTTACGGAGGCTCTGGGACAAATATGACAATGGGCAACCAGGACGGGATCCCACGAAGGACCATACTTGACACCAAGAATTTGCTTTCACCACAAGTACCTGAAGTCTGTTGGAAGCCTGTATTGGAATAACTGGGTTACAATAGCACCCTGGAGGACTGGCCTATGCATATAGAGAAGATGGAGCACTTATGTGGAGTACATGAGATTCCCCCATGAAACATGTAGCCACATCATTGAGTTTAATCAAAGGAATGACATGTAGTTTACTGCCCAGCCTGCTCACCCCAGAAAAGCCAGCAAGCCAAAAACCCTTAAGGAGTTAGTCCAAATTGTCCCAGCGCCTCTGACACTGAAGCCTTTGCTTGCTGCAGAAAGGTTCAGGTTCCATAAGTGGAATCCACTTGAAGGTGAATCTGTTTCCTCTTTTGCAACGGAGCGATGGAAATTGTGAGAACATTGCAATTTTAAGGATGGACTTAATGAGGCCCTCGGGAACAGAGTGCTGTGTGGGCTACTTAATGAAGCCATACAAAGGAAGCTCTTAACAGACAAAGTCCTCACCTTCAAACGTGCTGTTGAGACTGGAATAGCTGTGGAAACTGCAGCAAAGGATGCCACCCAGTTGCATGGACGAGTGCTTATAGAAATAGGAATGGATGAGTTATTACACATGCAACCAAGAGCCAGGACAGACAGCAGCCTGATGTCTACTATCGGTGTGGCAAGGGGTCTCACACGCCAACTGACTGTTGTTTCAAGAAATGTTGTGGCTGAAGTTGTAGTAAAAAAGGACATATCCAGGCAGTGCGCTGTGCTAAGAGAAATCAAGAAGAGAAGGTATAGAAAAAGGAATGAACAAGGTATATGTAATAGATAGGGATAGCGAGAGTGGAGCATCTAGTCTGGGCCTGTATCATGTGAACAAGGGTGATACAACAGCCATTTGGCTGACACCCTGGGTTACTGGGAAAACCCTTCAAATGGAGCTGGATACAGGGTCTGCACTGGCTGTTATCTTGTAGTTGGACTATAAAAAATCTTTTAAAAATATGGAATGAAAGGAGACCCTGGTGTTGTTAAAAACATGCAGGAGAGAAGACTGTGCCCAGAGGGGAGATATCAACGCCAGTAGAATATAATAAGCAACACCTCGCGGGTGTCTAGGTCATTGAAGAAGGGAACTGGCTCTATGGGGTCGTGAATAGTTAAAAGAGATTCCCCTGAACTGGAATTATGTGTCAAAGGTCCCTATAGAAGCAGTTCAACAACAACTACAAGGAATATTAAACAAGTGCTCAGGAACTTTAAAACACATCAAAGCTAGGACAATGATAGAGGAAAATGCCCAGGCCAGGTTTCACAGAGCACGGCTACTTCCTTACAGCCTGTGCGCCAAAGGAGATGCAGGATTGGGCCACCTAGAAAGAGAAGGCATGCTGCCAAAGTAGCCTGGAGTGGATGGGCCAAGCCTATAGTGCCAATTGTAAAAAAAATGTGGCACGGTAAGGGGAACTGTAAGGTTACTATGAACCCTGTACTGCAAGTTGATAAATATTCCCTGCCTCAAATTGAAGATATCTTTGCCATAACAGGGGGACAGAGATACAGCTAAATGGATTTAGTGTGAGTTTACTGGGAGATGGAAGTAGAAGATTCAAAGGGCTGTCGTATAATTATGCAGAAAGGATTATACTGGTGTAATCGGTCCATGTTTGGTATTGGCTCTGCTCCTGCTGTATGCCAGCAAGCAACGGGTCCAGTGTTACACAGCCTCCCAAGACCACCGTGTTAGCTGGGTGATGTTACTATAACTGGTGAAAGTCATGAAGACCTGGCTGGGGGTGACGTGCTGGGCAGCAGCTCTGCAGAAAAGGACCTGGGGGTGACAGGGGACAATAAGATGAACAGGAGCCGGCAGTGTGCCCTCGGTGCCAAGAAGGCTGACGGCTTCCTGGGCTGCATCGGCAGGAGCGGTGCCAGCACATCGAGGGCAGTGATTCCCCCCTCTATTCAGCACTGGGGAGGCCACATCTGGAGTCCTGTGTCCAGCTGTGGGCCCCCCACTACAGAAAGGATGTGGACACATTGGAGATAGTCCAGTGGAGGGCAATGAAAATGGTTGTGGGGCTGGAGGACAGGACTGGTGGGCAGAGGCTGAGGGAACTGGGCTTACATAGTCTGGAGAAGAGGAGGCTGAGGGGGATTGAACAGCAGCCTTCCCCTCCCTGCAGGGGGGCTGCAAAGAGGCTGGAGCCGGGCTGGTCTCAGTGGGGGCAGACGACAGGACAAGGAGCAATGGGCTCAAGTTGCAGCAAGGGAAGTTTAAGTTGGATATTAGGAAAAACTTTCTCATGGGGTGGGTAGTACAATACTGGAACAAGTTACCCAGAGCTGGTGGACCCTCCGTCCTTGGAGGTTTTGAAGACCCAGGCAGACAAAGCCTTGGCTGGGATGATGTAGTTGGGGCTGGTCCTGCTTTGAGCAGAGGGTTGGATTAGATCAGTGGTCTACAAAGTTGGGTACGCGCACCCCAAGGGGTGCGTGAGACTATCCCAGGGGGTGCGCAAAGAAAATATTAAAACTTGTATTTTTATTTATTTTTTATCTTAAAAAAATAAGAAAGAAATTAAGCTTTACTAATATTTAATATACAGATTGACACTGGCGCCCTCACTCAGTCCGTATGTCGGACGGTCACGTGTCACGTATGGTACGCGAGGTATCCCCAGGGAAGAAGCCTTTGTTTGCTTTCAGCATATTGTGACGTATTGCAGTTTACGCGTGCCCAGTTAAGAGGATTTACGGACTATATTATCTAGTTTTAACTAAACTAACCCTCACAAAATGGACAAGTGGCTTTAAAAGATTCCTGCAAAGATACCACGGATTGAAGATAATACTAATAATGCGAGCACAAGCGAACAGCAAGAAAATGGCAGAGCTGACACTTCTCCTACTCCTAATATGTGCTCTTCGTCAGCCACATTACGAGGTAAAAACAACGACGATTTAATTTCTATTTTTTGTGTATGTTTTATAGTATACATAATATATTAGTACAGTAGTACATGTATATACTTTATAAATAAATAAATAAATATACATATATTGGGGGTGCACGATCAAAAAAGTTTGATGACCGCTGGATTAGATGACCCTGAGGCCCCCTCCCGGCCCTTGTTTTCTAAATTTTCTAATCCTCTGTGATTTTATGATTCTAAGAACATCTGAGAAATTTGAGGAGTATTCAGATATCTGGAAGGATATGGGTTGCTGGCAAACTGTGCAAAATGTGAATGCTTCAAAGAGTCAGTTGTTTGTTGTGGGCATGTTATTCATGTGCAAAGCCTACATAAATCCCAAGAAGATTAAAGCAGTGTTAGAAGCTCCACAGCCAGAAGATGTTTCTCAATTTGTCTTTTCTAGGATTTATAAATGACTATGGTAGATTTGTGCCAAGCCCAGCAACTGTGTTGCATCCTTTAAATCATTTGCTGCAAAGCAAGTAAGTTGGATCACATGAGTGGCAGCTTTCCTGGAAGCAAAAAGGCGAGTGACATCTGATTCGGTGCTCGTTCACTTTAGCCCATGATCGCCTATTAATTGCGCATGTGATGCCTCCCCACATGGCACTGGGGCTGTTATATCATGTATTGTGGCCGATGGTACTGAACGGCTCATAGGATTTGTACTGAGATCACTGACAGCAGCAGAACAGGATGATGCATAAATACCAAAGACACTTGAAGTCCAACGTGCAGAGCGAAGGTAGCGTCAGAGGGATGTTGTGTCTGTGACGGTCCAGGAATTAGGCAAGAGGATTTCTTAGGGCACCAGCTTCAGAGTTGGGATAGAATTAGACAAGCTTTTGACTGTAAGAGAAGAAATTTAAACAATACCTATGTAGGAGAACATTTCCTTTGGTCACAGATCACTAATCCCTAGTCTCGGTTCTCCAGCCTGAGTGCAGCACATGTGAAACCGTGGGCTCTCTTTTTATGACGGAATACGGAAGAACCAATTCACATGGACATACTGGTGGGCTGTCTTCCTTACTTGTGAAAGCATCTTCATCAGTTGAAACTGAATCTGCTGCAACTGTTGACTTATTTCTGCTGGGCTGTGCCCCACCTGTTTCACTAGATAAGAAGCCGAGAAAGATCCTGAACCAGCACAGGTGTATAAAGCCACCCAGAAAAGTTGGAAATATACTGAAAATCCTAATTTAGCACCTTTTTCATAGATTTAGGGTCAGAAGGGACCTATTAGATCACTGAGTCTATTTTATGCAGGCAAAGATGAACTTACTGGACAGCAAAGATGGGGGGATTTGTTACTCAGCTAGCTGCCTACAAAAATTTTAGGAGAGCTACAGGTAGGAGCGCTCAGGGCTGTGAAAATGAAGGTATTAGCCAGAAGCTTTGTATGATGGCCAAGTGCTGACTACCAAATAGAGCACAGTGTTAAGGGATGTATGGGGTGCCAGTGGGTACAGAAGGGGTACCCAAACCGGCACCACTACCCGATGGGAACGACTGTCCATTCCCTGGCGACACCTCCATGTTAATTTTGTTGGACTGTTTTTAAGGACGACGTATCTAGTGGTGCTGGATGCCCAGCTGTCTGCATGAGAACCCTTAACAGCGGTGAGACAGTAGACAAATTGCAACGGCTGTTTGCAAGGACCAGATCTCCAGAACATGTCACTGATAAGGATGCAGACAAATTGGAGAGAGCCCAGTGGAGGGCAACAAAAATGTTTGGGGGGCTGGGGCACAGGACTTATGGGGAGAGGCTGAGGGAACTGGGCTGATTTAGTCTGCAGAAGAGAAGACCAAGGTGGGATTTGATAGCAGCCTTCACCTCCCTGCAGGGGGGCTGCAAAGAGGCTGGAGCCGGGCTGGTCTCAGTGGGGGCCGATGACAGGACAAGGAGCAATGGGCTCAAGCTGCAGCAAGGGACGTTGAGGTTGGATATCAGGACAAAATGTTATTGCTAGGAGGGTAGTATAACACTGAAGCAGGTTATCCAGAGCGGTGGTGGAGTATCCATCCTTGGAGGTTTTTAAGCTGCAGGTAGACAAAGCCTTGGCTGGGATGATGTAGCTGGGGCTAGTCCTGCTTGGAGCAGGGGGTTGGACTAGATGTGACCTCCCAAGGTCCCTTCAACCCTCATTTTCTAGGATTCTGTGATCGTATGAAAGGCCTGCAATTCAGAGTGTCAAGAGTTTGCAGAGTAACATGGCATCTGGCGTATCCGTTGTGCGCTGTACCACCCAGCCGCCAGTGGGCTGGCTGACAATGTGCACAGCCTTGCTCTTTGTGAAAGAAGAGGCGGGGTCTGTACAGCAGAAGACGGCCTTCTTTTTGCAAGCGTCCTGGAACAAAGTATGTGCTACGGTGAATGAGGTGCCAGCAAAGCTGCTTAGCAGGAGGAATCATGGGTTGTGGTTGGACTCATTCAAACCAAACTTGCGGCAGGATGCTAGAAATTGCCAGAAAGTCAGGCCTCGGTAAGAGGAACAGGTGTCCCTTGCCAGCTAAATGTAGGAAAAAGGACTGGCCCATAATTACCGGTGATTTAAGAAATGGCAACGTGGGGTCCCTTATCCTACTCAGTGCAAGGAGCGTCTAATATTGCCTGGTGCTGCCACGTCAACCACCGACGTGATACAGGCACAACTGCCGAACAGAGCGTGGCGGCAACAGTCGGAGCCCTACTGATTGTTGGGCCATCAGCTTTGCAACCGCACGGCAACAACCAGAGGTTAGATTCATCATGAATTTGTATGGGATGGTTTGGATCAGGATGCTGCTGCCTCATAGATGGCCTCTGGAAGTCCCTCGTAGCCCTACTTCTCTTTGATTTCTCTGTGAGCCAGCAATGCAACGCCCTGTGGGTCTCAACCTTTTTGGGCTCCTGGCGCCTGTCGCTGGACTCGAGGCCGCCCCGTATCACTTTTGTGAACCAAGTGGCACCTGGTTTCAAAACCTGTTTATAAGTTATGGTGCTTATCTCCTTACAGAGTGGCTGGGCAATGCGGATGGGCAATCGTTCAGGCAGGGGCCAGCCTGAGCCTGTGCTGATCTGCTTAACGTATCTGCTTATCTCCTCCTACCTCGCTTCAAAAGATCTCGTGGCACCCCAGGGCCACTGTATCGGGGTGCCTAGCTGCCACATGGTGCTCTTCTCCCCCTCTCGGGCCACAGTGCAGGGTGGACAGGGCCCACCCATAGCACGCAGCAGACTGCAGCCCTGTGCACACAGCTCAGGTGCACCGAGGAGCAGGACCAGGCTGCTGTAACTGGGCTGAATAGCAGAGGGGCCGAGCATCCATCGCAACCTGGGGGAAGCCCTGTACTCCCGTCTTGTTACCCCCAAGCACCAAGAAGCCTTCTAGTCCCTGCCTTTTACCAGCCTCCCCCCACCCCTGCTGCCCTCGGCGTGTTACAACAGCATCTCCCTCTTCTCCAGGGGACAGAGGGGGAAACTGAGGCCCAAAGCAGTGACTGGACGTCCCACAGGCAGCCAGAGCTAAGGTGGTGGAAGACCCCAGGAGTCCTGGCTCAGCATCCTCTCTGCTCTAGCTCCTGCTGCTTCCAAGTGTCTGTGTCTCGGGCAGTTTTTCCTTGCTTATGCTCTCTCATGCCTCCGGTGCTCCTGGCAGTCAACTCTCCCCTGCCCGGACCTGCAGTGCCTCTGCGTCCTATTGCAGAACAGCTCTCTGGCCTCCCCAGTTATACTGGTTATATACTGGTTTCAGGGCCCTCTCTCTGAGTTGCTAATGCAGATCAAGGTGGACTCACCACTTTTCCCATCCCATCACCAGAGTCAACCGGAAGCCCTGAATGAGCGTCGTTCCTTCCCGGGCTCCCCCCCGCTTTGATTAGAATTACTCGCTTGCACAGATGGGAAAACGAACGGCCTTGGCTGGGCAATTCTGTTTTCATTCTTGCATTTTTAATGACCGTGTTGGCTTGCAGACTGCAGCACAGCTGGCAGGAATAGCGAACGCTCACTTAGGGTGGATTGTCTATCAAACCATGAGCCGGGTGAACTGGATGTCCTTAGAGTGAGCTGCAATGGGCCAAAGAACTGGGGGGAGAGTCAGGCTTGTGTCTTTTGTGGTTCATTGTTTGTGGTGCACACGGAAAGCCCAACCTTCCCCCCCACAGTTCATTCACTTTGCTTCTGGTCTTTGTCTTCCCTTGTTTTACTGGAGGACTGGCCAGCTGGATATGAACTTTCTCAGCTCTGACTTGAAGGAGAATAGACGAGTATAAGTGACGTTGGGTGGTTCTCACAAAGAACATTTTTCTCCCTGCTGTATATCAGGTATCAGAGTTAAATACTATCAGCTAACTAACAGGCAAACAGAAGTTAGAACGTGTTAAACCATCTGACTAGATCTCCCTCCCTGTCTGTCAGGTTTGATATCTGCAATGCATAAATCATACCCAAAAGTTTCCAGGGAAACAGCATTTTCGGACTGCTGGAAGCTGCAGTGGGAAGAGAGTAGGAAGTGGAAAATCCTCCCCCCCAGCCACTGTGTGAGACAAGCCTTGTTGTTGTATAGGGAGTGATGGATCCGGGCCCACCAAGAAACGTAAAGCCTCCCTCAGTCAAGAAGGGCACTAGATACATCGCAAGTGATTTCTTGGGACCCCAAAAGAGAAAACAAGGCTAGGAGCGAAGGGCACAAGTTGATACCGAGGGTGCCGGGTGATAAAAAGGAAAGGTGAAGGTTGGCCAGAGCCTGATGGAGGTTGACCAGGAGGTCCCCCATACTTGGTGGGCCATGGATGGGGAGTGAGTGAAAGAGAAAGTGTAGGGAGATGTGGAGCTAGAACATAAGAATATAAGAAATGTCATCCTGGGTCAGACCGATGGTCCATCTATCCCAGTATCCAGTCTCCAACAGTGGGAGGTGTGGATGCTATAGAAGGAGAGCACTGAACAGGATGCATGCAGGGTGATCTATCCCCTAGTCAACCCCCTCTTTGGCCTCCACCCTCTCTGGTTTAGAAATGCCTGAGGAGACGTCTCCAGCTGTTCGGTGGAGGTGCCTGCAGAGGTGATGGAGGGGCTACAGCCTGGCACACTCGAGGCAGGTGTGTACCAGGGTCTCCCTCTGACCACAGAAGGGGCAGGTGTTGGGGGAGCCGGTGAAGGGTGCCATGTGAGATGAGATTGGGCTGGATGGACCTATGGTCTGCCCTAGTCAACAGTAGCTCTTATGTTCCTCAGAGGACACTAAAATGCTAATGGGACGCAGAAGAGAGAACTTGGACCTTACATTTATAACCCCCTTGGGCCAAAATTGCTGCCCCCCTGCCACAGAGAGCACAAGGACACAAGGCAATGGGTTTAAACAGCAGCAAAGCAGGTTTAGATGAATATGGAATCAGCTGCCCGGGGAAGTTGTGAAGTCTCCTACCTGGGAGGCTTCATGAAGAGGCTGGGCCAGGCTGTGTTAGGATGGATCTGTCTGGGATGGGTTAAGAGGAGCAGATCCTCTGTCTCTGCAGGGTGTTGCCCTTGAGATCCCATCCAGCCCTAGGGTTGTCACATGTCTCCAGGACCACGACCTGTGCAGATGAAGCCATCAGACATCCCCAGACCCCAGAGTAAGCGTGTCCTCAATTCTGTGTGACTGGGGTCTCCAATACAAACCCAAGTGCTGTCAGGGCTTTCCCCCAGGAGGGCAAAGCAGGCCTCCCCGCTGTGGGGCACCCCCCCAGGGATGAAGCTTGGGGCAGTCAGGATCACCACCTCATTTCAAACCCTGGCTGGATTCATTCTCCAGAGCAGGTTTGGGCAGACCCCTCAGTCCTGGACACACACTCTGCTAACACTCGGGTATCACATAAAACACTGTGTAAACACATATTGTCTGTAGACCCTTCTTCTCCAGTCTCTCCCACCCCCAGGCCTTGAGTGGGAGGTCACTTCCTCCTTGTCTTCACTTTGCGACTCAAGTCCACCCCAAAAATTTAATGTCCCAGTGAGATATTAGTTGCTTCCATGTTAAACTTTCCCCATGGTCGATGCCAGGAGCTTTGTCGATGCCTGCGCAATTTTACTGTCTGGATCTGGCTTGCAAATAAGGCAAAACTCTGGCTTGCATCTACTGATGCATCTCAAGCAAGACCCAAGAAATCCTTCTATGACCAGGTGACCTATCACCTGGACGAGGGAGAAGAGATTGATGTCACATATCTTGACTTCAAGAAAGCTTTTGATCTGGTATCCCATGATCACCTCTTGGCCAAACTGGCCAGTTGTGGCCTTGGCTCCACCACGATCCACTGGCTGGGAAATTGGCTCTGTGGTCGGACCCAGAGGGTTGTGATTGATGGCAGTCACTCATCGTGGTGCCCTGTGACCAGTGGGGTCCCTCAAGGCTCTGTCCTGGGACCCATCCTGTTCAACATCTTCATTAACGATGTGGACACTGGAGTCAGGAGTGGACTGGCCAAGTTCGCCGATGACACCAAACTTTGGGGCAAAGCATCCACGCCAGAAGACAGGCGGGTGATCCAGGCTGACCTGGACAAGCTCAGCAAATGGGCGGACGAGAACCTGATGGTGTTTAACACTGAAAAATGCAAGGTTCTCCACCTTGGGAGGAAAAACCTGCAGCACCCTTGTAGGCTCGGCAGTGCTACGTTGGATAGCACTACAGAAGAAAGAGACTTGGGGGGTCATCACTGACCACAAGATGAACATGAGCCTGCAATGCGATGCTGCGGCTAGTAAAGCGACCAAAACGCTGGCTTGCATCCATAGATGCTTCTCGAGCAAATCCCGGGACGTCATTCTCCCCTTGTGCTCGGCCTTGGTGAGGCCGCAGCTGGAGTACCGCGTCCAGTTTTGGGCTCCACAATTCAAAAAGGATGTGGAGAAGCTTGAGAGAGTCCAGAGGAGAGCCACGCGCATGATCAGAGGTCAGGAAAACAGATCTTACGATGACAGGCTGAGAGCCATGGGGCTCTTTAGCCTGGAAAAGCGCAGGCTCAGGGGTGATCTGATGGCCACCTATAAGTTTATCGGGGTGACCACCAGGATCTGGGGGAACGTCTGTTCACCAGAGCGCCCCAAGGGATGACGAGGTCGAATGGTCACAAACTCCTGCAAGACCGTTTCAGGCTGGACATAAGGAAGAATTTCTTTCCTGTCCGAGCCCCCAAGGTCTGGAGCAGCCTGCCAGCGGAGGTGGTTCAAGCACCTACATTGAACACCTGCAAGAGTAAATTGGATGCTTATCTTGCTGGGATCCTATGACCCCAGCTGACTTCCTGCCCCTTTGGGGCGGGGGGCTGGACTCGATGATCTCTCGAGGTCCCTTCCAGCCCTGATGTCTATGAAATCTATGAAAATCATCCTCTCACTTCACTTGTGTGAAGTGGTAGGATGACTTCTTGAGTCTTGCTTGAGATGCATTGGGAGATGCAAGCCAGAGTTTTACTGCATCCAATTCTGGGCTCCACACATTAGAGAGGACGTGGAGAAGCTTGAGAGAGTGTAGAGGAGAGCCACGCGCATGATCAGAGGGCAAGAGAGCAGGCCTAACGAGGAGAGACTGAGAGCCATGGGACTCTTCAGCCTGGAGAAGCAAAGGCTCAGGGGGGGACTTAGCAGCAGCCTTTAAGTACATAAGGAAGGTGCATCAGGATCTGGGGGAGAATCTGTTCACCAGGGCACCCCAAAGGAAGACAAGATCTAATGGCTACAAATTGCTGGAAGATCCTTTTAGACCAGACATAAGGAAAAACTTTACTGTCGGAGTCTCCAAAGTCTGGAATAGACCCCCCACAAGTGGTGCAAGCACCTACTCTGCATACCTTCAAGAAATGCCTGGATGCTCACCTTGCTGGGGTGATCTGCCCCCGGGCAGCGGGCTGGACCCAATGATTTTGTGAGGTCCCTTCCAGCCCTGATGTCTATGAAATCTGAGGTGTTCAACAAGACTGCGCCAGTCACGTACTATCCTGGCAAAACTGCTCCTGACGCCCTCGCCAAAGAGCAGACGGCTTCAGCTTCTCTCTCCACACTGAAATGGGTCACTCAGTCTCCTCAGGGCCAGCCAGCACATACCAAAGCTGCCTGTATCTCCCTGGGATGGCACTGCTAGCAATGCCTGGATCTCGCTCTATTTATCTCCAGGAGGATGATTTAAAACAACAGGAAAGAATCTGGGATGCTTCAGGCAGGAGCCGTGGCAGGTGTGGGAGCATATCAGGATAAGCAGAGATCAGTGTATGGCAGGCAGGACTCTGCAACAGGCATGACTGCAAGTCCCTGGCACTGCCAGCCTGGACCCTGTCATGCCTCATGAGCAGGACTCACATGTGAGTGCCTCCCCTGCGAGCTTGAGAGCCTGGGCGAGGGAGCGGGGTCCTGCTCAGACTCCTCCAGGGTCCGGAGGTGGCATCCCAGCCCGCCGCAGAACGGCTCCTCTTCGATGACCGCACACACACCAGAAGGCGCCGGGGCCGCGCTCGGCATCGGGCCGAGTCCCCGTGCGCCTTCCGGGGAGCTCCATCCTTTCACTCTCGCACCAGGACGTGGTCGTGGGAACGAGGGACACGATGCCCGCGGTCCCGCCAATGCCAGATTTCACAGGCGCTTTGCATGGAGTGATCCTAGTGCCCCGATCCTCTGTGTCTGCCAGCAAGGACTAGATGGCACCATTAATGACGGCTGCAAGTCCCTCCCATTGCAGCTGGTGCTTGTCATCTCCTGTGTAGCCGGCTGGCTCTCTGCTGCCGCAGCTCTTGGCTAGTCTTCCACTTATGCCGGGACTCTCATGGAAAAACCCTTGCTGGACACTCTGAGGCCAATGAGAAAAACCCGCTAAGGTGGAAAGAAATGGCCACACTCTTCTCACCTGGATTGGAGAGGCTCCTTCTCTCTCCTGACCAGCCCATGTGTCTTCGCCCGCTTGCCGGCCCCTTGGAGAGACCTCCCTTCTGCACATGGCCTTGCCTCCGACTGTGTGTTTGGGTGCAACTGGAAGCTCCAACGCACCTCGCGCCTGCTGCAAGTGAACAGCCCTGAAAGGTGAAAGCATCCATACGGGCATGCCTACATGTGACGCTTTAATGCACATTAGCCTAAGTTAATGCACATTAAGGGCGGACGCCTACATGTGTGCACTTTTAATGCGCATTAAAACAGGCAAATTTAGGTTACTCCTGCCTAAATTGGATACCTGACAGGTATCCAATTTAGGTGCAAATAGTTAAAGCGCATTAATATACGTGTAGAAGCATTAAAGTGTATTAACACTGTGTGTATTGGCTGACTTGGGACTCACTTTAGTTGATGTACTTTAACACCTGCACGTGTAGACACCTGCTATGTGATGGCAGACTAGCCCTGGGCGGAAAGGGAAAGACTAGGGCTGTCTCCCCACCGTTCACCTGCCCTGAGGGCTCTGACAGTTGCCAGTCTGGGAAGGGGGCAACTTTTTGGTGGGGACATGCCAAGCCACCAGACCTTGTGTGAGGTGGGGCTTCTGGCCATGACGCAACTGCCTGACATCTGTCCTGGCACGATGACCGCAGCCGAAATATCACCTTGACCTCCTGAAAAATGTATCCCCCATGGAAGAGGCATGGCCATGTTTCTGAGGGAGGCAGAAGAGATTTCTCTCCAAAGGCACGAGGTGTGGCAGGACGGGGCGGGAACCCCAGGCCGCGGGGCACAGGTCTGCTGCTCCACGGGGTGACATTGCCCCGTGCCGTCCCGTCGGCATCGGCGGCTGGGATGAGCTCTACTCGGACACCTCCATTTTCACTTCTGTGACCCGGATCTGTTTTCAGAGCCCAGTGCTGCAATGTGGAGCTGACAGACAGTCCGTTATCACCTCATCCAAATACAAGGTGCCCGTCGGGGAGATAACTCCCGTGGCACAAACGAGGGCCCAGAAGGTCTCTCTTAATGAAGCAGGGGGAAAGTCAGCACGAACGATGCATCCGTGAGGCTGTGCATAGATGCCACCTGGATGCTTTAAAAGTGTCTGGACCCTGCTTTAGCTGGAACGTTGTACAAGGGAGCCTATTTGCTGCATCTTTAAACCTGCATGATATGGGATTAAATCTACGGTGGTCTGGCCACACTCTCACCGCAAGCAGGGAGGGCAGCTCATAGTGGTATTGGTTGACATAGATACGATTGTTGTGTTCATCTGTAGCTCTGATGTCGCTAAACATTTGTTCAATACATTTAATTTGCCGAGCTATTCATTTACTATTTATTGATTTGAAGCATATGCCACCCTTCCCAACAGAGGCTCCAAGCAGCTGCCCTAAGAGGACAAAATAACTCGTCAAATAGGAGTGTGGACAAGCCCCGAGGCATTTGGGCCTGCGTTTGGGGCTCTTGCTCTCTGCTGGATGTGGCTCTCTTCCTACCGAAACCACGGGAGGCTCTCCTGGGCTGTCAGGCATCTCCGTTCTCCTCTCTTCCCCGACATACAGGGTTGCCCTTGTGATCTCCTGCCTGGGAGCACAACACCGACGTCACAGATAAAGTCCTTGTGCCGCAGGTATGCGGAGGAGGTGGCGAGCAGCAGGGGCTAGCACACACTCGAGAAAAATACGTCCTGATTTCATGCAGACATCTCTTAGTCATCCGGCGCCAGAAGGGCAGGGAGAACCGTGCGCTGCGGAGAAACAGGATTCTCTCTCTCAAACGCCTCCTTCGGCGGGGGGTCGTGCTTTAGTAGCGAGACTCCCGGGCTCTTCTGAGCCATCGGGGCTCGTGTCTTCAACACGCAAAGCAGATCCCAGGAAGATGGAGAGTGGCTCATCAATGTCTTGTCTGCATCTCCGCGGGGCAAGGTTACACCTGGGCCCCACAGCGAGCTGGCGGGTGGGATCTCGTGGGATTGTTTCTAGCTGGAGCAGGAGTCAGGTGTGTGCTGGGGCACAGGCCTAGTCCCGAGTGCTGTTGAAGCCGAACAGCAGTAGTTTCCTCCCGTAGAAAATTCCCCCGGCGGCCTGGCCCAGCCCGTCGACTCCATCGCTCGCTCCTGCCCGAGCCGCGCGGAGGTGGATCCCGGTTTGCTCGGTTCAGTGGCAGAAGTGAAAAATCAGACCTCAATATCAGCCAGGGCAGGACCACAGGAAATAGTTGCCCGAACTCTCAGATGAATCATGAAAAGCAAATCCCAACTGTGTTGCTTGAGAAGAAATGTGCCTTTGCTTTTCTGACTGATTTTGCCTTTGCATAAGCCTCTTTTTCTTTGCTTTTCTTCCTCTTTTGCTCTTTGAAGGTAGGTCACTTTTTAAACACAACGTGCTGCTTTGAAATGAAAAGGCAACCAGTGGTCAATAGCAATATTGAAAACAATGGCTGGTGATTTCAGTTTTTCCTTTCTTCCCCCCCACCCCCCTTTTCTTTCCTTTTTTGGATGTTTAAAATAATAATCCCCCACCCCTTTTTTTTGGCCAAAATTGTTTTTTGGCCAAAATTGCCCACATACTTTGGCCCACTGTTGGTCCCTTTGTTCATTTTTCAGGAAATGTACTGGCTGTTTAAATGTTTTTGCAGCTGCTGCTGCGTGCCTCTCCCTAGGGCAGGCAGAAAACCAGCGGGTGGCCAGCAGCCCCGTGGCCCCGGAGCTGGGCACTGCCACGGCCCCTTCCTGAGCGCCGTTCCCCTTCCCTCCACGGTGCAGCATCCGTCTGCAGGCTCACCACAGCAACTTCTCCATCGCCAGCAGAAACATTGCTATCCCACCCCTTTGCCAGCTACAGCCCACCTGTCCTTTCCCAAGACCCTCTGCCCACCCAGCCAAGCCCCGCACCCACTCTGGGCACCCAATTCCCTCCTCAGCCTGTCCCAAAACCAGATCCTGGGCCCCCTACCTACGACACTGTCTGCTCAGCTCCCAGCCGTGCCGGACCCATAGCGGGTGAGCCGCCCATCGAAAGGCCAGGGGTTGCATAGCTCGGTTACCGAGTACGTGCTGCATGGAGGTCATGCAGGGACTTCATTTGGAAGCAGCCCGATAGCCCAGCGAGGGATGAGCTGTCGCAGGGGATGCAAAGTAGGGCCCGGGGGGCCTTCCAACATGGGCCCCAGTCCCGTGGGCACAGCTGGGCCCTGCCAGCTACACGCCTGGCCAGACGGTGCTAACATGGGGTCTATTAGCAAAGTGTATCTTGTTGCCCTCTTTGTCTTTGTTAAGGGGTGGCGTCTTTGCCCATTCAATGCAAAGAGGTCAGTGACTAGCCGGGGCTTCACGGGCGCCCCTGCAGTGTACCCAGCACTGCCTGCTTTGGGTGTTAATGCGAAACCACGGCCACGGCCCTGTGCGATCTTCCTTATGTGAAACGGCACGTGGCACAGGTGCCAGCCAGCTGCAGTCACCCTGAGTCGCACCCTCTGCAGGTGACCGTCGATGCAGACACCGCGAGGCTCAAGAGTGCAGGCGGGAGGGTAAAACAGGTCTTGCCACCTCCTGTATCTCCCAGATCAAGGAAGGGGCTCTGGGAACAGCACCCCAAAACTGAACAATGTGCACTAGCAGCTTACAACTTCTCTCACTTTATACCACGTGCCAGATGCTGGCACAAAGCAGGGAGGGGAGGGAAGGGTGGGGGGACAGTATCTAGCAAAGCATGAGCATGAGAAAGAAGAGAGAAGACAATCAAACCCACTGGGGAAGGCTGTGGGAGGGCAGCGGTGTCTCTGATTGAACAATTTGGTTTCGGGAGACTGAGCCGCGGCGCCCAATTAGCCGATTGATTGATGCTGGAGCGGCTGCAACAGGCAGCAAAGCACGGAGCTGCCCATGGACCAACGGGCATGAGCGCTGTGCTGCAGCGATGGGCAGGCGCCAGCTCGACATACGCTCTGTATTTATGCCCCGCTTGTCTACAACTCCAGGTGATGCTTGGGTCTGGAGGCACCAGTGGCTGGTGCTTTCTTGTCTCGTTGAGGAGCTGAAGCCCCGCCGGGGCATCTCGTACTATCCAGGCCCAGGGAAGGACTGCAGGTTTGCTGGCACCACCTGGTTCTTGCTGGTGTTTCCATCCCTCACACCGAAGTGTCGGCATCTCTGTTGCCCAGTTCAGCCCAGAGCATTTGGGGACTGCAGTTAGAGTTAGCCTATGTGCAATGCATGCTGGGAATATCAGGCAATGGTCAACGGTGGCTCGGGGTGCCTCAGAGGCAAGAGATGGGAAAAGACAGAGAGACCAAGAAAGAGGGTGTTGCAGTAACCCAGGAGCTGGTAGAGAAGGGGTCTCCGTTTGATCCAGGAGCTGGCTGGAAAAGGGATCCCAGGTATAGAGGTGCCAAGGGAGACGATGTATGGACTTACAAAGTCTGCTCCGTCCAAGCTGCTGCTCCTATTTCCGCCCCTCTTGGCACTGCACGGCATGCAGCTCTGCAGCGCTTGGAGGACTCCCTCTCCTGGAAGCAATTGGGTCCCTGGGGAGCCACTGCTCCCCCCAAGCCTGGCAGGGAAAACAGCTGCCTTGGTTCCTCCAAGCCAGCCCAGGCCACTGCTCTAACCCAGCCCCAGCCCCAAGTGAAATCTCGTGGGGTCTCCGTTTATCCCCTGCTGCTTGCGCAGGTCCTGGCGTTCCCCTTGCTGCTGTTCGGATGATGCAGTCGTAGTTTGGTCCCGGGTAAAGACCCGTGCCTGCCCTCAGCCAAAGACCTGCAGCGGTCACCGTGCTGGGTATTCAGAGGGGAGCTGCAGAGCCAGCGTTAAACTCCGCCGGGGGCTGCTGGCAGGCAGGGCAAGAGGGGCTCAGCACATCCTGGCATCCTCTGAAAGCTCCCTCCCAGCCGCTCCGGGCACGGCACGCACCCCCTGCCACCCCAGGGCAGGGCTCTTCATGCACAGCCCTGCTAAGCCCCCATCTCAACCTGCCCCTCTCTGATCTCCTTCCCCTGCAGCTCCGGGGCGCCCCATTAGCTCATCTGCCGGTGTCCCCCCATCTGCCCCACCCCTGCAGCCTTGTGAATGCCCTGTAACACCCTCCCTGGAGCACAGAGCGCGTGCTGCTTTCGTCACACCGATGGCTGCGAGATCTGCTCACGCCAGGCCCATGGTTTGTAACACAGCCCTTCCCAGAGCAGGGGCTCGCAGAGAGGTTTCCTGGTACCTCCCAGCCTGGAGCTGGCTTGCAATGAAGGTTTTATTAGACTGCACAAATACCCAGCAGAGGCGGGTGCGTGCTTGGCCCGCTGCCCTGGCACCCCATGCTCATCTCTCCAGGAGCGAAGCAGCTTCCAGGACTCTGCTGAGAGGTGCTTGATGTTCAACCGGGCATGGAGGGCTTTTCCTTGCCCCTCTGATCAGCTCTGGATGTCAAGTGATCTCTGTGCCGCAGCGCTGACTTAGGTTGAGGATTCATACACGGGACTAAAGCTACAGGCTGAGAACGCTAGAGGGGGTTCCCTACAGGCATCTCCCCACATCTGGGGGTTTCCAGCTGTCCCTGAGCGGGGAATGTGCCACCAGTGACTTTTCAAGCCGCCCCCAAATCTTGCCCAGCTCATCATCAGAAGCAAACGCCCCACTGCTCACCAGACATCAGCCGACACAGCCTGGCCTTGGCAGTAGATGCTGAACCTGTTAGCACGTCTCCACTGCTGCAGCAATGAATAGTCCCTTCCTAATGAACCCATCCGAGTCCGTGGATCCCACCCACGCCTTCCCCAGGATGTGATATTGCTGAACCAATGCAGCCAGTGCCCTTGTGCGTGAAGCCAAGCAGGACCCGCACCTGGGAATGTACGGAAAAAAGATGAAGGATGGAGATGCACATATATATGTCCATAGGAGCCCATGTCTTGTGAAAAAACTACTCCCTTCCTAACCTCACGAGCTTCCAGGATCAAGGGAAAACTACAAACCACTTTTAAAAGGCGAGCTTGGGAACAGATATTTATAAGCTGGTGGGACAGAAGGAACCGCAGACTGAACACGGGTATGGGTTTCAGGGCATACTATATATAACCCACCTGATTCCTGAAATCCCTCCTCCACGCTGCAGGTGTGAACAACCTGACTAGGTCGAACGGTCACAAACTCCTGCAAGACCGTTTCAGGCTGGACATAAGGAAGAATTTCTTTACCGTCCAAGCCCCCGAGGTCTGGAACAGCCTGCCAGCGGAGGTGGTTCAAGCACCTACATTGAACACCTTCAAGAGTAAATCGGATGCTTATCTTGCTGGGATCCTGTGACCCCAGCTGACTTCCTGCCCTTTGGGCAGGGGGCTGGACTCGATGATCTCCCGAGGTCCCTTCCAGCCCTGATGTCTATGAAATCTATGAACCCTCCTCCCTTTGGGGAGGTCCTGATCTGCCAGGGCCCTTGTACATAGGACGGAAGGACCCTTGTACACATGACAAAATTGCACCTTTTAGTGGTGTAATTGCCCTTTTTAGTGATTTAGTTGCATAACAGTGTACACGTTTGGCAGCATATTGCGAATAAGTTTTGTAACAGTGTACACCTGTGGCGGCGTATTTCAATCTAACTGACTTTTTTAAGAAGCCAAGTAAAACACATCCGATATATTGTAGTTTGCTACGTAACAAATGACAGCGATATTCGCCACGTGTACAAGGGCCCCCAGTGCTCAGCTACGTTTTTGCTGCTAATTCATCTGCTACCCCTGGGGATTTCTCCCCCTTCCAATTTCATGCTCTGCCTCCGGTCTTGACTACAGCTGGGCTTGGCACTTGGAAGCTTGTCTAGCTCTATCCCAGCTATGCCGTTGGTCCAGTAAAAGATACTACCCAAAAACATCTGGTTAGGAGCAGACTGGGGTCTGGGATGGGGCCACGGGTCGTGTCCTGGGTGTTGCTTTCCAGTGCTCCGGCCCTGTGTAGCACCTGGGCAGCCACACTGTCCCAGCTGGAGTGGAGCAGGACAAATGGATGAAAGATGGCAAATCGGAGGCCCAGCTGCTTCACCTGTCCATTGCTCCCTGCTTTACCAACTGCAGGGGCTGCAGGGAGTCCAGCTACCCCTCTCCCATGCCAGTTCTCTGTGCTCAGGGCACCCCCATCCCACTGGGCAAGGATTCCCTCACAGCCAGCTCTTATGGGATAGAGCCTCTCCATTAGGGTCCAGGGGGAGCTCAGCCTCCTTGTTACGATCCCAGCTTCAAAAGGGTCTGACTGTCCCCAGAGCCTGCTGTGAAGCTGCTGGCCCAGCCCCTGCAGATCCTTCCCTAATGAACAACCCCAGAGGCATGGCCATGCCCCAGTCATGGCTCCTTTGTGAAGGACTCCCAGTAGCGTCCAGCAGCGTCGAGCGAAGGAATCCAGTTCGCAGTGGGTGCGTCTACACAAGACGCTAACTGCTCAGCAGTCTAATAACACTGCACAGCAGGATGCCGGGCAAAAACTGTGCTCATATGCTACTGCACAGTAAGTGTCACTAAAACCCCATGCGCTGGCACTACTGTGCAGTAGCACAAGTTACTGCGCATTGATTTAGTACTGGGTTAACCACGTACTAAATTTATTGCGCGGTAACGACAGCACGTTAAAGAATGTGCAGACACACCCAGTTAGTCCAGGTTTGTGCCTGGGACAGGAAGGAAGTGGGTGGGATTATGCAGCTCTAAGCCAATCATGCACTCTCCAGCCCACACTTTTCCCAAGGGGTAGGTGAGAGTAGCCTCAAGGCTGCTCTAGGTCGCTCTCTGCTACCTCCAACCTCCCAGGGCTGCTGGAAATAGCAATGCCTTTCCACCACATGCTTCCCCCACCCCAGCCCTGCCCAGGGACACATCTAGGATTGCTACACAGCCCCTACACCCAGGCAGCATCTCCCAATGGGGAGGGGCAATGGGAACAGCAGGAGCAAATGGGCACAGGCTTAGAGAGATGGGGGTGCACGGGGCTGGTGTCCAGGAGACGGGATCAGCGCCAACTCAGTAAGCAGGACTGGGGGAAGTGTTAACCTGCTTCCAAAGGGGTAGAGCGGAGGGTCATCTGCAGCCTCGGGGCTGTGCAGGATGCAGGAGAGCCGGGGACCTAAGGCCCAGCAGCGCAGCAAGCAGGCGGCTTGGCCAGCCCCTACCTGTCTTGGCACCATCTGACCAGGGCAAATTCCTCTTTTTCAGGAGCAATAAATTCCCTCGCTATCTTAAGGGGCTAAAGCTGAGTCCCCTCCAGCCTGCGCGGAGCTGTGAGTCAGCACGGGTCAGGCTGGGCGCGAAGCAAAGGCGAAGATGTTTTGAACTCTCCCGATAGATTTTCCTGTCAGGCATAAAATCCCTGGTGGTCTCGTGCTTTGCAGAAAGGCCCTGTGCTTTCTGGGCTGGCTGTTCCCGGTCTCTGTATCCTCAGCAGACCTCTGCCTATGGCAAGCGTGGGTCTGGCTGCCCACCCCACAGCACCTGCTCAGAGCCACGGGACGACTGCCACTTCCCTGGTGCTGTGAGAGCAGTGGCTGCATAGAGCCAAGCCTTTGAGAGGTAAAAATTACCCCTGGGGTAGAAGGGGAGAGGGACTCTGATGGAGGCTGGGGCCCAGGGAAGAGATTGCAGAGGCAGGAACAAGACCCCAGGTGGGGGTGGGGCATTTGGAGGGTGATGGGAGATGATATAAGGAGGGCCTGTTTGGGAAACAGAGCCCAGAAACTAGGCAGGGTTGTGCCCTGACCATTGCTCCTTTGTGAGGGACTCCCAGGAGCTTCCAGCAGTGTTGAACGAAGGAATCCAGTTCTCCGTGGGCATGTCTACATGTTCATCAATGTGCAGTGCCTACTGCACATTAAATTTAGTACTCGCAAAAGGAGATATTAATTAAATCAACAGTAGATTGCCCTCTTGCACATTAGTGTGATCACACACTTTTTTCAGCACAGATAATGTGCAGTAGACTAATACTACTGCACAGTAGACTAATAGCATGATTTTTGCCATGACACTGTAATGCGCAGTCACTCGGTCTACTGTGCATTAAGCGTCTCATGTAGACAACAGTGCAAGTTACTGTGCATTGATTTAGTACTTGGTTAACCAAGTACTAAACTTAATGCGCAGTAACTCCAGTGCATTAATGAATGTGTAGATGCACCCAGTGACTCCAGACTTGTGCCTGGGGCAGGAACGAAGTGGGTGGGATTATGTAGGTCACATACACAAGGAGCGCCGTAGCACGACAGCGACGCACGCTAAAACCTCTCTGAGCAGGGTTAGCATACGGCACTAAAAAGGACTTTAAAACGGTGGGAAATCAGGGTTATGCAAACACAAACACAGTTACATCGGTGTAAACAGGAAACCAAGGCCTCGGAGGGATGCTGTGGAAGTACCACCTGCGAGGCTTGGGGCATGGTAAAGAGGTGGTTTGGAGCCACGCATCTAGCCCATAAGGCTGGGGTGTCATCTATTTTGGAACGGGACCCACAAGGGGTCCAGGCACCCATGGGGTTCAAGGAAATCCATCAGGATTCATAGGACATGAAGGCAACCTCCCTATACCACAAATCCATCAAGACGTGGCGGGCGAGAATAGAGAGTGCCCATGGGGCTGAATTAGCATGGTCAGGGGGCCTTAGGGGTAACACGGCCATCCTTGGGGACCCCATCCCGTGACACTCACATACACATGGAGCTCCGTAGCACGAAAGCGATGCACGCTAAGATCTCTCTGAGCAGTGTTAGCGTACAGCGCTAAAACGGACTTTAAAGCGGTGGGAAATCGAGGTCATGCAAATGCAAATGCAGCTGCATTGGCATAAATGGGAAATTTCATTTCGTGTACAAACGCCTTATGTCAACCACGCGGCCTCCAACCCAGGCTTTCCCCAGTGCCTGTGGTAGGTAACAGCAGCCTCAAGGCTGGTCTAATTTGCTCTCTGCTACCTCCGACCTCCCCGGGCTGCTGGAAGTAGCAATGCCTTCCCACCACATGCGTCCCCCACCCCAGCCCGGCCCTGCCTTAGACCAGAGGCAGGAGGCTGGGAGCTGGGCTGGCCCGGCGCCCTTCCACATTCACTGGGCACGATGCCTGCATATAAAAAGAGACTGTGAAGAGTCGTGGTAAGGCCAGCCTGGACATGAACTCAGAATCAGACCCGAATAGTTACCTGGGTTAAGGGCTGACAGAGGCCAAGGCAGGATCGCACCAGAAAGAAAATTCTCCATCCACAGGTGGCTGCGGGGTGTTTTCTTAGCCAGCCAGGCATCCCTCCCTGCAGACCCTGGGGATCGTATTGAGAGCTGAATCTTGCCTTTCTCTTTTTTTCTTTTAAGAAGCTTTTTTTAAAAAACAAACAAACCCAAACCTAAAAGTGGCTTTGTTTCAAGGCATGAATCAAACCCCTGGAACGACGGGTGCATGCAAAGCTAAATCAGGCGATACACAGTGACAGGTTGATCATTTACCCGGGCCAGAGAAAACAAGCAAAGAATCTCTTTTCCAGGTGAGGCTTATCTCAGGTGCCCGAAGCCTGCGCTTCCGGATAAGGGAAGATCTGCCATAAATTCTTGGCCCCTTTCTATTGGGCAGATGGGCTGCATCACCCGGCGCAGGAAGCTGTAATGAAGGGGCACCGCACCTCAGAGGGCGGCTGGAGGGGTCCAAGGAGGATTCGCCAGCGGGAGCTGTTTGCCATGTGCAGGCTTCAGGGGAGAGATACTGGTAAGCAGAGGTCAGGAAGGGACCTGGGGGAGAGGAGACCCGGGGACCCCCCCAGATGTGGGGCTCCCATCTCTGGTGCCCCCATGCCACACGTCCTCCCGTGAGAGAGCTGCATCGCTCTGCAGCGGCAACACCCAAAACCTCGGCCAGTGGCTGCCACGGAGGAGAGGGGCAGACAAGGGGCCTCCTCGCTGCCGTGGGCAGGTGCTGGGCATCTGGATTCGGGTGTTTGTCTTCACTCCCGCAGCCCTTCCTGGCCTGTGCTCGCAGCCCTGCCCTGTGCCTGGCCTTGGCCCTGGCACTCAAGGGAGGAACCATGATGGTCCTAATTGTGTCTTACTCCCTCCTCCATCCGTGCCATGTGCAGGCTCTGGGGGTCCTGGCTGGGGGGGCAAAGCTCTTTCCCTACCGAAAATGTTGAGAGCAGAGCCAGAGACAGCTCCTTCTGCTTAGGCGGGATTGCTCTCTGCAGCGTATTGGCCTGTCTGGGCTTCAAGGTCCTAAGGGCAAGGACCTCCTACCTCCTGCCTTGGTCAGACCTCACTGCACCACCCATTTTCCTGCGTTCTGCCTAAATAGGGTCCATCCCTCCCAGTGCCACCCTCCCTAGATCCCCCCATAACCACCCCCCACATCCCTCCTCAATGCCCCCTTGCCAGCCCTCCCTTTGTCCCTCCGGCTGGTCAGCACCGTCACTCATAGTTTCATAGTTTTCTAGTTGGTCGGGTCGGAAGGGACCTGAGCAGATCATTGAGTCCGACCCCCTGCCCTGGCAGAAAAGGGTACAGGGGTCAAACGACCCCGGCAAGGTGTTCATCCAGCCCCCGCATTTCAGCAAACAACCCTTCACTGCCTGGTTTAACATGGATACCCGCCTCTCTCAGTCGAGCAGGCTCCTTTCTTCCCAAATGTTGAAGTGGTTCATAACACGCTGCAATTGGTCTGGGGAGCCATAATGGCTTTCCAGTCAATAGCATTAAGGATTTAACTGCCCAGTTGGGTGAATAAATCGCCTTGTTTGTTTGCCATACAATTAGAAATGAGCTGCCCTGGGCCTAGCAGGAGCCTGGGTTTGGATGCGATTCTCCTGCCTCTGGTGATGGCTCGGGGGGGGGCAAGACAGCTTTTTTTCCCCAAGGAAGGACAATTCTTCCCTCTCTCCGGCGCTGGTTCCTGCTTAGGCACAGCACGCTGGAGAGTCACGGGTAAACTGCGGAAACAAGCCTGGATGCCGCTAATCCCCTTGTTCCGGCTAACGGGACACAGCTGGGCTGTTCAGGCCAGGGTTCAGGGTGTGTTATTTTCATTGACAATATTGTCATTAACTGCAACGTGTCCCTCCATTTCCAGTTAAATCGGTACTTTGGTCCAGGCTGAAATCTCCCCTGCAGCACTTGCAACTTCCACGCGGTGAGCGAGCCCGGGGTGAATGCAAGGGGATCTGCGAGTGACTCTGAGGAGTTCGGGGTCCCCCTGCATGCTGGCAGCCAGGAGAGTTCATTCAGCAGAGCGGGTTGTCAGAGGCCTGCCAGGCTCTCTGGGAGCCACTTGCATCATGCAGACAGCACGAGCCCTTTGCCCCATCCTCTGGCTTTCTACCTCGAGGCTTCAGCCTGCCCCTTTCTTCTGCTGGAACAGCCCTTGCCTTGCCGCTTAATGAGGTGTGCTCAGCCTCTGCCTGGCTGTTCCCACCGCATTAAGGCTTGGCCCTGTGTTATTCAGCAAGTACAAACCCGCTCCCTCCTTGCCCTTGAGGAAAATGGAGAAAACAGCATTTTCCTCCTCCTTCCCCACCATCTCCCACTGTGCAGTCTAATTAAATCAGAAACACTTTGGGACAGAGACTGTCTCAGCATGAGTCCCGGTGTCAGGGACCCTGATCAGGCAGGCCAGCCTGGGCTAGGACTGAAGCGGCCACACCTGCAGTGAGTCACCGGGTAGCCAACTCTGCCCAATTTAGGAACAGCGAGCATCCCGATTGCCTGCCAGGAGTGCTGCCTCTCCATTTAGATCCAGCCGGGGCACCAGGTTTCCGGGCCAGCCAACAGTTTTGCCCCAGTCTGCTGCAGCAAGGCTCTGAATTCCTGCTCTCTCTGGTTCTTCCTGGTCCCTGGCTCCTCTAATACCACGACACGAGCTCTTCCCCAGCTGAGTTGACCTCACACGGTGGCCGCCCATCCGCCCATGAGCACCTGCCATGTGATGGCAGCCTCGGGGAGACCGGTCCATTTAATATCCCCGTGCGGTGCCGCCAGTTCTAAGGAGATGCTTGAAAAAAATAAAAGCCACCAACAGCAATGCAATCAATTGCCTGGAACGCTCCCCGCAACCCCAGCACTGCTAATGAGGGCAGGCCTGCCTCGGAGCCGGTGCCAGACTGCCAGCTGGCTGGGTGCCTGCCAGCCATAAACTACAGCAGGCGCAGACGATTCAATTTGTAGTGAAGAGGCTGAGGCAGTGGCGGTCTCTCTTCCCTCACTGACCCTGGCAAGTGCAGGGTAATGACAGTTTTGGCCCAGCCATAGCTTCCGCACCGCAGAGCTAGCTGGGTTGGCATCAAGATGCCAAGTCATGGTGCTCACTCTCCTGCAGTGAAGCACCTCCAGACTCACGGGGGGCTCGCAAAGCCTTTTGGAAAGTGTGAAGCCGCAGCAGGCTGCGTGATCTCTGGGCACCGGGGCTCCCGGCCAGCCCTGTCCGTGCTGCCCCGGGGCGTGGAAAAACTTTCACACCAGGAGGGTGGTGAAGCACTGGACCGGGTTCCCCAGGGAGCTGGTGGATTCTCCATCCTTGGCAGTTTTGAAGACCCAGGTAGACAAAGCCTTGGCTGGGATGATGTAGCTGGGGCTGGGCCTGCTTGGAGCAGGGGGTTGGACTAGAAGTGACCTCCTGAGGTCCCTTCAACCCTCATTTTCTGAAGCTATATGACTGTATGTGATTAAGATCCCAAGGGGGTGTGAGCACATTCGTTGTGCCCGCCTACACTGGGATGGAGAGGTTGACTGCCGCCTGGAAGGAGACCCTAAGCAAGCCTTGAAATAACCAAATTCAGTGCCGAGGAGAGCACAGTGGCTGCAGTAGAGCTCCGCAAGCAAACCCTCCTGAGCCCCTGAGAAAGCGCTTCTAGCTCACTCTCCACAGGCTGCTGTCCCCCTTTGCAGCTCAGCCTTGCTTTTACAGGGACGAGAGCACTTCTCTGCAGAGACCAGGGTGTGTGTGGCTGGTATGATACAGATGCAATTGCTAAGTTTCTTTGATATGTGGAGCACCGAGGGGCAAAAACCCAGCCTGAATGGCACTGAACATGGGGGCGGAAGACAGTGGGGGATGCCCTCGTGCGACCTAGCTGCAGGGAGGTGTGCTCCAGGGTAGGGACATGCCTTGCAGCCATTTCGGGAGCTCCTGCTGTGTCCAGAGCCCTCTCCCATTGGCTGGGGAGAAGTTAGCGAAGGAACATCGTCAGCGTCTTCCAGATATTCTGGGTTTCATCCTGTGCAAGGGGAGCTCCAGGCATGGGGCCCTTCATCCTCACTGCCGCTGCAGTGCCCAGCTCAGCACCCTTGCCAGGATGGGGAGGGAGGTCTCATTAAGCCCAGCCCGTGACCTTCTTCCCGAGGGAGCATGCCTAGGCAGTGAGTCTTCTCCCATCCCGCAGGTGCAGCCTGCCTTGTCATTGCCGGGTCCTCTGCTCTGGTGACGTTGGGATTGGAGTCGAGGGGCTCATCCCTGACTGCCAAAAGGGATGAATGTCTGGGCATGACACGGATGGGAGCTGTTCTCCATCCCGGTCCCTGTTCTGACTTGGGCTAAGTTCCTGGCCTTGCTGGTTTCCTGCAACAGCGAGTTCCCCAGGTGAGTGGCTTCCTGGATGACAGGCACATATCTGTTCCTCTGAATGCCTCCCCATTTCCATTGCTCTGATTGTCCTTGTAGCAGGCTGCACATCTCAGGGACTGCAGCCCAGCTGCAGGCACTGAGAAGGTGATTGAAGGCCTGTTTAGGAGAACTGGGCCAGGTGATGGAGATAATTGCCCATCCCAGAGAAAGTTTAAAGCTCCCAGGGAAGGGAGCTGAGAGAGGGGGAAGGCTGTGGGGCTAGAGGCAGCAGCATCATTGAGCCAGGGTACAGGAAAAGACTGCAGGGTGCAAGTTAATCCTTTATTGCTTATGTACTGCTCATTTGGTGATTTGATGGCTTATGTTGTGTCCTGTGGAGCCAAGTCTGCCAAGGGAAATACTGTCTTATGTGAATGGACAACCCACCACAGTCCCTGCGTTCAGAGACAAGACAGACCAGAGTTCCCATTTCCCTTCTCTCTCCCAGTCATTACTCCTCAGCCATCCCCTCCCTGTCCTCTCCCACCTGAGTTAACGCACTCTCTTCCCCCCTCTTCTCTCCCTCACACCCTTTTCTAGCAGTGTCACCCCCGGCTTTGCCAGAGTCCCTCCTGCAAGAGGAGAGCTGGCATTAACCCAGGGTAATGAGCAGCAAGCGTTAGTTGGAAATAGATGGAGGCAGAGCAGCAGCACTGAGTGGTGATGGATGGCCCGGAGATAACAGGGAAGAGAAGCGAGACCATCAGAAGAGCTGTTTGCAGAGACTCAGCCTCTGTGGAAAGAGGCTGTCAGGAGCAGGCAACCAAAAGTTATCCTGACAAGGTGCCCTCGAGGAGAAGTAAGGCAGAAAGGCATCCGGGCAGGTAATGGATGCTCACGGAAAGCTGTAGTGGGATGTCCATCCCCTCAGCCCCAACTAAAATGCAGTTGTTTCATCCTGAAGAGACAGTTCACGGGGCACAGGTGCTAGATTGGAGGATGCTACTTTGAAAGGACCCCTGTGTCTGCTGCCTCAGCCCACAGGGTCTCGGCTTCGATGCCCCCCTGCCAGCCCAGGGCCCTTTCAGTCCTGGGCTCTGAGGATGTCTCCCCAGTCCACACAGGCAGCCCCGCTACTATTCTAGTCCTGGACCTCCCTCTGTCCCTCACTCCCGACCCGCAGCCTCCTGCCCAAAGTGGCAGCGCTTTAAGGAATACATTGCTGGCAAAGAGCGTCTGAGCATGGCAGCCTCAGGCCCCTGGGGAGCTCTCCAAATCAACCTCATATGGGTCAACCCCTGGGCAAGCCCCTGCCAACCCCTGAGATCACAGCAGCTGGGCCAGCTGCCCATGCCACGGCTGGGTTACCCAGAGACAGCTACCTTGCATCCCAGCCAGGAAGCTCTGGATATATTTCATGCCATTTGCAAGGAATGGCTTTATACAGGTGCACATCTGGGCCACTGTTTCCCAGTCCCTGTTCCTGGCTGGCTGGTACAGGGGTGGCTGTTTCAGTTATAGGCACCCAGAGGCTGCAGGCACAGGTTGCCCCATAAATCCCCATGCATCATCTTTATAGACAGGCCGTTGTGTTTTAGGACTCGGGCGGCTTCGGAATAAACCATGGCACTTGGTGGCATGAGTTATCGCTGCTGGGCCAGCTCCCAGCGGAGGATTTACCCTGGCACAGAGCAGGGCCGACGCTGCTGCAGCCTTTTGTCACCATCTAGTGGGAGCATGGAGTGCAGATACAGCCCTCGGCTGGGTGGATGTACCTGCCAGGGGTGGGTGCCATCTACTTGGTGTCATGGATCACACATCACAGAGCTTGCTGGAGCACCGAGCCCAGCCCCACATCATGCAATCCCCCTTATAAAGACATCACCCTAAATGCAATGGACTTTTTACCCCATGACACCCTATGGGATGCTATCCCAGAACCCGAGCCTGTCTTCTTCTGTGATTCCCAGCCTCCTGGCCAGTTTAACCTGCTGCACCTGAGGCCAGCAGTATCCCTCATAGCTCTTTTGCCTCCCGTCGACTTGCACTGGCTTCCACATCCCAGATGGAGCCTGCTCAGGACATGGATGACATGCCCGGCAATGGTGCTTGGAGGCACGGTGCTTAGTCCACGGTCCTGATTGCCCGTGGAGATCAAAGATACCTTTTAAACTAGGAGGGTGCAAGCTGGAGGAGGGTGGGGAGAACCTGGATCCTGTTCTTGGATCTGCCACAGACACGTGACCTTGGTCAAGTCCCTTTGTCTCTCTGAGCCACTGTTTTCATCTGTGGTACAGGGAGAGGCAGCACCTCTCTCCATCCCAGGGCTGTGGGGGAAGGAGCAGTTGCTGCAGGGACAAGCCCAAGGCCTCCTCCCACTAGATAGGCATGTGGAAGGTGTGTATTTCTAGCTACAGCCCAGGCAAGAGGGTAAGCTAAGAGGTCCTGCAGATCACAAGCTCATTGTCCCAATTTAAGTACCTGTGAAGGACTCAAAATAGCACCCTCCCACCCCAACCACAGTGGCTAATCCAAGCTAATTGCCATTCAAGCAGCATGTGTAGTCCCTCCTGTTTTGATGGGAGGCAAAACCTGGGGCAGTCAGCCCTGGGATAAACTCGCTGCTTTTATCCAGTGTCATAGGCTCACACATGGCATCCAATGGAGAAAGCTTGCAGTCTAATGAACTGACTGTGGACCTGGGTCCAGAGCACCTGAACTGCCCCTGCTTCCCTCAGCGGCCTTTGGTAAATGCCTCTGCCGGTCTGTGCCTGTTTCCCTGGGCGCCAGCCGAGCAGTCGCTGCTCTGTGTCCACCGCACAGGACCTGGAGGACAGCTGACTGCTCCCCTATGCAGTGCCATGGAGAAGTGATGTGTTTCAAAGCACTGGGGGGTTTTTGGTGCTGGGGGATCTGAAAGGCGGCCCTGCATGAGCTGAGATGCAGGGAGATGGCCCCCCGGTTCACCTGCTAGGCCCTTGACCAGGCTAGAGATGACTCTAGGCAGTCCCTCGATTGAGGATGATCTCTGACACAACTCATGGATGGGGCTTGTGGTGAAGAGTCCAGTGCTTGAGCCGCAGATCCTGCAGGTTTTCTGCAGGGGAGAGTAGGCTGCCGGCTGGGATTCCCCTCCCTTTCCTTCCTCCGTTCACTCTTCTCTGCTTCAAGGGCAAGACACTTTACCTCGAAACCAGCTGCCGCTTGGCTGAGGTTGTGGCACCGCTGGAGCTGCATCACAGCCCGCTCCTGCCAGCTCTTGATGTCGGTGTCCGTCCTCTCGAGGCACGACATGACCATGGTGCTGAGCCCTCGCGCCGTGGGCCTGGGGCTGCTAGAGGCAGGGCAATTTGCAGACTCAAGGTCCCCTCGCTAGACTCAAGGCACCCTTCAAGCTTGATTTCTGAGTGCTGAAAAGCTTTCTTTTTTGACTGCTGAAAAAATACCATTTCATATTTCACAGACAGGTACCTGCTGGGAAGAGCATTCCATCTTTTTACTCCTCTGTGAAATATGAAACAGCATAACCCGAAGGAAATCTGACTGCCTCCTGCTGGCCCCCAGATAACTTTGAGGCAAACAGACTATTCCAACGATTCTCTGGGCCTAACCTGCATAAAATGAACGGTGCCAAACTGGAGATTTTACCATACATTTAACTCTCCTAAGAAAATATGAACTTTGATTTCTACCTGGGAGAATTTGAGTCTTTTCTCCGATGCCTGAGGAAAGGTGTTTGTGCCTGTAAGCTTGCAATGAAAGAAATTTTTTTTGCAAAAAAAATCTAGTTGGTCTAATAAAAGATATCGCCTCTACCACGAGTCCTGATTGCTTTTGCCTCTAGACCAATACGGCTACAACCTGGATACCTTGCCTACATGAGCACCAAGATGCCCTCTCAGGCTAAGGTGATTCATGAGCCGGCTGCACAAAGGCCAAGGGCAATTTGTTAGTCCCCGAGCACACGGTGCAGCCCCTCTGCCAAGCAGCCTGTGAGTGAATCACTGAGGACACACTCTCCCCACCCGGTCCGGCCCCCCTCTCTGGCTGCCACCCTGCTCCTATGGGGGGCACGGGGTCCCCATGTTTTTTGCTTTTTTTTGCAACGTCTTAGTTGGACTAATAAAAGGTATTATCTCTGAACTAAGGGTTCTAGAGTTTTGCACATCTATATATGCCGGTAATGAGTCATTGTCTCCGGCAGGAGTCATGTGGATGTACAACTGCTCGGGCAGGTGCCGGCAGAACTCCTAGCCACCAGAGCAGCCTGGGGAAGCCAAGGCCTTGCTCTGCTCTGCAAGGGCAGGTGTAATTTGGAAGCAGGGTCTGGGCTATAGAGTTGCTCCAGGTGTGAACACATCATTGTTTTACCGGGTAGGGCCTACATTCACCTTCTCCCGCTAGCATAATCCACCAAGAGCTGCTAGAAGCACAAAAGACTTCACCCCTCCCCTCCGTGGGCCGTGGAGACCACCTCTATGGCATTTTGGTCAAAAAAGCCCAAAGCCTGCTTGCACGATTTCTAAATTAGCCATTCTGAACGCAACCCCCCATTGGGAAATCCCCACTGGCAGCCATGGGAACTCCAGCTCTTTGCTGACTTCTGTGGTATTTGCATGACAAAGCAGATGCAAACTGCGTGCTCCTATCATGCTGCCTTTACTGTACTGTTTTGGGGTTAGGCGGTTACACTGCCGGCTTCCAGCACGCCGCGTGGTACGGAGGACGCATCTCAGATTGCAGACAGACTAGCATGTCCACACACCCATTTTTACAGAAAATGAATTGATGTGCACTACCCAGAGCAGGCTTGTTAGTGATCAATACAGCTTAATAAAGCAGGTTGCAGATTGACACAGCAGGTTTGTTAAAGATTAAAGAGATTAGAAGGTTAAAATAAAACTACTGCTAAGTGAGAGTAAAATTTCACAGCATTTAAAGGAGGGACTGTCTCTTACTATGAGCATATATAGGCCCTGCACAACAGTTCTTTGATCTGGGTTGTTCCCGAGGTAGTAGCAATTAATAGCTTCTGTGTTGTCCGCCAGCACTTGTGGGATTCCCATGGGCTGCTCCAGGAGCTGGGTGTGTTTTCCATAAACATGTGGTAGCAAAGGGCATTTACTAGATCAAAGACTCCTCTCCGGGCTTTTTTTGCTATCTGAACTCAGGACTCTTCCACTTTACTTGCCATCGGAGGTGAGCAGGACTTGCACCAGACCTGTCTTCCTGAAGGAAGAGGCAAAAATAAAAGGAAGAGTAAGAGGAATAGAAACAGAAGGAAATCACGAACAGGAGAAGGGGAAAGGAGGAGGGAAAACCAATCTTTTATTCCCAAATTCTTATCAAGCAAAAGGAGAAAATGTATCTATACCAACACTCATGCAGAAATCTGACCCCGTCCTCCCCCAAAGTGCCCAAGATACTATGAACAGACAAGGTTTTCTGGGTAGATGTGAGATCTTTTTTAGACCAACTAAACAGTTGGAAAAATTGTTCTTTGCAATTTTTTGGACACAAACACCCTTCTTCAGGCCTATATAGAATCTGCCAGTGAATTGTGCTGACTTCTCTTATGAACGACACTATAGCAGCTGATTTTACATAGAAGGGATTTAGCTCTGACAGTGCTGGGCGGCAGAATAAATGCCTACGGTGGGCTCATCTGCACAAGCTGCTCCCAAAGTCAGTAATGGTACCTGGCTACTGTGTCCAGGATAACATTTGGCAGAAGGCAGGGCTGAGTTAAGCCTTGGAGAAGCTTTCACAACCAGCAGCTCACTTCTCCAAATGCTACAAAAGCCCCTTTATAGCAACTGGTTATAGTTTCATAGTTAGTCGGGTCAGAAGGGACCTGAGCAGATCAAGTCCGACCCCCTGCCATGGCAGGAAAGAGTACTGGGGTCAAACGAACCCAGCAAGATGTGCATCTAACCTCCTCTTAAACACCCCCAGGGTAGGAGCCTGCACCACTTCTCTTGGAAGTTGGTTCCAGACCCTAGCCACCCTGACCGTGAAGTCGCGCCCCCTGATATCTAACCTAAACCTCCCCTCTGCCAGCTTGTGACCGCTATTCCTGGTCACTCCTGGTCATGCTCGGGGGAACAGGGACTCCCCCAATGCCTGCTGGTCCCCCCTGACTGGTTTGTAACAGGCCACTAGATCCTCCTCAGCCGTCTCTTGTGGAGGATGAACAGGTTCAGGTCCCATAGTCTCTCCTCGTAGGGCCTGCCCTGCTGCCCCCGACCATGCGAGTGGCCTCCTCTGGACCCTCTCCATGTTGTCCACATCCCTCCTGAAGTGCGGCGCCCAGAACTGGATGCAGGACTCCTGCTGCGGCCTGACCAGTGCCGCATAGAGGGGGAGGATCACCTCCCTGGACCTGCTCGAGATGCATCTGTGGATGCACGACAAGGTGTGGTTGGCCTTCCTGACTGCGTCCCCGCACTGCCAGCCCACGTTCATCTTGGCATCAATGATGACTCCAAGATGCTTTTCTGCCTCTGCCCTGACGAGAAGGGAGTTCCCCAGCCTGTCGGTATGGTGCTGGTTGTTACTCCCCAGGTGCAGCACCTTGCACTTGTCAGTGTTGAATCCCATCCTATTCTCATCCGCCCACCCCTGTGACCTGTCTAGGTCCGATTGCAGCCTATTCCTCCCTCCTAGCATGCCCACGTCCCCCCACATTTTAGTGTCATCAGCAAATTTGAACAGGTGCTTTTTACACCGCCCCCCCCATCCAAGTTGCTGATGAAGATGTTGAACAGTGCGGGCCTGAGGACTGAGCCCTGGGGGACCCCACTGCCCACCTCCTTCCAGGTCGAACATGACCTGTCCACCCCCACTCTCTGGTTAGTCTGTAAGGTGCGCCTCCCTCCGCCTGCAGACTCTGGACGGTGACCGCCTCTCTGCTCAGGGCAGTCTGCTCATGCAGAGCTGCCTGGGGAAAACTTTGCACTTTTAAATCACATCCCCATCCATGGATTCGCAGAGAGCAAGCCCTTGTCGGTGTGCCTGGGTGTATACGTATCTACACCTGCATGTGTCCCCCATGAATTTAATACACAGATACATTCATACACACACATCTATATATTCATATATGCACATGCACACACATATGCACGCATCTATACTCACACGTATCTACACACACACACAAACATCTACACACACGTATCCACACATACACATGCATCTATACACATATACAGGCATCTACACACACATATCTATCCAGACACGCACGAATGCACACGCACACACATCTACACACGTGTGCGGACAAGGGTCTTTGGACACCCGCTATTAGCCCCACTCCGACAGATCCCCATGTCTACACGTCCCCACCTGGTAGCTGTACACGTATCTATTTGTTCCCCGCACATGCGCACCCCCCCACCCCGGGCAGTGTCAGGGGCCCGGCGCTCGCAGCCCCCCGACACGGCCCAGACCCGCACCCCCAGCCCAAGGCCCAACCCCACGTGGTCCCGCAGGCGCCACGTGCTCGGCCTCATCCCCAACCCCCACACCCAGCCCAATCAGCGCGCGGACGCCTAACATCGCGCTCCCCCATTGGCTCTCTCTCCCCCCCTCGACACTTCCCTGGAACGCGCTTCCCCATTGGCCAGCGGCGAAAGCTGCGCGGATTGGCTCGGCGCCGTCTGGGGGCAGCCGCGCCGATTGGGCTCCTACCCCGCGCGGGGGCGGGCTGGGCCGCGGAGCGGGTTGCGATTGGCTCCGACCGGACGCGGGGGGCGGGGCGAAAGGCGGAGGTTGGGAGGGGCGCGGAGACGCCGCGCTCACTCCGTCGTTGCAGGCCGAGGCGCCAGTCGCAGCCTCCCGCGTCGCCGCCATCATGGTCAAGCTCGCCAAGGTGAGGCCGGGCCCGGCCTGGCCCTGCTCCCGCGCCCGGCCGCGGGGAGGGGAAGCGAAGGGCGAGACGCCGGTGGGGGGGGGCGGCCACGTGGTGTCTCCGCGCACGTGGCCCCCCCCCGGGCCGGGCCGGGCCTCGTGGTGTGGGCCGCAGAGGGGGTGGGGGCGGGAAACGGCACCTTGTAGACTGATTCGACCAGGGCACACGTGTTAGAGGGGCAGGCCTGGATGGGGCCTAGTCTGGGTGGGAGCAAATTTATCCTGAAATTGGTGAAGGTTTTTGTTCGCCCCCCCGTGTCCCGGGGCCAGTTGCGGGGCCCTAACTCGCCTAACACGCGGGCTCCGTTCCCGTCTCCCAGAACGCGAAGAATCAAGTCAAGCAGAAAAAAGCGCTGCCGCCGCCTCCCAAGAACGTGGACGACAGTGAGGAAGAGGAGTCTTCTGAGGAGGAAGAGAGCAGCAGCGAGGAGGAGGTGATCGCCCTTCTCTCGCGCCTTTTTTTGCAGCCAAGCGTTTCGTTCCTCAAGTCGCTTCATCGTTCCCAAGATGGGGGGAGGGGGACACTTAATCTTTCCCTAAACCAAGGCGGGGGGGAAATTGCTTAATCCTTTTTTAAATGGAGGGTGGCAGAAGCAGAGCCATTATTTGACAAGGGGTATTTTGCGTCTTGCTAAATAACCTTAAACCTTACAGGGGGTTCACCTTTTTGGCTGCATGGCTCCAAAAGTGCATCTAGTCCTGTGGTACTAGGCAGGGCCAGGATGTGGTCTGTAGGCTACGGGTTGAGCATCTCTTGTGTAGTCTTTTGTATCCATCCTCCATAAAGTTGGATGCTCTGATTAGCCTCCATCCCCCCCACCCCCCAAGTTTTGCAGAGCATCACCAAGGACACTGTTGATAGCCAGCTTGCTAATGGCTCTGAAAATTGGCACTTCTAGGACATGATTTGTCTTGGAGTTGCTGTATCATCACGCCTGTTCATTCCCATAACACAGCATGTTCAGCTGTAACGTGCTTGTTCCTAATCTGTGTGCAAATGAAGGGTAGCTGTTACAGCCAGTGTGACTTGGCCCTTGGGCAGGAAGGCCAAACTTCCAGCTTTCTAGAGACTTTGGCACATGGTCTCATTTGTGGGTTGTGACTTTGGTAGCTGACAATTTGAAACCAACTTTTTGAAGCACGTGTAGGAGTTGCTTAATCATTCCTCACTTGGTGTTTCTTTCTCTAAGGTGGTGGTCCCTCAGAAGAAAGTAGTTGTGAAAGCAGCAGGCACACCTGGCAAAAAAGCAGCTGCAGCTACCCCTCCTGGAAAAAAGTCTGCCCCTCCTGCTAAGAAGGTAGTGACTCCACCAGCGAAGAAGGCTGCTGCTCCAGCCAAAGGAGCGAAAAATGGAAAAAATGCCAAGAAAGAGGAGAGTGAGGAAGAGGAAGATGATGACAGCGAGGGAGATGAAGAGGATTCTGGTAAGACAACAGTCATGCAGTTCTTAACCTTTTTAGTCTCAAGCCACCTGTAATTCTTAGGAATTGAGTGGTACCCCATTCAGAAACTAATTTCTTTATTGCAGTGCTTAACACCTTGCAGATGGCACAGGCAGGCATAGATTCATAGATTGTAAAGGGCTGGAAGGGACCTCACAAGATGATTGAGTCCAGCCCCGCCTGCCCTTAGCTGCTTATCTCCTCACACTTTTTGCAGTACCTCAAGGTGCCTGACCACACGGGTTGGGAATCACCAAGCTATCAGTAGTTTAGCTATCTTCAGCGAGTACACTAAGATGGTCCAGTCCAGCTGCTTGTGCATTTTCCATCGCAGCTCTGTGATGTAGTTCCTCACAAGTGGCACAGGTCTGGCATAGCCTCAAGATGGAGGCAGTGAAAGAGAGATAAGCAAGTTAATGGTGGAGCTGTATGGAAGCACATGGCATTGGCTCTGTTAGTATTATGTGATGCTTAAACTGACAACTAGCTCTCTGTTTCCAGAGCTTCTAACTGGATCCAAGTTGGTGAGATGTTAAAGTTTCAGTCAAGGCTGTAGTAACAATAATGTGCTTGGTCGTAGTTTGCAGAACACAGAGTAATTGGCTATTGTTACAGATGAGTCTGAGGAGGAAGAGGAAGTCCCAGTGCCTCTGAAGCTTGCAGCCAAAAAACCTGTAGCTGTACCAGCCAAAAAACTGGTCGCTGTCCCAGCGAAGCAAGAGTCTGAAGAGGAAGAAGATGATGATGAGGATGATGATGAAGAGGATGGTATGTAGGCTGTGCTTGGTGTGACAGGGCTGAGATTAGGAGCACATGGTTTGAATTGGTGTGACTTGCTAAGAGGGTGCCAAAAGACTCCTTCTTAACTTTGCATTTTTAAAGCCAACTACTCATCTGTCCCACTTAGGTCTAAACTAGTTTTTATGGGGCTGCAAGAGCTTAGTGACGGAGGAGTGGTTAACATGTTACTAGTGAGTTAGTGCTTGCAGAGCTTCTTACTGTTGGTAGGACTTGTGGTATCATGGGTGGCACATATGGGCCCCCAGCCAAAATTGGTTCATGCTAGGTATGGAGATGCTTTAAGAGTTCTTTTTTAGATCTCGCAGGCTTAAATGAACAAGATGAGTTGTGTCCTATTCCCCTCAAAAGGGGAATGAGGTGAAGTTTCCTTGGCATTGCACAAAATTACAGTTTGTGTTCTAACATCTCTTATCACTTCAGACTCTGAGGAGGACGAGGCCATGGACATCACCCCAGTTCAAGTGAAAAAAGCAGCTCTAGTGAAGGCGGCTGCTGCTGCAGTAGCCAAGGCAGAATCTGAAGAGGAAGATGATGAGGACGATGACGACGACGACGATGATGATGAAGAAGATGACGACGAGGATGATGATGACGAAGATGAAGAGGATGAGGGGGGAAGTGAGTTGAACGTAGCTGTGTGCGAATTTGTGCTGTGCAGTAGCACACTGCTGTTTTCTAGAGCAGTTACAATTCTTGAGCAAGTTGTGCCTGAAGTCCTTGATTTGCATAAAACTGGAACTGATGAAAAGTGTTTGAAATGATGATGTGGTGGAAATCACACATGAGCGTTTCTCAAGATAGTCAAGTACTGATCCAGTTTGAAAGACTGGTTATCACTGGTGCCTTAGACCTTGGCTTGTATTTCAGCATCTTCCTGCCTTTCCCTCTGTTCCATAGAGCCTGTGAAGGAAGCACCTGGGAAACGAAAGAAAGAAATGGCCAATCAAAAGAGTGGCCCAGAAGTTAAGAAAAAGAAAACAAGTGAAGGTAAGTTAGAGAAGCAGCAGTCTGAAAAAGCTTCCTGAGTCTCCAGCTTAGCTCTTAAAGCACTTCTTCCCAAGTGTGAAACCCTGCTGGATGGGGGGTTTGTACAAAGGCTTTGACTGCTGGGGGCTGGTCAGCACAGGTGATGAGTACTAGGGACTTAATACTGAAGTCTGATGTCAGGTTTTTTTTAAATCTGATGTGCTGAAGTCTGGTGCAGTCAGTGAGTTACACCAGCGTTGTATTTAAGACGTATAACTTAACTATAGTGTGTGCGTGTGGTTTTTTTTTTTTTTATTTAAAGAAAATGCTGAAGCTTTCTCCCTCTTCGTTGGAAATCTGGACCCCAACAAGGACCTGGAGGAGCTGAAGACTGGCATCAAGGATTTCTTTGGCAAGAAGAACCTAACAGTCTTGCAAGTCAGAATCGGCACATCCAAGTAAGTTCTCTGCTAAACCTCTGCCTGCTGATGTTTGGAGTGGTCAATATAAATTGCAGGTGTACTTGATTAGCAGGCGAACATGAAATGGAAGAGGAATAGTTGGAGAGCGTGCAAAACTGCCTGAGAAGGTGTGACTGCTCAAAGAGGTGGGGTTTCCCCTGCAGCACATGTTATTTCATTTGATAGTCGCTGCCTCCTAGTCCTGTGGCTTTTTTCTAAGCATACCTGTCAGGCAGAGTAAAGCGTCCAAGTGAGTTTAACCAGGGAAACATAGAACAAGAGTCACTCAAATTTTCGATTCCCTTAAAGCAGTGGTGTCAAACATTCAGCTTGCAATGGTGTTCAGTCTGTCTGGCTGGTAATCCTGTACTTCTGAGGTATCAGAAGTTGACAGTGTGGCCTGTTGGATATGCTCACATGGTAGCAAGCCCCCAGGCTGACTTTGGTGTCCAGCCACTGGCCCCTTGCTGCTGCCTAAACGTGCCCCCACCTTTCACCTAGCCTGTGTTGCTGCCTGAGTACAGACCTACCACGGTTGTGTTTTTCCCCCTTGGTGCTGAGCACTGGGGGGGAAGAGCCAGAGGGCACTACTTTTTTTTTTTTTTTTAAATTCCCTTAGGCAGGGGTGGCCAACCCGTGGCACAGGCTTCCTCCTGTATGGCACACACATCAGGGAAAGAGCACAGTGGCAGATAGGGTTGGGAGCAGGCAGCAAAGTAACAGGTCAGGCAGGGAGCACAGGGCTGGGAGCAGAAAATGGGGTAACAGATCGGGCAAGAGAAGGGGATTGTGGCACTTGAGGAAGGTGTGGAGCAAACTTGTGGCATGCCTGCCAAAAGGTTGGCCCCTAATGCCATCTAAGAATGCTTTCCATCTCTTGTCTAGCAGCAGCTGTAAACTTTAATGGCTTCTGTGAAAGCTGCTTCCTGTGCTTAACTCTTCAATAGCAGTCCCTCCTGGGGATGACTTCCATAATGTCCTTTGGTACAAAGTCAAAAGATCAGTGTAGATTTTAATGCCTCTCCTTTTCAGGCGGTTTGGCTACGTTGATTTCTCATCAGCTGATGACCTGGAGAAAGCTCTCAAGTTCAATGGGAAGAAGCTCATGGGCTCAGAAATGAAACTGGACAAAGCAAGGACTAAAGAAAGCCAGAAAGAAAATAAGAAAGGTAGGAAACCATTTTGGTTCTTTGAACCTTTGCATTGGTCAGTGCAGTCAATTATACATTACTGCTGATATGCTCTTAGCAGTGCTTCTTTGGAAGCCAGTCTGCTAAAATCTTTTTATTGTCCTTCTAAGTTTCAAAGAAGAACTGGTAAAAGCACTTCAGTGTCTGAGAAAGTATTTAAGTTAACATTTTTTTGATCAAGTTCTGGCTGTAATCATCTGTCTGTCTCTGTTAAAATATGAAGTTCTCATCAAAAGGATTTAAATCCTTTTTCAGTTTTATCTGAACTGTGCATGTTTTAAGTCTGCTTCATGGCCTGGTAAATCTCAGACTAATACTCCTTGTGCCACATCTGTGAAAGTAGAATCTTGAGGAACAACGGAGGCATTGGGGAGGAAAGGAACTAGCTTTACTGACGCAGATAATTTTATCTTTCTCATTGTGGAACCTGGATTTTGTTTGTGCACAAATACCTTCTTAACTTTCGAGTAGCTCTTAATCTGTATATACACCATATTTACTGATGCCCATAAATATACAGCTTTATGTGGTGCTCTTCTTGGTCTAATTCTGAATGGCCTTATCTTGGTGTTTGGAGCTGATGTGATGCTTTAAAGTGAACAGGGTCTGTTACTACCTTTTCAGCATATTAGCAAGGCTGTACATTTTGTGTTTTCTTATTGTAGAGAGAGATGCCAGAACAATCTTTGTGAAGAACCTACCTTACCATGTAACCCAAGATGAAATTAAGGAAGTATTTGAAAATGCATTGGAGGTCCGGCTAGTTCCTGGCAAGGGCGGGACCAGTAAAGGGTAGGTAGCTGTGGTAGTTCTTAACCACCAGCCTGTTTTACATGTAAGCTTCTAGTGCAGCTCTCTTCTTTACCTTGGATTAATGTCTCTGCTGTTTCAAAACCTACCTCAAAAAATAAGCGAGAGAACACCTACTCAAAGTAAAACAGTGATTCAGTTCTTAATGCATTTGGCAGCTCAGAAGAAATATTGTTAATATGCTCTCCTTCATTTCAGAATTGCTTACATAGAGTTTAAAACAGAAGCTGAAGCAGACAAAGCACTGGAGGAGAAACAGGGCACTGAAATTGATGGCCGTGCTATAATCCTAGACTACACGGGGGAGAAGAGCCAGCAAAAAACTCAGAAAGGTATTTACAGGGCCCGATGATGCATGCAGGCTGCCATGATGACAGTTTTGCCAAGTGTCTTGTGCTTGCTTCACTAGCAGATGCTTTTCTTGCATGGTTCTCCTCTTGCCTTCCCATTGCTAACATTTCATGGGTTTTTTTTGTTTGTTTTGTTTTTTTTTAAATCCTGTGTTCTGAAAATGATTGATTGGGCTGGGGAAATTGCACCATCAATCTTTTGACCAGTGGGGGCCAGTCTTTTTGGCGGACATGCTACTAATTGGCCCCACACCTACCCCAACCACCATTCTAGTCCCCTCTCCCTGCCCAATCTGATGCTTTGCGTTTTTTGTTGGCTCACCCTGCCCGTCTTCTGCTCGTGTTCTGCTCCCTGCCTTAGTTGCCCTTTTGCTGCCTGTCCCCTCCTTCATCTTTAGGGCAGGGGTGGGCAAAATGCAGCCCGCCAAGCTATTCTATCCGGCCCGTGGGGCCCCTGAAAAATGTAGAAAATTAATATTTCGCTGCCCCTGGCTGCCTGTCACGTGGCCCTTGATGGCTTGCCAAAACTCAGTAAGCAGCCCTGCACCCGAAATAATTGCCTGCCGTGTGCTAGAGCCTTGAAAATCTGTACATGTATCACCCCTCCCCCCCCCCAACACCGTTGTTTTTATGCAGAAAAGTCTGTAAGTGTGGAGATCTCAGTTGTGCATTTGTCTCCCTGTGTAGGTGGCATGGGAGGAGGAGAGTCCAAGACCCTCATTCTGAACAACCTTGCATACAGTGCAACAGAAGAAACTCTTCAAGAAGTGTTTGAAAAAGCTTCATCTATCAGAATGCCACAAAATGAACAAGGAAGGCCTAGGGGGTATGTAAGAGTTGACTACGGTTTTTTGTTCTCTGTTTGGGTAACATTAATTTTAAAGAATGCATATGATGTAATAGTGATCCAGCATACAGGAACAAGGCTCCTGACTTAATGCTTTTCTCTTCTATTAGCTTTGCATTTATAGAATTTTCTACAGTTGAAGATGCTAAAGAAGCTTTGAACTCCTGTAACAACACAGACATTGATGGCAGACAGATCAGATTAGAATTTACCACGCCAGGAGGACAGAAAAGGGACTTTGGCGCCAGGGGAGGATTTAATCGTAAGTGCTCTGTGCTTTATCCTTTGACCTTTTTTTCTCTTTTCTGTGAGATGCTTGTGGTTCACCCATGAAAATTTAAATTCTGTTGTCCGAGACCTGGATAGATGATGTGGAAGGACCTGCTTTCTTGAGAGCTGGTGCTGGAGGTGATGACTGATTATCTGAGATACTGATGAAAATTATCACAGAAATCCTAGTTAGTCAATACTGATCCAGCTTTACTGGTTACAGCTTAGTTAGGAAAATGAGTCAGTTTTTGTGAGTGTCTTCTGTTGAACCAATTTGCTGCCTGGTGTAGTGTCATTGCTTTAGCTATCAGAAATGAGGTAGAGGGCTATGCCACCTCAGCATCGTCATGTAATATTGTGGTGGATACTCATGGATTCCTGGACAATTCAAGCTGTCCATATTGCCAACTGGGCACAATACCTGTTTGCCTAAGCTCCCCTTATGGATGATAGGGCTTGATGGGAAGCTGGCTCTCAGAAACCTGCTTCCAGACAGAAACGTTACAATGTGGGGGATTTACAAGTGGGTTTTCTTTCTTTTAGAACAAAGCAAAACGCTGTTTGTCAAAGGTCTTTCTGAGGATACAACAGAGGAGACATTGAGAGAGTCGTTTGAGGGCTCCATAAAAGCCAGAATAGTCACGGACAGAGACACTGGATCTTCCAAAGGGTATGTCGCATCCTAATCTGCCTGAGAGGAAATTTTCCTCTTGGAAAAGGGTCTCAATCCATTGCCATCCAGATCGATCTTGGCAAGTCATTACCTTGAACAAAACACCGCATACCTCTTTGCCTTTGGTAACCTTGAGATGTTCTGTTGCTCCTTCTCAATGAGCTCCTTCCTGCCATAAAATCAGTGGCAGTCTATGGATTCGCACGAGAAGAACATTAAAAGCTCAGTGCTGGCTTATTCACTTTCTGGTCTTGTCAGATAACGTGATTAGCTATGGCTGGACACTTGACTTGACTTGCTACTGACGAACAGGCAACACTATGCTTATAGCATTTGTTATCAGATAATAAAGTTATGGAGATGTGGGACTCCTAGACAGCCGGCCAGTGTTAATTGTGCCTCACCTACCAACAGATGTTGCATGCCAGGGCTTTGTACTCCATGCCAGGGCTTTGTACTCTGCTGCTTTTTCTTCGTGCTCCTTACACAGGTTAAGAAAACTGAACTATTGTCATAAACTTGTCAGGCTTTATCTCTGGTGCAGTGCTGAGTACAGCAAGTGCATTTGGACCTGAAGACACTGCCAAAAGGTGTAGTCTATTGATTGAGCACAGCATATGAACCAAGATCTGGCATTCAGTTCCAGCTCTGTCCTCATCCAGATAAAGGCAGAGGGCACGTGGTGTTGTGTGTCTTTAAGATGGAGAATCTACCATGTGTAGTGATGGATGCGGTAGTGAAACCCCCTTGTGTCCATCTAGCTACTTAATGCACATACATAAAATTGCCAAGTGTGAGCAAATTGAATTTTGAAAAACCAAGGCATTAGAGAATGATTCTAGGCTAAGTGTATTGGGAAAGGTGCCTGAGTTTCTGTCATCTTTAGATTCATCCATTAAAGATGCCAGAAGGCTGAGCAGGTTGACTTGCAGGGCTGTGTTCAGTGGCCATTGCAGTCATGGCTGAGCTCTCGTCTTGCCTCTGTAGGTTTGGTTTTGTGGACTTCAGTTCCCCAGAAGAGGCCAAAGCGGCTAAGGAAGCTATGGAGGATGGCGAGATTGATGGGAACAAAGTCACGCTGGATTTCGCCAAGCCCAAGGGTGACGGTCCGCGTGGCGGTGGATTCGGCGGCGGATTTGGGGGCCGTGGAGGCAGAGGTGGCCGGGGCGGCCGTGGTGGATTTGGTGGCAGAGGTGGTGGTCGAGGATTTGGAGGTAGGTGATCTATTGAGCCATGTGTTCAGGGCTCACTGGGTTTGCCCGCTTGCTTTGGACAGCAGCGCAAGAGCCCCAGCAAACGATGGAGCTGCTTATGTTGAATATAGCACGTTGTGACCTGCCCAGATAGGAATCCAGGAGGGCATTACGGCTGTTGGGTTTGTGCAGACATGACTTTGCTTTCTAATCACCTCTTAAATCTGCTTCCAGGCAGAGGAGGAAGCTTCCGGGGAGGCAGAGGAGGAGGAGGTGATCACAAGCCCCAGGGGAAGAAGATCAAATTTGACGACTAAACTTTCCCTTTCCCCCTCTCCTCTCTGAGACACTCTGAAAGGACTCCGGGGTTTTTATTCTCCCCTTGTTATTGACGGAGCCTCCCGAGGACATTCCAAGATGCAAAGCAGTACTGAGAGCCACTTGGAAAGCAGCAAACTTCATTTCAAGGAAGAGCACCATTTTGAATGGTGACTTTCAAAGGAACATTTTAAAGAAATGAGCAGTAGATGTGGGAGTTCCCCTTGTCTGTGAGTTGTCATTGAATTATTATAACCTTTTACCCATGTACAAAAATATTTTTTTTCCTATTAACTTCTGTAGCATTTTTTTTTTGCTGTAAAAATGCACAGCGTTTTATCATGATTTGTGCCTCGGCGCACTGCCTCGGGCAGATTAAAGGGCCTCGACTGGTGCCTGGTTTCTGCTATTCAGAAAGGGGAGGAGGGGAGCAAGCAGTTGGGGGCAGGGGAGAGGGGGATCTTCCTTTTGGTAGGAATAGCGCCAGCCTTCTGCCATCCTATCTGATTTTTTTTCAGCTGCCTTCTCCCCTATACATGTTGCTGATAAGCACCTGAACTTGGAGGTGTAGTCGGAAGGAGGACTGCTGAGGCTTTACACTAACTACATACGCAGCTCTCTTTGCCCTTGCTTTTTAAGCCAGTATATCTTATTCTCATGTGGCCATTTTAAGAAGAGTTTTGCATATCAGGCATGCAGCAGCTATCACTTTCAGACATCTGGACAGCAGTGTCCGGTCTGCTTAATTGGCGGCTGTGTGTTTCTGGGCGTTCACCCCCTGCTAGGCATCCAAGTGTGAATGGGGGCAGTGACTGGAGAGTCAGTGGGTCACACAGGTAGCAGAGGTACAGGCATACTGGATGAAAATCAAGTTGTCTAGGACGGGGATTCCCAACCCCTGGCGGAGCCAGGCCGCAAAGGGTTGGCTGCCGGTCTGCCAGACCGGAAGTGACTGTGGACTGGAAGTGACCAGCATGCTGCGGACTGGCAGCCTCCTTGGGGTCATCAAGGGGGTTGACTAGCCCGGCCATGGCTTGCTAGGCCGCAGTTTTACCTATCCTCAGCATAAAAAGATTGGGAACCCTTGCTCTAGGCCTGCAAGTGACAGGAGCTATGTGCTAAGAGCCCATGAGGGTTGGACCTACTTAGGGCAAAGACATCCTGTGCCACAGAGACTGTTAGGTCTGGAAATGAGTGGCTACTTCGTTATTTCTAAAGCAGGCCTGCCTCGGCCTTCCATTTGTGTGGAATCTCCTGACAAGGAGTCCTGAGCACCACCATGCAAAGGTGATAGTGCAGATTATTCAGGCTCTCACCAGGCACCACAGCCCCTCATCTAACATTTGGCTTAAATGCAGGTGGTCATGAGAGAGTGGTTACTCTAGAAGGCTGGGGTCCCCTCCCCAAACTCTTCCTTCCTAAAACCAGCCTGCTGGTGATCTCACTATAGCCTCAGTGGGGCTGTGCCCCTTGGCCTCATCCATGTGGAGATGGTGACAGGTGCTGCAAGCAAGTTGAAGGCTCTTCTGTTCCTGGTTACCCCAGGGATGGGGCTGCGGTGTGATATTTGGGTGATGGTATAAAGCCCTAGTTCCAAGGGATTCCCTGGCAACTGCAAGGAAGGAAGGAGCTTGTCCTGGCCCCGGCCCTGGGGCAAAGCTGCTGCAGCAGGCAGTCTCCAAGATGTCTTCCTAATATTCATACACTTCTGCCCCCTGCCCATTTACTACGGCTTGAGTTGTACAACATATGAGCCTGTCTCCCAGCCAGGCAGCTGGAAATGCTGTGCTTATGGCTTTGAAGTGAGTGATAGCAGCATATGCTTGTACACAGCCCTGTGCTGAACACCTGCTGGTACCAGCTGCCCATGGAAAAGTGGAAACTTCCCTGCGTCCCAGGGCAGTGTCTCCTGTTGCAGCGTAGTGCTGGATGTAAGCCTGACCTGGACTTTTACCTGGCGGTTTGAGGGCAGCTTGTGGGTTTACCTGCTGAAGCTTCTGCTTTCCAGTGCAGCCTGCATCGCTGTACATGGCTCAAAGTGCATCCAAGTCAGGGCTGGCCCTTGGGGTTAAACTGGAGCCTCTGGACCTCATCTGCCTATTGCTGCTATCAATTCAAGCTAGTGGCAGGGGGATAAGGGGGGATAGCAACCATTCCCTGACTCCAGCAGCCACCCTGGTGCCACTGGAGTCGAGTTGTCTGTTGGGTTAAATCATAGCAGTAGCGTGTCTCCGCCCCACCTTGTTGCAGGCCGGTAGTTGTACTGGCAGATGGTAGGTATCCACCTGGGCAAAGAGCTGTGCTTCTCCATACTGCCCTTCCAACACTTGTCCCCACACTGCTGGGTCAGCTGCTTTGAAGTACTTGCTGAACGGGTACCAAGCTCACGGGGGCACCCTAGAGCCGTGTTTTCCGTATGGAGAAATAGGAGTCAAGATCTACTTGTGCCAGTCATGCAGCCAGCGCCTGTCTCTGGACTACTGGCCCTGAGCTTGGGCAGGAGGGCAGTGTCCTTCGCTTCTTGCCATGACACTGCTGGCAGCCTTCAAATCTGGGCCTCTGCCAGCTCAGGGCAGGGTGGTGGGGAGGTACCGTGCTTCCATACAGGGCCAGGGACTGCTTGCCCCTGCACGGACATGTGGGCAGATGCTCCCCCCTCCATTGCACCACATCTCTGGCAGCTCCCCTGTGGCTGTACTGTACAGGTCCTCTCCTGGCCCATGCCTGTGCTGGGTGAGGCAGAAGAAGCTGGGGCAAGGAGGGTGGCTTGGGGACAGTGGCAGCTGCTGTAGCAAGGTGCAGGGCCAGCTGTGGGTCTCGTTAACATTTCACAGGGGCTAGTGGGGTGGTGCAGCCCCAGGTAGCAGCTTCTGGTGCTAGAGCGGCTGGTGACAACTGAGCATGGTCCCTCTTGCACTGATGCTCTGGGGATGCACAAGTGCCCCGTGTGCAGGGACTTGGAGGTGGTTGTGTTGTCAGCCCCAGGGTGACGAGGGGAGGACGAGCTCTGCTTTGAGGGTGGCCGGGCAGGTCCCAGGTGACAGCTGCAGTTGCCTGCCTCAGGCCCGGCCCTGCGATGGCCTGGTGCGGAGGGTGATTTGGGCTTCAGCCATCTTAGGTGATACGGGCTGCGGCACGGGAGAGCTGGGCTGGCAAATGGTTGCAAAAGCCCCGCTGCGCTGGCCTGCAGGGGCACTAGGTGGCAGCACCGGCTTTGCAGCCAGCTGCTGCCGTATGTCCCGGGTTCGCGTGTCGACGTGGGCTGGCAAATGGAGAGCAGCTCCTGGTGCCAGCGCCTGGTTCCCTTTGCCCGGGAGTGGAAGGGAGGGGTCAGCCGTCCTGGGCAGAGATGAGGGGAGCCGCAGCCTTGGGCTAAGTCAAGCAGCAGGCACTGTGGAGTTGCGCCTTGTAGATGACCCCAAGGAGGTGTGCAGTCTGTATGTGTACCCAGTCTGTGCGGGTGAATGTATATGCACTGTACACAGTCGGCAGTCTGTGTGTATGTACCATGCACGTGTGTGCGTACAAGCTCTGTGTGTAGACACTGTGTACACAAGGTGAGTGTGAGTATACACGTATGTATGGACACTGCGTTGTTTGTGCAAGCTATATATGTGTGTGTATGGTATATAGCTGTGTATGTGTGCACACAAGCTGTGTGTATGTATATACACTGTGTGTGTGTGTACAGTGTTTATAAACACTACACAGTCTATACACTGTACACTATTTGTGCACATGTGTACACATGCACTATATGTAGGGACAGTTAAAAGTTTGTGATGGATGTGTTTGTGTACAATGTGTGCGCGTGCACCCACATGTGCAACAAGCTTTCATGAACTGTCCCAGCCCAGGCAGGGCTAGTAGCTGCCGAGTTACAGCAACCCTTGGCTTTGCCTTGACAAGGTCTCGGGGCCCTTCAGTCCCCCTGAGATTTGGGAGGGCAACACAGGGTACGCAGGCAATCCAGGAAGGTTTTGGAGAGCCTTGGGGCCGGTTTCCAGGTGCAAGTGCTGGAGCAGCCAACTAGGGGCCCTGCTCTTCTTGCCCCGCTGCTCGCAGATGGGTGAGTTGGAGGGGGATGGAGAAGTGGATGGCAACTTGGGCAGCAGTGACCACGAGAGGATTGAGTTCAGGATCCTGAGGACAGGAAGGCTGGAGAGCAGCAGAGTAAGGACCCTGGACTTGAGAAAAGCAGACTTTGCACTTAGGGAACTCATGGGCAGGATCTCCTGGGAAGCTGGTCGGCGGGGAGAGGGGTCCGGGAGAGCTGGCGGCACTGGAAAGAAGCCTTACTGAGAGTGCAGGACCAAACCATCCCCATGGGCAGGGAGACTAGCAAGTGTGGCAGAAGACCAGGGTGGCTTAGCAGGGAACTCTTCAGTAAACTACGTCACAAAAAGGAAGCTTATAAGAAATGGAAACTTGGATAAATACCTAGGGAGGAGTATAAGAGCATTGCTCAGGGATGAAGTCAGGAAGGCCGTAGTGCAATTGGAGTTGCAGCGAGCAAGGGATGTGAAGGGAAACAAGGGTTTCTACAAGTATGTCGGTAGCAAAAGGAGGATCAGGGAAAGCGGGGGAGGCAACCTAGTGACAAGATGCAGAAAAGGCTGAAGTGGTCAATGCTTTCTTTACCTCAGTCTTCACAGGCAAGGTCAGGTCACAGACTAGAGCACCAGGGAACTCCAGAGCAGTCAGCCTCACCCCAGGCCCTGGAAAAATCATGGAGCAGATCCTCGAGGAATTCATTGTGAAGCACTCGGAGGAGAAGGTGATCAGGAACCATCAGGATGGATTCACTGGAGCATTGATCTCATATATAGAATACAGCCCTCTGTATATACTGCTCGCACAAAGGCTTTGCTAAACCGCTGGCACACTAGCCAGTTGTGCAGACCCATGACCAGGGCCATCCCTGGGGGAGGTGAATCAGGGCAACCATCCTGGACCCAGCGCTTTGGGAGACCCCGCAGAGCTGGGCGGAGCAGTGACTCGCATCCAGCTGCTTGCTATCCCCCCCCACACTGACGACATCGATGGTGGTGGCAGCTTCTTCAGGACAGGGGCCCGTGGGATCAGAGCACCACATGGGCTGATTTGCCCCGGGCTCTGCACCCTGCTCAGGGTGGTGAAGCATTGGAACAGGTCACCCAGAGAGGTGGTGCAGTCTCCATCCTTGGAGGTTTTGAAGACCCAGGTAGACAAAGCCTTGGCTGGGATGATGTTGCTGGGGCTGGTCCTGCTTGGAGCAGGGGGTTGGACTGGATGCAACCTCCCGAGGTCCCGTCCACCCCCATAGTTTATGATGAGAATAGGACCAGCTTTCCCATGGCTGAAGCAAAAGCTGTTTCCTGTTTCTGATCATCCCCGAGGAGACAGCCACTGTGCAACGACTCAGCTGGCGCATCTACACCTGGCCATACCGTGCATTTGTTACTGCACCATCATTTAGTACTTCCTTTTGGACGGCACAGTAACAGCCCGTGCTGCCCTGTGCCTGCCAGGCACGGCTATTTTTTACTGCTACGTCACCATAGGAATGCACTGTACAGACTCCGGCAACATAGCGATAGCGTCACAGGTTTTGCCAAGACACTCCAGCACTGCAGCATACCGCTATCGCCTCGCAGCGTCTGGTGTTGACACCCGCTGCGATGCTGCTCTGGTTTCCTCTCCTGCATCTGCTTTTCTTCAGTGCCACACAAGCCTGGGCTGACCCCTCAAATGGGTGCACCCGGGGTCCACATGGCCTGTAAGTAACCCCGGGCACAGTCCTCAGCCGCCTTGTTTCTATCAGCAATGCTTCCCCCTTATATACGTGTGTGTGTGTGTGTGTGTGTCTGTGTGTGTGTGTATATATATACACACACACACACATACACATACTGCCAGCACAAAGGCTTTTCTAAAGCACCGGCACACTAGCTGTTACCTTGTGCCTTGTTCTAGCGTGCACACCCATGACACATTAATACTGGTGCAATTTGCCTTTACCCGGGGACAGGCTTTCTTTCTTACAGGACCTCCTCCGGCGGGCTTTAGACTAAGTTCATCCAGGGATGGGGATCCACAGGAGCAAGAGACAACTCAACCGGGTGTAGGACCTGCCCAGGTAAGCGCTCAGGTATACACCAAGGGACCAGTTGTCTCTCAGGAAGGGGGGTGCCCAGGGCTCCCACAGGGGGATTAAGGCATCTCTTCACTAATGCCAGAAGCCTGGGGAACAAGCAGGAGGAGCTTGCTCTCCTGCTTGCAAGTAGTAAACTTGACCTGTCTGGCCTAGTGGAGACATGGTGGGATGAAACATTTGACTGGGCAGTAGACATAGAGGGCTATAGGTTGTTTAGAAGAGATAGGAAGGGGGAAAAAGGTGCATGGGGGGTAGTGCTCTGTGTCAGGGACCAGTATACCAGCTCTACCTGCCAAATGGGACCAGAAGAAGGCTTAACTGAGACCCTGTGGGTCAAACTTCAAGGAGGGCGGGAGGAGAGGGATCTGGCGGTAGGGGTTTACTACAGGCCACCACATCAGGAGGAAGAGCTGGATCTGGACTTCTCCAGGCAGCTGGGGGAGGCCGTGCGTGCAAAGATGTTGTGCTCATGGGGGATATGAATTATCCTGACATCAACTGGGAGGGGCAGTCGGGCAGGTTGAGCCACTCACGAAGGCTCCTGACGTGCATCCAGGACCTGCACCTCGTGCAGGAGGTGCTCGTCCCCACGAGGCAAACGCCATCCTGGATCTGGTGTTAGCCCCTGGGGACGACCTGGGGGAGGTGCTAGTACAAGGGAGGTTGGGGACAGTGATCATGAAATGATCCCATTTGCTATTCAGAGGAAGGTGGGGAGGGGAACTAGCACAGGGCAAATGCTTGACTTTAGGAAAGCCAACTTCAATGTGCTCAGGGCAGTAGTCAGGGAGGCACTCGGAGCCCGGGGGGTGGCTAGTCTGGGGGTCCAGGAAAGGTGGTCCCTCCTCAAGGAGGCTATCCTTGGGGCGCAGCAGGATGCAACTCGTCTGCTCAGGAAGGCGGGAAAAGGGTCCAAGAAAACTTCATGGCCGAGCGTGGATATCCAGGCTGGCCTGAGGGCAAAGAAAAAAGCGTACTGGCGGTGGAAGCAGGGGGCAGGGAGCAAGGAGGAGTACACCTCCCTGCCCCGAGCTTGCAGGGATTTGGTGAGGAAGGCGAAAGCAGCACTGGCGCTCAGATTCGCTTTTGGGATTAAGGATGACAAAAAGTCCTTCGAGTATATAGGTAGCAAGAAGACGTCTTGGGGTCACATTGGACCCCTACGGGGCGGGGCAGGGCAGTGGGTGACACGCGCGAGAGAAGGCCGAACTCTGCAACAAGGTCTTTGCCTCTGTGTCCCTGTCCGCTGACAACGGGGCGCTCTCGGGTGACAGCGCAGAGAGGCCCGGGAAGGCTGTGAGTCCCCCGACTGTTAGTTCAGACCTAGTTAAGGATAGCTGGAGGGCTTAGATGTGTCCAAGTCGGTGGGTCCAGAGGACCTTCATCCGCGGGTGCTGAGGGGGTTGGCTGGTGTCACTGCGGAGCCATTGGCACGGCTGCTCGAGGACGCCTGGTGCTCGGGCCAAGTCCCTGAGGACTGGAAAAGGGCCAGTGTGGTCCCTATTTTCAGGAAGGGGAGGAAGGAAGAGCCTGGCAACTACAGGCCAGTCAGCCTCACTTCTGTCCTGGGGAAGGTCTTTGAAAAAATGATCAAGGGCCACATTTGTGAGAGCCCTGCAGGGGAAGGGATGTTGAGGGGTCACCAGCACGGGTTCGTGCCAGGCCGATCCTGCCCGACCAACCTGGTCTCTTCCTATGACCAGGGAACAAAGAGCCTAGATGGGAAGGAGGAAGTCCATGTCTTCTCTTGGACTTCCAGAAGGCTTCGACGTGGTGTCCCCCCAATTCTGGTGGGCAAGCTGAGGGGCTGCAGCATGGACGAATGCACAGTCACCTGGGTGGCAAACTGGCTCCAGGGGCGCACCCAGAGGTGGTGGTGGACGGGTCGGTGTCGACCTGGGGGGTGTGCGTGGCGGGGTCCCCCAGGGCTCGGTCCTGGGGCCGGTGCTGTTCAACATCTGCATCGGCGACCTGGACGAGGGGGTGGCGAGCGCCCTGCTCAAGTTCACTGGTGACACCGAGCTGTGGGGTAAAGTGAATACGCCGGCAGGCAGGGACCGCGTCCAGGCAGAGCTGGAGAGGTTGGAGAAGTGGGCGGATCTGAACAGGATGCGGTTCAACAAGGACAAGTGCAGGGTGCTGCACCTGGGGAGAGGGAACCAGCATTACGGTTATAGGTGAGGGGCTGCCCCTCTCAGCACAGGGGCAGAGAGGGATCTTGCAGTCAGGGTTGACTTGAGGATGAATACGAGTCGCCAGTGCAACGAAGCAATAGGCAGAGCCACCCGCACCCTGTCCTGCATCAACAGGGGCATCACTACCAGGTCCAGAGAGGCCTTGCTCCCCCACTATGCAGCGCTGGTCCGGCCGCAGCCGGAGTCCTGTGTCCAGCCCTTGGCGTCACACTTCAGGAGGGGCGTGGGGAGCCTGGAGAGGGTCCAGAGGAGGCCACTCGCATGGTCGAGGGCCTCCGTGGCCAGCCCTACGAGGAGAGGCGGAGGGACCTGAATCTCTTCAGTCTCCGCAAGAGGAGACTGAGGGGGATCTTGTGGCTGCTACAACCTTATCGGGGCTCGGGGAAAGTCTGTTCCCCAGGGCCCCCCTTGGGGTCACCAGGAACAACGGCCACAAGCTGAGGGAGGAGAGGTTAGGTTGGATATTAGGAAGAACGACTTCACTTCACGGTAAGGGTGGCCAGAGCCTGGAATAGGCTGCCCAGAGCGGTGGTGCTCTCACCTTCCCTGGGGATCTTCAAGAGGAGACTGGACAGGCACCCGGCTGGGGTCTTATGACCCCTCCACCCCCAGTGCTGCTTTCTGCCCGTGGCAGGGGGTCGGACTCGATGATCTGTCCAGGTCCCTCCCGACTCAGTGATTCTGTGACTGTGACAGGATAGTGGTCTTCAGAGCGGCTGCCAAGAAGAAGAGGGACAACTTTTGTCTCTTGCTGCAGAGAGAAGGGTACAGCCCAATGAATGGCTTGAAGCTGGCTGAGCTTGCAGATCGGGAATAACTTCTTCACTGTTCGAGCAGGGAGGCGGTGGACTAGATGCCCAGGGCAGGCGTGGACTCTATCGCTGGAGGTGCTCGCCAGGGGTTGGGCAGCCACCGGTCAGGGATGATCGAGGCGCAGTGAAGCCTGTCTTCTACCATGGGCATTTCCCAGGCTTCCAGGTTTTGCTGCTTGCCCCGTGGTGCTGGGAAGGAATTTGTTTCTTCTTTTGTTACTACCGGGTGTTTTTAAGCCTTCCTCGGAAGCACTGGGTGTTGCTGCAGCCCAGGCTGGGACTTTGCCTGAGCTGTCCCAATGCTCCTGCTGATATTTAAACCCGTAGGTGCCTGGCCAGAGGGTCTTGTACCCCTGCTCAGGGTCAGACTGATGCCACTTCAGGGATCAGGAAGGCATTCCAGCCCTTGCTCAGACTGGCTTGGACTCTGGGAGATTTTGCCCCGCTCCGTAGTGGAGGCACAGCTCTCCCTGGCAGCTCTCAGGTCTATTTTTACACCCTGTGCAGCAGCAGGATGATGGCTACTGTTGTCCCCCTGCTTTACCTGGGGCAGGTTTGGGTGCCCTGCCTTGCCGTTGTATCAGGGTTGACAGTGTCGTTTTATTGATAAATTAGCTAATGGATTTGCTGGGATGGTTTGAATAGGGGTGATCCTGCTTCAGGCAGGGGTTGGACTAGATGGAGCTCCCTGCCGACAACACATCTCTGACTCTAGGTGCAGCCTTAGGCCAGTGTAAGTCTCCCCCCTCTGGGGGGTAACTACCTCTGGGTCATCAGTAGCTACACACACGTATAAGTTGCCCTGGTGCACCCGTCATGTGTCTGCAGCTGCCGTCAGCTTATAACTGGGGGGCCAGAGGGGTTCAATGCAGCTAGGGTATTACCAGTTCCCTTCATATGAGGTGTTGTAACAGCATAACCCCCCCGGGTGAGAGGATCATCTATCCTATCTGGACACCCGTGGAGCGCCCATCAGCGTACAGCCCAGTGCAAGTCACGCCGGTGCAGATAATCTGCAGATGAAATGACCTGTTGCAACCTCAGCTTCAACTCTACTATGAAACATGAACTTGCAGTTCAACCCCGGAGAACTTTTACAATCTTTTCTCCAAACGCCTGCTGTAGAAAGGATGTGGCCAGAAAGCTTGCAATTAAAGCTTGCCGAGATCCAGTTGGTCTAACCACATGATTCAACTACATGTCTTCCTGTCACTCGGTTGCCACCTTTATGTCCTGGGTCACACATACATTTCTGAGGAAGTTTTCACATTCCTCAGCTGTTTCCGCACATCGCTTGCTCCTTCTTCCATAACTGGTAGGGCGGGCAGGGGGTGTTGTCCTGCGGGGCCAGGCCAACTCTCAGGATCTCAAAATTGCGCTGTTAGATGGGAGAGTATGACACAATTGCACATATTCACACACAACGCTCAATTAGGCACATGCACACACACTAGGCGCATGCACACACTACCAACTCAGGCACATGTGCATCCAAGATCACCAGTTTAAGTGCACGCACACCTAGCACCTACATTGAACACCTGCAAGAGTAAATTGGATGCTTACCTTGCTGGGATCCTATGACCCCAGCTGACTTCCTGCCCTTTGGGCAGGGGGCTGGACTCGATCTCCCGAGGTTCCTTCCAGCCCTGATGTCTATGAAATGTATGAAATTCAAGCACACACACACCATGAACACCAAAAAATAAGCAAAAATCAGTACCCGCACTCCCAATACATGTACACGGATTACTAATTCATACACCACGCATACGATGATATATATATTTGCCAGTTCACACCACACACCTACACACACAGGTGAGTTCCTGACTTGGGTGGTGCGGTGTGCATGTGTGTGCTTGGGGGACTTGGGGTGTCTAGGGTGCTTGGTGACTATGGGAGGGGGAATTAAGGGTCAAAGATTTCCGGAAGGACGGGAAGGAGGGAGCTGGATGGGGGTTAAGATGAGGGAGAGAAAAATAAGAGCGTGACAGTTGCTGGGGCCGGGATTAGAACTGGCCCCAGGTCTAGGATCCGCAGACAGATTCAATTTTTAGAGCGGGTGTTTCCAATGATTTGTCTCGTACCTTTATGCTATTCATATGTATTTAAACTGTGACAACTTCCAACAGGCCAACCGCACCACATGCAGCAAAACAACACCAACGGACAAGACAATTTTTTGTTGTCGTAATTTTTGCCACGGCTTAGATGAGGAAGACGCTGCGGGGGGTAATGGGGCCTCGTGGTCGACCGCTCGTCTTTGCTACTGGATTGAGATTACACTGCGGTTTCTGCAAAAGAAACCAAGCACACACAACCCTGCCAAGGAAAACTCCTTGCAGTGGCTGGTCATTCGTATTTGCACACGTACAGCGCTGACGCGTACCGTGGCAGTGCACGCAGCGCTGCCATTTTGGGGGTTTTCTTCTGTGCAGGGAAGGGGGAGCAGTTCCCTACAGGAAGGCAGCCGTCGTAAGTCAAGGGCTTTTTCGGCCTTTTCCTACCTCAGCATCGGGGTGGGCACAGACCAGCCCGTCTGACTGGCTTTCCCAGCGGCTCGGAGCCGGTCCTTGCCGCTAGCCAAGAAGGGTGGCCGGCAGGACAGAGAAGACGGCTTACCCTGTTCCTTGAGGGTCAGGTCACTTACTGAACCAGGGGGCTCCCAAAATTAATTGCTCAGTGGAGCCCTCCCATTGCTGGAAATGTGAGATTGAGGGATGCCAATACCCTTGTTACAATTAAGCCAAGGTGTCATTTTAAAGATGGGGTTTTCCTTTAGGAGGGACAATTTCTCCCTCCGAATTTGTACTCAGAAAGCCTTTTCCATGTTCTCTTTGCTGGGCGTTGTGAAAGCTTTAGGATGCTCGGGGGAAAACAATGCCATTGCTCCTTGACCATACATTTAAAATGATACCAGGGCTTTTATACCAAGGAGATAGGAAACCAAGCAAACAGCAATAAAACCCGCGTTAGGAAATGTAACACTGAAAACCACTTGACCCCTCCTGCTACAGCTGCGATCATTGCGGGGTACTGGGCCTTTCAGAACGGAGCAAAATTCAAATTGCACTGAGCCTGTGTGCGATGAGCTCCTGACCTAACGAACGACTGTCAAGGAGCTAGACGCCTCTTTGTTCCCTGTGAATATTTACACTGCATTGGTGGTCCCTCCTTGAAGACACCTGCCTGCCTCTTGCCCCCTTTTTCTCTGCCCAGACTTTAGGAAATGCCTTCATTCAATTAACCCATTCATTCACTTGATCACAGCACAACCGTAACAGCTGCTACCACCTTTCTTCCTAGCACACCTGTGTTATACCCACACTATTTCTGGCTGTATCTCACCCCCGTTACCAACAAGAGTACACTTTTACACTTGTGGCAGTCTCTGCCTTGCAACACAGGCACAGAGCAAACGCACACCGCTGCTTCACTCCCTGTTTTGCACAAACCCCTCGACAACCTCTGCGATACAGCCCGCTTCTTAGGCTTTACTTCTCTTACAAACACTCATGGTTTGTAGCAGAGACGTAGTCATAGTTGTCTCTGCTACCGACTTCCTATCGGCCCAGCGACAGGAGTAGTTGTACTTAACCCAGACAGACCCCAGCGTGATCCCAGGCGCTTGGAGATCTGGACACACTTTTCCTAAAAGCAACTGCACCTTTTCCCTGCTCTTAGAGCAGTCATTCCTAAAATTGCCTGCTTACTCTTTCTTCCTACCTGCTCTAGCATTCAAACTCTGTTCATCTCTTACTCCCTCCCCTCTTTTGAAACACTTTCCACAGCTCTCTCCTGCCTCACAGCCTGTTTTCCCACCCCCCTCTTCTTCCTTTCCCACTCTCTATCAGCCCCAGGCTTGCTGAATCTCTCTCTGTAAGGAGACAAACCTTGAACGAGTGAACCATGCATCTTTGCTCATGAATTTTGCTGGAGAGCTGGGGTTACTTGTGGTCAAGTGGCCCCGGGGTTACACGAGGTCACTGGTGCTGGGGTGGCAGCAAGGAGGAAAGAGAGAGGCAGAAAGCTGGGAGACGGCTGCTGCATCCTGCCCTGAGACTTGCTGGGTTGTGTCTGCTTTCTGCAAGCACCTTGCAGCGAGGCCCACCAACAGGTCCCGACCTTGCCCAGCACCGAGCGCGGGGGTGCCGGCTGGAGAGGCCCCGGGCTGCGCTGCTAGTGCCCGCAAAGTTTCCGAAACGATGCTCGTAACCGGGGTGGGAATGCCGATACGCGTGTACAGCCCGAAAGGCGAACGGCCACGGGCGGTGCCCTTGTCCCGCCCTGCGGGGACCTGCTGGCGGCGAGCCCGGATGCCAGCGGGGGAGAGCGTGAGGCTCGACCCCAGGGCGAAACGGGGCTCCCGGCTCGGGCTGGCAGGGCGCAGGAGCTCCCTGGTGCTGCGCTCACGCGCGGAGTCTGGACCCCTGTGAACGAGGGCGGGCGAGGGGACCGCCGGGACAACAGCCCCCCCAGGCTGGCACCCCGCCCGGGGGCCGCCTGGTGCCAGTGCCTGGTCCTGGGAGGTGGCGCCTGGCCCTGCCAGCCAGGGGCGGAAGAGTTAAATACCTGCAGCCCAGTTCATCGCTTCTGGCTCCACCTCGGCGGCTGGGGCGGGAGGAGGACGCCGGTGCAGCCCCGCGGCAGGCAGAGCGAGGGGCGCGGCTGTGCGGGCGGCTGTGCGGGGCCGGGGGTCTCCGGAGCCCCAGCATGGTGCAGTGGTGAGTGCCCGGGGCTCGGCCCCGCATCCCAGCGGGGCTGCGG